>NW_024412394.1:12459637-12657958 GCF_014898765.1 Herpailurus yagouaroundi | reverse complement strand
GAAGAAGAAGAAGAAGAAGAAGAAGAAGAAGAAGAAGAAGAAGAAGAAGAGGAAAACACAAGTGCAAACCAGTGGTCGTAGCAAATGCTAGCATTTCCTGAGGGCTTATAGCTGCTGCCTTTGGCCTAAATTCTAAACCAGGATGATCTCACTTGAACATCTCAATAGTCCTCCCCCCATCCCCCACAAAAGAGAGACAAACCAAGAAACATATTCTTGACTCTAGCACACAAACTGATGATTACCCGAGGAGGAGGTGAGTGGGAGGATGAGGGAAATAGGGGATGGAGATTATAGAGTACACTTTTCATAATGAGAAAAAAAAAAAAAACAAGAAAAGAAAATGAAAAAAAAAAAAAAAAAAACCTCTCAATAGTCCTGATTTATAGCTCTGGAAACTGAGGCTTAGTGAAGGAAACTAATTCATCTAAAATCACCAAGTCAAATGGCTGTGGAAGGAGGATTCAGACCAAGACCCCAGGGCCCAGCTACCACCTCCAGTCTGTCTTCTCTCCATGGACAGTCAGCAGTGGGTAGAGAGCCGGGATTTGAATCTGGGTCTGACTTCTGAGTTCTTACATTTCTCAGCATAGAAGCCCAACTCCTCTTAAAGACCTGAAAAATAGAATACCCACCAAAAATGTGGGTATTTGGTGTGGGGGAAGGTTGAATTTAATCCATACAATATTCCTATGAGGTTGGTACCCATGGTCCCCGTACTGCATACGTTGCTCAGAGATGTTCAGTAACATGCCCTAAGTCACACAGTTAGAAAGTAGCAGACCAACCCCAAAGGCCACACTTTGCTTTCCTCTACAACCTGTGCTTTTCTGCATAAAAAGACTGATGACTCCAGGGGCGCCTGGGTGGCTCAGTGGGCTAAGCGGCTGACTTGGGCTCAGGTCATGATCTCACAGTTTGTGAGTTCGAGCCCCGCATCAGGCTCTGTGCTGTCAGTTCAGAGCCTGCAGCTTGCTTTGGATTCTGTGTCTCCCTCTCTCCCTGCCCCTCCCTCACTCTCCTCTGTCTCTCTCTGTGTCTCTCAAAAAATGAATAAACGTTAAAAAAATAAAATATATAAAAACAAAAAGACTGATGACTCCAGGAAAGAGAAGAAGTGTCATGTGAAAGATAGTTCCGGAATTGCTCTGTTGAGGACTAAGATGGCCAGTACTAAAAATTGTGTAATCGTGAACACACACAATGTGTCCTAGTCACTGGTCGAAATGCGTTATTTGTGTTTGCTATTAAATCTCCCAAACAGCATTCTAACATATACCCTCCTGTTCCCTACTGTTAAAGAAGAAAAATTCAACTAAGTAAACTTGAAGATCTCATGGGCTTTATTAAGCGATCCGTGAATTGAGCAGCACCCCATCTGGCTAGTAGAGGGGAGCTCCAAAGAGTTGCACAAAATGGAAGGTTTTTATGGGAAGGAGGGTGGGACAAGAAAGTTATTAGCAACAGAAAAGCTCCCTACCCTCTCCCCCCTACCCCCCCCCCCCCAGCAGCCTTCCTGTCTGGCTTTTCTTTCTTACTAGAAGGTCTGAATAACTCCAACCCTTCTTGGCTGGATTTTCTCAGAGGGGAGGTGCCCCATCTCTCACTCTCTGCTCTAGATCCTTTTCACTCTGCTTCTCCTCCATGCTCAGAAAGCAGAAGGTGAAAGATGACAGGATAAATCTGACTTTAGCTACCATAGCAACCTTCACCTGCTTTGCTGCTCACTTTTGAAGTGTTATCCTCCTGTGAAAAGTTCTTTTGCATATAATTGCTAGGCTCATCCAGAGGCTTGGGGCTTTCTTTGAGTTTCCTCTGACAGCAAAATGAAAAGAAGGGCTTCTGCCTCCACACCAGGCTCCAAAATACATAGTCCACAGTGGTGCAGACATTGCCTTCTGTCATTCTCGGGGGCTTCTTTGTGATTGCCCCTTCCTTTTGTATCCAGTTTAAGACTTTCCAGATCAGGGGCATCTGGGTGGCTCAGTCAGTTAAACATCCGACTTGGGCTCAGGTCATGATCTCATGGTTTGTGAGTTCGAGCCCTACATTGGGCTCCATGTTGACAGTGCAGAGCCTGCTTAGGATTCTCTGTCTCTCCTGTTCTCTCTCTGTCTTTCTCTCTCTCCTTCTCTAATAAATAAATAAACGTAAAAACTTTTCAAAATTAAAACAAAATTCTTAAACCAAGTTCTTTTGAAGTTAACCTATGAAACATTTAGACTACCACCAAATTATAAAGACTATATTTGATTTCTTCACTTGATCCCACAAACCTCTCTCCCCACCCTTTTCCACTGTGTGCTCTGCCCCCAGTGGCTGAGCCGTATACTCAGTATCACAGCTCCCTTACCCTCTGGTCTGCACCTGGGTTTGGCCAATGGAAGGTGCCAGTGGCTCACAGGCAGAGAGCAAGATGGAGACATTTATCCCTCCGGTTCACTCTTTGTGGTGCCACTGTGGATTGGCTGTACCTCTCAACCAAAGGTCTACTCTTTGAATTCCTTGGGTGTCCCCATTATGAAAACCCCTCCCCTCTTCTTACCACTTCAGGTCTAGGGATAGTGTGAGCCCAGATTTTGTACTGTGTGTTGTGGTTTCCATATACCCTGCCCACACATCTGTAAACAGCTGCTTTATTAAACTCTTCAAATTATCCAATTTGAGCATGCCATCTGTTTCCTACTGGGACCTTGACTAATACAATGACCAAAGCTCTTGTCTTTTGAGTGATGTGTTCTAATATTGCTTGTTTTGTTTAATAAATGTATGGTTTATTGTAGGTCATTCTTTATAGAAATAGATTTTCCTGTCTTTTTAAAAAATGTTTACATATTTTGAGAGAGAGAGCACGAGCAGAAGTGGGGGAGGGGCTGAGAGAGAGGGAGACAAACCATCCCAAGCAAGCTCTGCATTGTCAGCACAGAGCCCGACACAGGGCTCAGTCTCATAATTCTGTGAGATCATGACCTGAGCCGAAACCAAGAGTTGGCTGCTTAACCGACGGAGCCACCTAGGTGCCCCAATTTTCCTGTCTTTAAGAACAACCTCCTCAACCCTCTAACCTTTTATAAAAGATGGTGTTTTCTCTACTTGACTCTTCTCTTGCAAACAAGACATTTGAAACGCATTTTCTTGATGATGTCAGTTAGGGTTGTGGGAGTGGAATACAAATGCCCTATCTGACCCTGAGCAAATTTGAGGTTCTTCTTTCCCCCTTTATTTTCTCCACTGGAAGAATATTCAGGATTCATAAATCTTCCTGGGAGATCATGGGTGTTAAAAGCCTGCAGAAGCATGCACATTATTCTGGTCAAGTTAGTTAGTCCCATCACTCCTATGGAATCCAGTACAAAAGGAGATGATGGAAACAACTCCACCGCCACCCCCTGCCCCCCGCCAGTTCATCAAAATTCATAAGAAGGTGCTTCCATAGGGAACCGAATTAATTGAATTACGTTCTTGTGGGAGCTTCAGGTAGAACAGTGGCTCCAGAAGGAATCCTGAAGGGAGCCATGACCAAGGAATGTGGCTAACTTCCTTTGAAAACCATGAGTGGAAAAACTGCATGTTCCTGATTCTTTCAAGACTGACCCCAATTGGTGTCAAGAATAGCATGAGGTTCACACAACTCAGCAGGTGTGAAAATTCTGCAGCTGAATTAAATAGGTTCCATTATATTTCAGAAAGAGCTCTAATGGGTTTCAGTGGAGCACAGCCTAAGAATATCATGTTTCTCCTTTGTATGTCAGGATGGCTGAAATGGTTTGTTGTTACTAATATACTTCAATCTCTCTTTAAGATGGACAAGAATGAGCAAAAGGCCTGGTTTATCCCTAAGAGGATCTAGATATTAAAATACCAAAAGGACATCAAAAAGACCTTATCCCTTAGGCCAGACCAAAAGTGATAGCTGAGGGTATTATTTAATTTAAAATAATTCTTGTTATTCACATAAAAGTTTTCTTCTAATAAGCTTATTTTGTCTCAGCTATCATTAAAGAATCAAGTGTAGAGCCAAAGGGATTTTAAATGCTGTAAAAATTAAAGTTTTCTAGTCTTTAAAAATTTGAACTGGATTCATTTAACCTTATGTTCAACTTAAAATAATAACTATAGACATTTCTTCTGTATTACTTATTAATTCAACATTGCATTCTTAGTTATTCTCATTAGCAGTCAAGTTGGCATTGTCATTTTCAAGTTCCTCCAAACTAACAAACCTCCCATAATCCATTTGATTGTTTATCAATCAAAATTGAACTTTAAGTCAAAGTGAATTATTCCTTAATCATTTCCATTTATCCTGTTTACTTATTTATCCTCCTCAGCTGGCCATAAGATGGGATCAGGCTTTTTTTTTTTTTTTTTTTCCTGTTTATTGCTCTTATTGCAAAAAGTTTTAGATTCCTGTTCTTCATTTAAAAAGCAGACAAGTTAAATCTTTAACATTTTTTTGTCTAAGGAGAAATAAACCCAAACTTAAGTTGCTTTATTTAAGTGTTGGCTTATTTTTCTTCCTTAATGAATCATTATTTACTATTTTAAAAAATCTCACTTTCTAGTTTGAGTAACCTGGAAAGTGAAAATTTTAGGTGGATATGAGTATCACATTAAAGGTTTCAACACTGGAGAAAGCTTTTGGGAAAGGTTATAAATTTCCCTTTCTTGAGTATCTTTAAACCCAAAGATAAACAGTTACCTCTTTTGCAGATTTTCTTTTTCTTTTTCTTTTTATAAAGTTTTATAAAGTTTATTAATTAATTTTGAGAGAGAAAGAGTGAGAAAGAGAGTGCATGCGTAGGGAGAGACGGAGAGAGAGGGAGAGAGAATCCCAAGTAGCATATGGAGCTCAACAAGAGGCTCAATCCCATGAACCATGAAATCATCATGACCTGAGCTGAAGTCAAGAGTTGGGTACTTAACCAACTGAGTCACCCAGGCTCCCCTCTTCTTTTTTAAAGTTTACTTATTTATTTTGAGAGAGAAAGAGAGAGAGAGAGAAGAGCGTGGAGGAAGGGCAGAGAGAAAGGGGCAGAGAGAATCCCAAGCATGCTCCTTCCTGTCAATGCAGACCCCAACACAGGGCTTGATCCCACGAACAATGAGATCATGACCTGAGCTGAAATCAAGAGTTGGATGCTCAACCAACTGAGCCACACTGGCACCCCTCAGATTTTCTGCCAATCATGGAAAGATAAAAATCTCAAGGTAAGAAGAGACCTTAATGGAAATGCCAGCCAGCCAGTCCACTGGTCCTTGGATTCCTTCTGTGACATCCTGCCTGATATTTGTCACCTGTTCTATGGAGCTTACTCACTGGCTGTCACTGATACAAGTTTCCTACTAAGACATGAGGCAGGACATTTCTGTTTTAATGTGAATTGTTGACAGATCCATGGTACCTTTTATTAAACTGAATTCTTTTTCCCTGGTTTGACTTCTTAGTATCACACACAAAAATTCTATTTCCTCTTTTGAAAGTTGAAGGCAACTATGATTCCACTCAAGACTCCTTTCCTGTGCTTTCATAGGCTATGTTTTCCCATGCCCCTGTTTTTTAGATGACGTGATTTTTGGCCCCTTGATGAGACTGAATCATCTCCTTAGAAAGACATCTAGTTTTTCTGTAGTGAGTGGTACTCAGAATTGGCCGTGATGTTCTCTCCATGTTGAGGGGACTCAAGATGAGAATATCACCACCCTAACCCTTCCAAAGTGCTATTAGCCTTTCTTATAGGACATACCTCAAACTATTGATGGGATGAATTTACTTGATAGTGAAGCTAGTATGAAAATGAGCGTTTCTATGGTGGTTTACAATCTTTTTTTTTTTTTTTTTTACCTCTCTGCTGTTCTCATGGATTATTTAGAATTATCCCCTCCTTCTATATCCAGACTTCTATAAGACTTTCTAGACCAGAAATCCTATGAACAAATGCATGGCTCCCCATTTACATGAGATATATCCCATTCCCAGAAAGGTAGATTTTTTTTTTTTTTTTAGAATTCTGAATTTAGGGATCTGAATCTCCTGCGTATTGATAACACTGTGACAATAATGATATCCAACAGAATCAGATGACTCCTTGAGGTCCCTTCTCCCGAGTTTAATTGTGCCCAATACATGTTTGCTAGGAATGAAAAGTAGGGAGTTTGGGAAAGATTAATTCCTTGTACAGAAGCCTAGCAATGTGTACATTATTCTTGTTTATTGGGGGAGAGAGAATTTGTTCACTTATTTGTGCAGCAAACATTTATTCAGTTGCTAATTCTTTGATACTGAAAGGGCATCTTTAAGTTTCAGTGTTCATAGGAGAAACTATACCCTCTTTATTTCAGGTCTTTTAATGTTTAATTAATAAGTGCTGTAGGGTTTTCGGAGGATCTTGGATGAAATCATTTCCACGTTATAGCAAAGTAATGAAAGAGTTGAAAATCGTCCTGTCTTTGGGCTTCCTCCTTCATTAAAACGAGTCAAATTCGGGGCGCCTGGGTGGCGCAGTCGGTTAAGCGTCCGACTTCAGCCAGGTCACGATCTCGCGGTCCGTGAGTTCGAGCCCCGCGTCGGGCTCTGGGCTGATAGCTCAGAGCCTGGAGCCTGTTTCCGATTCTGTGTCTCCCTCTCTCTCTGCCCCTCCCCCGTGCTATGTCTCTCTCTGTCCCCAAAATAAATAAACGTTGAAAAAAAAATTAAAAAAAAAAAAAACGAGTCAAATTCAAGCATTTATGTTCTCATTGCTACCAACTTGGTAAGACTATATATAACTATTAGTGCATTGTTAGTGGTGTTTGGCAGGGACAGGATTTTTTGGGTTTTTATTTTGTTTTGTTTTTATCTTAACTGGTCTCTTTTGCTTTACAATCCTCTTTCCCTCCTCCTGGAGTCTCCAACCACACTTGTAGCAAATAATGGAGCACCACCTCTCTTCATCTCTCAGTTTAATACTATGGACTTAACAGACATGTGAAAATATGCTCAATGTCACTCCTCATCAGGGAAATACACATCAAAGCCACACTGAGATACCACCTCACACCGGTCAGAGTGGCTAAAATGAACAACTCAGGAAACTACAGATGCTGGCGAGGATGTGGAGAAACGGGAACCCTCTTGCACTGTTGGTGGAATGCAAACTGGTGCAGCCGCTCTGGAAAACGGTGTGGAGGTTCCTCAAAAAACTAAAATAGAGCTACCCTATGACCCAGCAATAGCACTGCTAGGAATATATCCAGTGCATACAGGAGTGCTGATGCATAGGGGCACTTGTACCCCAATGTTTAGAGCAGCACTTTCCACAATAGCCAAATTATGGAAAGAGCCTAAATGTCCATCAACTGATGAATGGATAAAGAAATTGTGGTTTATATATGCAACGGAATACTACTTGGCAATGAGAAAGAATCAAATCCTGCCATTTGCAGCAACATGGATGGAACTGGAAGGTGTTATGCTGAATGAAATAAGTCAGTCAGAGAAGGATAGATATCATACATTTTCACTCATACGTGGATCTTGAGAAACTTGACAGAAGACCATGGGGAAGGGGAGGGGGAAATAAGTTACAAACAGAGAGGGAGGGAGGCAAACCATAAGAGGCTCTTAAATACAGAGAAAAAACTGAGGGTGGATGGGTGGTGGGGGGGTGGAGGAGAAGGGAAAATGGATGATGGGCATTGAGGAGGAACTTGTGGGATGAGCACTGTGTGTTGTAGGTAAGCTAATTTGACAATAAATTATATTCATAAAAAATTTTTTTTAAATACTATGGGCTTAACACTCCTGGACATTCATGTGTCCACATACTTAGTAGTAGTAGATGGCAACCTCCTCCTTAGTGCCAGATTCCTTTGCTGTTGCCTTGCTCTCGATGAGCCTACAAGAGTAATGAATCGCTTTCCTTCACATATTATTTTGGAAGCTTCAAAAGACATTCATATGCTTTATCTCATTTGATGTTCATGGGAGACCACAGGGTAGACAAAGTCACATTGTTTCTCCAGTTTGCTGAGGTAAAAAACCACAGCCCAGAAGGGATGTGATGTACGGAAGGAATGGAACCCAAGTGTCCTCCTGGGGCCCCTCCTAGCGTTTCATAAAGATGTCCTTTCTCTGCACGTAAAGGAAGTGTTGACGTTCTTCCAGGGGACCCTTTATATTTTAATAGTGGATAGTGGTTTTCCTTTACCAGATGCACATGATGATGGAAATTTATGCTTCCTAAATGTCAAACAACAGAAGAATGGTTAAATAAATCATGACAGATCTGTACACTGGGACACTACGTGTCTATTAAAATTAGTGTTTTCAAAGAATATATAATGGTACAGGGAACTGCTCTTGATTACATCAATGTTTCAAGAAAGAAGCGGGATATGAAACAGCAGGATCCCAATTTTGTTTAGAAATTAGACATGTGAAAAAAAAAAAAACCACTGCAGCTAACTAGACCAAAATGTTAGTACAATTTTCTCTGGATAGTAGGATTATGGTTTGCTTTTATTTTCTTTTTAAAATACTTTCTGAATTTTTCAGTTTTTTCTTGAGTGAACTTGTGTAATTAAAAAATGTAAGTGTGATTTTAATTAGACCCTGCAGATTTTCCATTTCGGCTAGAGGAATCATTTGAGTGGTTCTTGCCATCTCTCATTTATACAATTGCATTTTATAAGTCAAACCTTAACACTGGAGTGAGCAGGTTGTCCTCCTTATTAGTGGATGGATTTGAAGCAAATGCTATATTATTAGTGTATGTATTTTAAGTTGGCCACTTTAACTCATTGCTTGTCTGTTATTTTTTGAACATGACTCCTCCTTACAGAATTCATTAATTCAGTCGAACATCATTTTGAGGGCTTTCTCTATGACCCAGTCTAAAGACTCACTGGTGAAGCCAGTCTCTCCTGTCAAAAACACCTGCTCTGGTTTGAGATACAGACTGGTAAAGCAGTAGGCATGTTGCACGATAATCGGGAGAGAAGGCTGTGTGCTGTGTGCTTAGGATGTGCAGAGGAAGGATGCCATATGCATGGGGCGTGGGGGGCGTGGGGGGCGTGGGCGGGTGGTTGGCAAACCCTCCCAGAAGAGGTGCCTTCAGCTCAAGAGGCAGCTCATCATTTGGATGACCAACCACAGGTTTAGAAATAAGGATGACACATGTAAATCTTCTTATGCTGTGCAGGTAACTGTTGCCTCAAACTTGTTTTACAAGCAGTTCAGAGTCTTGAGATTAATTTAAAAAGAGAAAGGCTGTAGGGCCTTTACATTTCTGTATTGGGGAGTTCTTTGGGTCTTCAGAGCTTCCCTTTCTTCGTGTTTATTTGGGTTTACTAAAGGTTAGTGGTGATGCCGAATAGTCCTGCTCTGAGATTATCATAATGATGTGTTTCTAGAGTGTTTTATATTACTTATCCTTTTATGTAGTGGTTAGTACTGATTTTGAGCACTTCCTCCACTCCCCTTTCATTTCCTCCTCCCCTTCCTCCTCTGCAGAGGGAGGGAAACAGAGAGATGTGCTTATTCTCATTTTATAAAGATAAACTTTGTCTTCGAATGATCGATTGACTTCTCCAAATTATGAGTTGAGTCAGTAATGGAACTGGCACGAGAAATCAGGGTGCGTTTGTTCAGAGCTCTGACTTCTAAAATATTTCTCCATATAAGTAGAATACGTTGTTTGCCAAAAATGCATTCACCTTTTAAATCTTTACTGAAAGTAATGAGCTTAAAATAAAGTCTCTTGAAGATAATCGTATTGTTACAGCTTAGAACAGAAGTTAAGGCTATTTGAGTAGATTAAAATGAGCCCTGAGTAAGGCTTAATATTTGGTCTATTTAATTAATTTGTTCAGCAATGGATTTTTATTTCTTTCGGAAAAAGAGTAATTGAAACATTCTCGGAAAATATTTAGGGACATTTGGGGATTAATTTTGATTAATTTAAAAATTTTAAATAAGAGGGACAGGATTAAAAATAAAATCAGTATTGACACATAATAGCTATACTTCATGCTACTGGATGACTATAACTTCATTATTAAAAGGTTTTCCTATAATCCATTGATGAAAATAATACTGTTTTAATGCTCTTACTAATTATTCTTACTATTAAAATAATTAGTACTCTAATAATAATAAATGATGGTTATTATGCATATTATAGTAACATTTGAAGCAATAGTATAAATGAATATGAAGGAAAAAATACATATAGGTATTTTGTTGAAATTTTTGTAATTACAAATATTCATATATTTTGGATTAATTATAGAATAAAACAAAGCATAAGAGATATACAACATTTTTGTTTAAAACAAGTACTTTGTAGGGCACCTGGGTGGTTCAGTCGGTTGAGCACTGACTTTGGCTCATGTCATGATCTCATAGTCCGTGAGTTCGAGTCCCACATAAGGCTCTGTGTTGACAGCTCAGAGCCTGGAGCCTGCTTTGGATTCTGTGTCTCCTTCTTTCTCTGCCCCGCCCCTGCTTGGGTTATGTCTCTGTCTCTCAAAAGTAAATAAACATTAAAAAAGTAAATAAAAATAAAAAATAAAATAAGTACTTTGTCAATTTAAATATAGAAAATGTATTCATTGGAGTTTTAACTTTAAAATACAGGAATTGTTCTATTTTATTTTATATAGACGAGGATTTTTACTTACCACAATTACAATGATCTGCTTTTAGAGTTACTAACTCACAATTTTAAAGTTTTGGCTCTTGTCCCAACCAGGCCCTAGGTTTTATATATAACGCATTATTTATATTACCATCGAATGATGCTTATCAGGATCCCACTTGGCCTTTGTTTCTAGGAAAAATAAAAACAGAAAAACGTAACCTCATCACCTGAGTGATCTAATCAGAGTTCGAGAGAGACATATGCAGAAACCCATCCGTACTTGTTTGGGGACCAGAATTTGTGTCTAACAAACCTCATGAGGGCAGAGTGATGTTCTGTGTTGCCCACCCATCTGTCCTGTACTCTGAGGCCCTTTAGTGATGGGACTGGGAAAATGGCACTTCCAGAAGATGGCCCAGCAGCCACACTGTAGGTGTCAGTCAGTCTCACATGCATCCCCCGGACAAATTATTTCACCTTTGGGGCTTCTAATCATTGAGCATGATAGGCATGAAAATAGATACAAAAGAAAAATGTAGACACTACCTATCCTTGGGGCATATGGGGAGACGGACAAAATCTACTACAATGTGTCAGTATCAGAAAATGATAAAACTCTCCAACCATTTGCAATGGGATAAAAATCTGAACATTGGAGTGAGGAAGTAATAGAATGATTGAACACAGCTAGGTAAAATGAATATGAGAAAGCTTTGTGATGGGGACTATGAGGAAAGGAAATCTATATCTATATCTATATCTATATCTATATCTATATCTATATCTATATCTATATCTATATCTATATATCTATATCTATATCTATATCTATATCTATATCTATATACCATTAGATCTATTATTAGATCTATCTACTATAGATCTATCTATTAACCAAGAGAGTACTTATTTTCGAAATCCAAGGTTCACAAATAGAGTAATCATCCCAGGCAGAAGGTAGGTGTGTGTGTGTGTGTGTGTGTGTGTGTGTGTCCTCATTGTGGATAAACTATTAACTGTTAGAGTTACCATAAACAAGACTCGGGTGGTGATGAAGTAGGTTGTACTTCCTTAAATACAGACTTGAACTAATCTTGATCTGCTTCATTTCTATGATATAGGAAAGTGAGCCCTGGTGCCAAACTTCCTGGGTTTGAATTCTAGTCCTGCCATTTCATCATCGGCATAGTAAAAGCTACTCACTTGCTTTGTTCCTCAGTTTCCCTGTCTGTAAAACAAGGATAACGTTGATGCCAATCTCATAGACTATTGTGGAGATGGAATAGGTTCGTTGATGCATGTCGATCATTTAGAACAGTTCCTAGAACTCAATAAAGGACAGTCATTAGTAGTAGCAGCAGTGGTTTTATATAATTCATTGTCTAACTTATGAAAGCACTCTCCTGAGTCCATTTGATTCTCATAAGGAAGCAAAGGCTCAGAGAGTTTACGTAATGTTCCCGGGTCCCACGTCTAGGAAACACTGGGCAGCTCGGCCTTACGATCAAGTTTTAAGGAATCGGTGCTTGTTCTAACACATGTCCGTCTTTGTGTCCTCAGGAATGAGGGGAGAATCTTACTTCATTGGAATGAGGAGCCTCGGGCAGCAGGGGCATACCCCGGAAGATGGAGAACTTTTCTTGCTCTGCTGCATAGACAGGGACTGGGCTGTAACTCGGTGTTTCGCAGAGGAAGCCTTTCAAGCAATCACTGACTTCAACGACCTCCCCAACTCACTGTTTGCATGCAATGTTCACCAGTCAGTGTTCGAAGGAGAAGAAAGCAAGGTAAGAAGCCTTTTCTGCTCCTGAATCCTGGGAAGATGTGGCATTGTCTCTGTCTTGTGACTCATTTGTGATTGCGGTTTGGAAATTGTGGAAAATGTGTAGTTGGCTCTCTTCTGGGCATGCACAGCAGTAGAAAAGCCTACTCTGTGACCAACTAACTGTGACAAGGTTGTACATGTTGAATCAGATCTCATCCTTGGAGACCCATATGCCTGTCTAACAGAGCAAGTGGTGTTAGGAGTAGCGATTGCAGGAGATACCCCTTTAGGAAGCAGATGTTGTTACAACAAAAAGTTTTATTTTCCTATTCTATTCCCTATTCCTATTTCCTATTCCTATTTCCCTATTCTGCCAAAACCATGATTTGCCTTTCTCAAAACGGCACAAGCTCTTTTTCACGCCTGCCCCTCCTGCAGTGGGATGAATGTTCCCAAAATAGCTGTGACCTGAGTCCTGTAGCCGTTATTGGGAAGGTAAGCTGGCTGGTCCTCTGTGTCTTGCTTTGCTCAGTGATACCACACAGGGTGGAAATGTTATGTGGGTGGTGAGAATCTGAAGCGAAGGTGGTTGATTTGAAATGATTGGGGAATGAGGTTGTCTGTGTACAAGTATCTTCCAGAAAATGAAGCTTCCCATTTTAAGACACAAGCTTGATTCAATGTAAGTGTTCTTGGAAATCAGAGTTAAATATTCTGCTTGGAGATCTTTTCAAAGTTCATTTTAGATTTCTCTGACCTTTCAAGTAGGGTGTCTGAATAGATCAAACCTTCCCTGTGGATGTGGATTTCTAATTGTAATTATTATACTATGTTGTAAAACATGGGCAACATTTTTGGGGGGAAGGGACTCTTTTTCCCAAACTAAAGTTTATGCCTCTGTGTGAGACGTAAGAGTAGGATTTATTGATTGCCATTTTACAAATTTGGGCTGTTTTGCCAATTGCTGAACTCCAGTCTCCTTTGCCTGAAAACAATTACTGGAAATCTTTTTTTTTCTGGATTTTATTGGTTTTGTAAGCAATTCTGATAGCCTGGACGACTAGGAATTATTTCAAGCCATTTAAAGATAGTTTTATATTGATATTATTTTGGCGTTGAGCATTGAAATGATACGCTAAACATAGCTTGAAATCCAAGGCCTTAGATGCGATCCCCTATTTAAAGTAAGAAAATGGCACATAGTCTCTTTGAAAGAAATTGGGAGTTTTGCTCTTGGATTATAATGAGTTTATAACACAGACTGTAATTTACTCAGAGCCAGTAATTTCTCTCCCCCCCCCCCCTCCCCGCCCCGACCCGGAAACCTACCTGACATTAACTATGAAACAAGATTCTGTGTTTTCTCATTCTATCATCTATTTGTCTAAATTAATCAACAATTGGATGGATTTTCCTTAGAGGCCAAATGAGGGTTTTGATTCTTTCCTGATTAAATATTTCTTGGTAGATTGGAACAGTCAGACCTAGGGAGGAGCTTATCTTATTTTGGAGTGCGCTTAAGCATGATTGATCTGATGAACCAGGATTGGTTATGTAGAAAGACAGAAGTGTGGGGAGAGTTCATGGGAATTTTCCCACATCTATGCTGATGTTCTAACCGGAGAATGAATCACAGATTACAAAATATTTTCATTTAATTTGTGTACAAAGTTGGTACATTGCAGTTTGATCATAAGTATTTGGTCTTAAAATGACCTTTTGATAAAATATTGAATTGAAATCAACCAGATGTAGTTCAGTGGAACCAAATTATCAAATTATTTAGACCATATTTTAATAGCCGGCGAGGTGAATTTTGTAATTGGCCGAAGTCTACGTAATTAGGCTTATTAAATCAGATGGAAAGTTTTCTACCTTGGTGCGATTTTATAGCCCCCATTTGAAGAAGAGAGTCTATAGGATGTCAAATTATCTGATCTAGATTCAGTTTTAACTGCATACACATGGTTAAGGATGACAAAGCAAGATGATCAGATACCGATGAGGTAACAATAGCAAGGAGCCATGGTCACGGGACACTAGAAAAAAATGTGTTTGGGAACCTTGGGGCCCCTCATCTTCATTGCCACCTCCTTCTCTTTAACTTCCAGACCTTTATAGTCTTCCCTGTACCTCCATTGTTTCCCACTATCTTAATAAAACTCATTTATTTTGTATGCCGCTCTCTCAGGAAATTCTTTCCACAACGTGCAAAGTTCATGAATCTAAGTCACAAAGTCTGATGATCATTCTCTCTCCCAAAGGGTGGACATTTTGGGCACTGTGCAAAGTTGGTGAAGAGATATTTTTAGGTAGAGGGAAAAGAAACACGAAGCATTTCTAGCACTCTATATTTGCCTGTGGACAAGGCTAGCCATGGTGATGTTCTAAAATACTTGGCCTTGGAAGATGCCTTCCGTAGCCTGGAGTTCTATCAGGGAGATAAGACATTGGAAATGGAGCTTAGTATTCATTTCAGAGATGCCGGTGGGTTGTTGGCAATATATGGAACTTGTTTTGGCAGAGCCCTTTCTTTCTTGGCACAGTCTACTTTCCAGTTCATTGTTTTCTTGATTTTGACGGACTACAGTTTAGATTGTTTCTTGCAGTTATTATAATGCATACATTTTGGGGCGCCTGGGTGGCGCAGTCGGTTAAGCGTCCGACTTCAGCCAGGTCACGATCTCGCGGTCCGTGAGTTCGAGCCCCGCGTCAGGCTCTGGGCTGATGGCTCAGAGCCTGGAGCCTGTTTCCGATTCTGTGTCTCCCTCTCTCTCTGCCCCTCCCCCGTTCATGCTCTGTCTCTGTCTGTCCCAAAAATAAATAAACGTTGAAAAAAAAATTTTTTTATAATGCATACATTTTAATTTCCTTAGCTGGCTAGGAGTTAAAGCTTCTGCTTTCCTGACTGTCGTGTATGAGTCTTTCAGCAGTCTCTTCTCTGCTTTCCCACCTGTCTGAGACCGTTTTTCTGAGCCCTTTTCCTTTTTGAAGTAATTTGGAAACCACTAAATTGGGCTATTAAACGTAGGGACCACCGTAGGATATGATCTTGTTATGCTAGTTTCTGTTTGTCCAAGTAATAAATATTCTGGTAAGTTCATTTCTGCTCTCCTCTGTATCCTATTCTGACACCTAAAGAACGTCTTAAAAACAGCTCTGTGAAAATTGTTCACTCCGATTTTCTGTTAGGCAGAATTCCGCGAGATTGTATTTTGATTTGATGCTTTTGCACGGAGTGAGCACATATTTCAGAGTGGCTTGTTGTGGTCCAGATGGTTGAGATTTGTTTATATAACACAAAGGAAAACCGGAGCTGGAGGAAATTGGCATGTGAAACCAATAAATGCAGATTGCTGTTTGCGGGCTACAGCTTGAAGGATAAATATTTTTGCATGAAACACATTTAGAACTGGGATCTTCACAGCGTGCAACACCTAAAAGTTACTGGGGTTCATTTCCCTTGGGCATGCTCCCCTGGGTTGGCCTTTCTGGATCCAGCCGGGTTGCAAAAAAGTCATCTTGAGGTAGGTGAGGCCGCAGGGGTATCCCGGGGGCTGCCCTGTGTCTGTACTGAAGACGGGTGAGGGTCTGCTCACTGGGACATGGGCACGCACTGGTAGCTAAAGGAGAGCAAGGAAACAACACCCACGAAACATTTCACCAAATTCAATTCAATAAGGAGAACCCTGACTTGATAACGGCCTCCAAAAATTATGCATTTATTCAGTTTAATGATGGTGATGGTGATGATAACAGCAGCGAATACTTACATAGCATATAGCAAGGTGCCAGGAGCTCTTCCAAATGCTTTATAAACATGAAAGCCTTTGATTGTCATGACAACCCTATGAGGGCGGTGTCTTTCCGTTTCTCTACCTCCTGAGCATGTACCAGAATTGTATCCCCTGGAAACTCAGGCTACTTCTGCTCAATGTGGAAGCAGGAGTGACCTGTCATTTCCAGGGTCGAGCATTTCATTACCAAAGCTTGACCCTGAAAAATGTTCTTTTCATGCTGCCGGGGCAACTGGCATTGCTGGGAGTGCCTGCCCAGGCAGCGGGTTGTGGGGGTGAGGAGAGTGAGGACGCAGAGCAGGGCCCATGAGGAGCCTGCAACATGACAAGAAAACAAAAAAGCCTTTGTTGCTTTAAACCACTGGGATTTGGGGGTTTGTTGTCCCGAGTGTAACTTAGTCTGTCTAAACAGACTGAATCTCATGGTTGGTACCATAAGTACAGGGCCTCTTGACTTTTAATTCTGGTTCATTACCCACCATACCTCAGCTTCTCTCAACTCTCCCGTGGAAAGCAGATTCTAGAAATAAAGTTGGCTATACACCAGCATGAACATTCAGGTAACAGAATGTAAGGCAGAGCACTCAGGTAATTCAATAACAAGATTCAAGCTAAACATAAATGCATTGAATCCAAATCACTCTTGTGGTTAAGCTGTGATACTCATATGAATAAAACCTGTTTTGTATGTCCGCTTATACTGACATTTTGTGTAACATTTTTAGAAGTGGCTGATATTTTTTTATTAAATTTTTTTTTCAACGTTTATTTATTTTTGGGACAGATAGAGACAGAGCATGAACGGGGGAGGGGCAGAGAGAGAGGGAGACACAGAATCGGAAGCAGGCTCCAGGCTCCGAGCCATCCGCCCAGAGCCCGACGCGGGGCTCGAACTCACGGACCGCGAGATCGTGACCTGGCTGAAGTCGGACGCTTAACCGACTGCGCCACCCAGGCGCCCCAAGAAGTGGCTGATATATTGAGTAAGCCAAGTGCGTAAAAAAATTTAGAGATGTCTTAAGCACATTTGTTTTCATAACTACCCCTAGAGAAGAAGAGGGAGAGATAAAAGAAAATAAGTGAAAAGAAAAGAAAAAAGAAAATGAAAGCTGATAGGCAAAGCTTTGGAAGATCTTACGGAAGCCTGTAATGGTTCCCTGTGAGGAGATGATTTAAGGCTGGTGAAAAAAAGTTATGCTAAGGATATGTAGCAAAGGCTAAACGAGAAGATGATTGTAGTGTCACCGAATATAGGTTGAAGAAAACAAGAAATGAAGTAAACTGTGGGGACCTGAGGGTGAGAAAATGATAACTGACCATTTGTTTTAAGTACTAAAGTGGATAGGGGTGCCTGGGTGGCTCAGTCAGTTAAGCATCCGACTCTTGGTTTCAGCTCATGATCTGGAGGTTTCTGGGTTCGAGCCCCGCTTTGGGCTCTGCCCTGGCAGCACGGAGCCTGCTTGAGATTCTCTGTCTCCCTCTCTCTCTCTCCCCCTCCCCTACTCACACGGTCTCTGTCTCTCTCAAAAATAAGTGAACTTACAAAAAAATAACTAAAGCAGATAACAAATTAGGTACCAAATATTCAAGGAATACTTTTGAGTCTCACTGTTTCTCTTGTGCTTTTCATCCCTGATAGGTGGAAGTGACATTTACAAATAGGTTTGTTGCTTTAAAGAAGGTTTTAAATTGTGAAAAAGACAGTGGATATCATTGTACTCAGTCAGGTATTCCCGTTTTCTCCTTTCTCGGGACGATGGCTGGGAACCATAATTAGTCACCGCTAATCACTCGGGGGCACCTGCCAGATGAGAGGCCCAGCGTGGGGCAGATTTGAAAGCTGCTGTAGGACATTCCCTGGAACCTTAACCTTTCTTCAAGTGACTGAAATATTCCAGAGGCATATTTAGTGTCTTGCTTCGCCACAGCACTGAGTGACCCCCTGGGGCTCGAGCGCCTGACGAGCCACTCTAAATGCCCCACTTAGCTACCTGAAAATAATTGAGGCAGTGGAAAGAATTAAGCCTGATGCATACCGAGTTGAGAATATTTGGTTTCTGTGCCAAAGAGCAGGTGAGCATGTATTCTTGATGGCACCTGGGGAAAAATGGCTGCCATGTTCCAGTTAGTCTGGGATAATATTGAAGAGGGACAGGGAGCTTTTTTCCCTTCTTGGAAAAATGAAGGTTCCTTGGAAGCCACTAATTTTGATTTCCACCAGAGCTGCTGCTGACCTATCCAGTGACTCTGTGAAGTATGAGAAGCTGCCCCCAGGGGCAGAGTCTTAGGGCATACTACCTGGGCCATGATGGGTGAATTTGAAAAAATGGCCCCCTCTTTCCCCAAGCTGAAGGAGTGAGTGAAGCCCTGAGCCGTTGTGGGTGGCTTGACAGGTGGAGGGCAAGCTTGATTCCATCCTCTACTTTCCTCCCAGGCCAGCAGCCTCTCAAAAATGCACAGAAGGCAAAACCATCACAGTGGCCCCGGTCAAGATGGATAATTTTTAGTTATTTCCAATTTAAAGGATATGTAAATTGAAGGATAACTATTGAGTTATCACCTAAGAACCTCCTTTTTTAAGAGGCAGTTTCAGAGACGGAGCCCCGGGGAAGCCTGGCGAGGGAGCTTTATTGTTATTTTTTCCTTGCTCTCACCAGCTGAAAATGGCATTGGCTTCACCCTGCTTTTGAGGCTGTTCTTGGTTCGGTGGTCTGAAAAGCTGGACCCGTTCAGAGATAACCAGAGAAAGTCAGAGAGTTGGGACATGAACTTTAAAACAATACCAAGGTATCCTTCACAGCAGGTCTGACATTTAGCTCCATGGATGAGATCAGTGTGATACAGATGAGCTGAGTGCCAGTCCTATTAATATCATGTGATACTTGTTCTACGTTACTGCACTGCTTATACTTGGTTATTGTCTACTCATTTATGATTTTGTGCATACAGTGTTCAACCATACTTTCCTGCTTTTTGGGAAGAATGGATATATTGAAAGACAACCTGTGTAGTTCATTTTGTTAAGTTTGATCACTTTCCAGTGGTATTTTGGTAATGTGTTTTGCTGGGGATGTTTTATCATACAGCACAACAACACGTTTTAAATACAAACACTATAATCTCCACCCATGTTTTGAGGTGGAGACTTGATCAGATACAGGACATGGGTAAGACTTTTCATCAAACATGTTGAAATATATCTCGTATCTTGTTCAAAGCCTACACTCCGCCCCCCCCACACTTGTAGCTATTACTAACTCCAGATTATTTAGTATGTTATTATGCATAGAGTGCACTGCCTTATATGATGGTCTGGTCTCCAACTCCAGCTGGAGGATTGCAAGTATCTTGAAGGCAATAGTGCAATGCTCATCATTCTTCTGTATCCTGTAAAGTCCCCCACGGTCCTAGATATAACACGGGCATTTCCAGAGAGACAGAAGGGCCCTGTGAGAGGGCTTGGGCTACCCAGAAGCTCTTGGGTCCAAATCCTGCCGCTACCACAGACTAGTTATGTGATCTTGGTTAACTTAACTTCTCTGAATCTCAGTTCTCTCTTTTATAAAACGGGGTTAACTCTACCTTCCGTGTAGGTTTGTTATGTGATTAAATGAGATGAAATGCTTAGAGGAGGGGGCACAACACTAGGTCTTCTTGGTAAACATTGCTTCCCTTTCTCATTCTCTTTCATTCCTGTCCCCATCACCCAAGGCTGTGACCGTCCATCTCTGGTTCAAGGAAGGAAAGAGCCCTCCTAAAATCATGTGTTTAGATGGCACATGTACTGTGGAAGTAGGAAGAAAGGCTTGATTTAGCCAGTCTTGGCTAACAAAGTTGTACCCCCCCATATCACAGCCTTGGGCTCTTGAAAATTTAATTTCAGTCTTGGCTGCATGAAAACTGTTTCTGTGTTGGTTTTAAGATACATGTTGTTCACGGTTCCCCAAATAAGAGTCATGTGTTATGTTTTGTCTAGAATATACTACCAAGAAAACTTTGTTTACCTTGGGGAACTGGTATTTTTCTCACTAGGAAGATTATGTAACTTACATGTTTGTTTGTTTGTTTTTCTTGGCTTCCAGGAAGCTCAAATTAAGAATTAATATTCAATCAAGGCCCGTCTCTTGATTCTTAATGGTCTTGATATGCTGTTTCTTTTGTAGTAACCTAATTATGTATATGTATAATTCAAGAAAACTTTCTGAATTATCTAATCAAACTTTGCTCATATTTTTCTGGAAAGTTTAACAATCATCTTTCAATATATAAGGAGGCTGGCCAGGAATCACTGATGGTATATTTTGCAGATGTTTAAAGTTCCACTATGAGTAGGAAAAAAATGACCTAAATTAGTAGATTATATATTTTTATTTTATTTTCAAAAAAATTTTTTTAATGTTTATTTATTTTTGAGAGAGAGAGAGGCGGACTGCAAGTGGGGGAGGGCAGAGAGAGAGGGAGACACAGAATCCGAAGCAGGCTCCAGTCTCCAAGCTGTCAACACAGAGCCCGATGCGGGGCTCGAACTCACAAACTGTGAGACCATGACCTGAGCCGATGTCAGATGCCCAACAGACTGAGCCACCCAGGCACCCCTAGAAGTGCATTTTAAATTTATCACTATGTAGATGACGTTCAAAGCTTTGCAAGGGGCATAGAAGTCAAGAGTTTAGCTCTTCAAATAGCTTCTTTCCAAATTTTCAGAGAAATGAGTCTTCAATATTGGAAATTTGGCACTGATAACTAGTTTTCATTAAAGCTAAATATGGGAGTCAGGAGGGTGGGGTCATCACGATTTAGAAAGAGGAGGAGAAGGTGAGTATACATGTGGTTTCCTGGCCCTGCTCTTGGTCTGCTTCCTTGTTAACACCTGGGCTCTCCGCTGCAGTGGAATTGTCTTTCCCCTAAAGAAACTTCTCTGAGTTTACATATCTAAGCAACTGTGGTCTCTTCCAAAAGGACTCCTCTTTGGGCATCACTGATAGCGCGTTCTTCGCAATGTTGCGAGTGGTGCAAAGCCTTTGTGGATTGGAAGTTGTGGAAACAAGCAAATCGCTCAGAGCCGTGTATGGTGATTCAGGGTGGGTAACCAGACCTCGTAAAATAGTTTTTATTTAAAAACAACACACACAAAATGCCATCATGAAAAAGAGCTGGGAAACCATGGGAATGATTTTCTTTTGGAGGTTGGGGACTGACTTTGGGGAATTCCAGAAATAAACCACGAAGGCATTGCTACCGCAAGGTCACCTTTTGGAAAACGAAACAGTTGTAGACCTAGTGGATTACATAGGATGCAGATTTCTTTTTTATTGTATCTGTTTATAAGGCACCCTGACTCGCAAACCTGTCTCTTGCTTGCTTTCTTGCTGAACAGAGCAAGCCTTAAGAACGAATACATTGTGGTGCGAGGAACATCCCGTTCCCAAGTACCTCCTGCTGTGCTCTTAGAGTCTTACAGACTCGAAGATTATTTTCTAATCAAGAATTCCCTTTTCAGTGAACCTACCCCTAGGGTACACTACATCCTAAGATATACTTAAGATATATCCTAAGGTGTATAATCTACATACCCAGGGAAGGGCAGTGACTCATACATATACTGGCAAGGGGAGAGAGTACTGCATTAATCAGACTCCTCAATCCAGCCATCAAGTTTAACAATTATTGAAAATCTTCCATGTCCCGTGCCCTTGGCACCGAGAGTACAAAGACGAACGAGGTGCCAGCCCTCACGAAGCTTAATGTTTCACGTCAGGTGACGTGAGAGATGGAAGTGGACGCAACATATACACGAGCCCAGGGAACGGGCATGCCTAAGAGGGGAGGGAGAAGGCTCTGCGATATGTTTTTGTTTTTTTATTTTGAGCCTATACCTTGACCCTATACAACAGTCTCCAAGTGGACCCATCCTTCGCCATGCAGTGTGCTGGCTGGGGTGACCCGAGGACAGATTTTTCAGCCCGCCTCTTGTGTAATCAGCATTGTTGTCCTGTCCCACAGGCCCTGTTTTGAAAGGACATCTGACGTGTGTTGGGTGGCAGAGGGAAAGAACTGCCTCTGACTTTGGCAGGGGCTTCTTCCCCGAGTAAACCGGGCCAACGGTGACAGGCGATGCATGGATGGAACATTCCATATGTGACCCACGTGTCCTAATTTTCTCCTTCAGTGTGTGAGATTTTTGCTTTCCTCGGAAGGTGAGCTGTGAGCTTGCTTATTTTAAAAACTGCACCCTGTGAGGAGAGAGGGTGTTCTTGGACAACATTACGTCATTGAAGCCTCTAGGTGTTGAGTCATCATTATTTTTAGGCAACTCCATGCTTTTTTTGGTTGTTCTAAGAATAGCCCCTGTGTCTGGACTCTACAGAAAGTCACCTCAATAAAGATCCTGTCACCACCACTCCACAGTCGGGATGGAATGCTTTCTTAATTGCCTGATTCAGGGCACACTCTTCAGCACTTTACCTCCCAAACATTCCACGTTTTGAGGTTTTCTATAGTCGACATGATGACTTTGTCAGGAGCTGTCCCTTGAATTTGTTCAGCCCTTTGTCAGACGTACATATTGTTGTGAATAACACCAGGCACGACAGAGTCAAATGCCTTCCTTCCGAAAGGGCTCCGTGTTGCCTGCACTCGATGCCCATTCGGTTTGTGAATTCCTTCACCCGTGACTTTACCCAGTTTTTAAACATTTCAAGACATATTTCCATGCCTTGCATTTTGTGGGTTGAGTAAAATCTAGATCCCTCACATTGGGAGCGGGGTAGAGGGTGCTTACCATTGGCACCCACACAGGATCAACTGAAAGCAGCCAAAATAAATGTTTTTATAGCCTGTTAAACTAAATAAGCATATAAATTGTAAACCATATTAGAACTTGATGACAGGGCAATAAAAAGGACCGAGCAAGCTTAGAAATGGAACTTTGTGGGTCAATATAGAGGCTGGTTTTCCCATTGCCTATTCAGAGCATATACCCAAGTATGATCAATTTATTTTATGTGGCACTTTTAAGCCCATAGGAGTACTAATGGCTTGTGAGCCGAGCCAAATGCTATTCTAACTGAAGCATAAAGGGAAGCAACTGCTTGGAATAGAATGAGGCAGTTGTTTAATATTATGGTACAGGACACCGCTTGTGTCTGGAGGTGACAGGGCAGTCACGTGATCTGCGTGTACGCGTGGCTGACAGGGCCAGTGATGGTGCGGTGGGCTTGCTGGGAAGACAGCTTTGTTTTGAGCCATAGGCACCCTGACGGGGTCAGTTCTTCTTTCGTTCCCTCAGACCTCAAAACCCCTCCCCACGGGGGCCATCCTGTCTCTAGAGAAATAGCGTAGCATAGTGAGTAAGAGAGAGGAGCTCAAGCGTTGATTAGCCTGGTCTAAACGCCAGTTCCACTGCTTGTCACTGGTGTGACCATGGGCAGTGTATTGGTCCTTTTCAGGCCTCGGTGTCTTCACCTGTAAAATAGCATAAGTAGTGGTTTTTACCTTATAGGGGTGTTATGAAGACCTAAGTGATAAAGTCCACCATGCCTTGATCATAGCAACTGAAAATGTCAGCTAGTAATAGTAATTTCTGCCCATCAGTCAGATCTTTTGCATTTGGCATCATTGTTTTTCTTCATGTTTATTTTTGAGAGACACACACACACACACACAGAGCATGAGCAGGGAAGGGCCAGAGAGAGAGGGAGACACAGAATCTGAAGCAGGCTCCGGGCTCCGAGCTGTCAGCACAGAGCCCGACGCGGGGCTCGAACTCACAGACCGTGAGATCATGACCTGAGCCGAAGTCGGACGCTCAACCAACTGAGCTACCCAGGCACCCCTATAGTTGGCATCATTTAAAACTCATAGGACTTTTTTGCTTCCTTTGGCTTACGGTTGTTGCCTAACTCATCAAAGAGTCAGCCTGCCTTGACTATTCCCTCCACCTCCGGAAGAGCTTCTGAATCAAGGTCAGGGGTAAACAAGACGACTTCCTTTTGCAGTCTGAACAAATACCAGTTTATTCACAAGAACCAGCCCAGAGAAATGATCATTTGCAATCTTTCCTACATACAGTGTCTTGAACAGCCATACGTGACTCTGTTGCTTGCACCAGTAAATTGCCAGTACTTTCTAGAAAGCTCCATTTTCCTTAATGTTGAATGTAACGTTAAAAAGACTAGTTATAGTCATTTGGCAATCCCATTTATATACTTCAGTATGAAGCCTGATGTGTACTGGGCTTTATGTTACGGTCTGAACAATGTCCTTAGAAGTTTCTTGAAAAGACGAGTTTTGCCTTCATGTTTTTCTTTCCTTTTGGGCTATCTTTTCATCTGTTTCCAGAGAAAACTTGATGGATTGGTCAACCGAGCCTTCTTTGTGAGTAATTAAAGTCATTTCAAATTTTCATTGCAGGAAACAAAAGTCTATTGAATACAAGATATTTTTCTTTGCTGGTGTTTCATCCTCATTTGTACCAAATTTCGAGTATGTGGTAATTGCGATCGGCAATTTAAGCGGGCCCAACTACTTTAGAAGGGATTAACATTTACATTAGAAAGAGTAGGTAAATGAGAAAATCTGAATATGATTTTTTTCATATTCATTAAGTATTTTAAGAGTTTTGCTTAGAAGATTCTGTACTTAATGCAAGCATATTTTTCGGAAGAAAATGGTGCAGGAAACATCATAACAAAACAGATGAATGAAAAGTGGCTTCTGTGGGAGAAAAACATCATTACAGAGAGAATTTACATTTGTATGAATGACTTTGTTATACTTAAAGAAACGATTTAAAAAATAATTCTTTAGGGATGCCTGGGTCACTCAGTCGGTTAAGCGTCCAGCTCTTGATTTTAGCTGAGGTCATGCTCTCATGGTTTGTGAGATTGAGCCTCATTGTTGGGCTGTGCACTGACAGTGTGGAAGCTGGTTGGGATTCTCTCTCTCCCCTCTCTCTCTCTGCCCCTCTTTCACTCACGTTCTCTCTCTTTCTCTCCTAAAATAAAGAAATAAACATTTAAAAAATAGTTCGTTAGAGAACCCAATGCAATTGATGTAGATAGGATGATAGTTAATGCCATTTATGGTGACTCTTAAAATCTCCTTTGGCACATGTTGTTATTCCTGTAACACTGATTATTGTTTGGCACAGATAAGGTGTGAGGATTTATATTCTGATCTATACAGAAATCTCATCATTAGTAAATAATGCATTGTAACAACATATTTGATCGTCAGAGATTTTGTTGCCAGGAATAGATGTCATCGGGGAGGCCTAGGGCCATGGTCTGATCTAGTTCAGGGTCTCTCCACTTTGTCACTGTTGATATTCTGAACTGGTAATCCTTTGTGTGGGGGCTGCCCTGTGCATTGTAGGATGTTCAGTAGCATCCCTGGCCTCTCTTCCCACTAGATGCCGCTAGCATCCCCCACCAAGGCTTGACAGCCAAAAACGTCCCCAGACTTTGCCCAATGTCCCCTGGGAAGCAGAATCACCCTGGTTTGAGAAGCACTGGTCTAGCTGATAGTTTCTAACCACAGATTCGAAGAACTGCCTGGGCATTTTTTTAATACCAATTCTGGCACCTCATCTCACAGGATGAGAATCTCCGGGGGTGAGTTCCTAGAAGCAGCACCTAAAGAAAAGGTTATAATCCAATTCTTTACCTATCGTTCTGAGTTCCGTTCTTTCCTTCATTCCAAATGAGGCTGAAATTCCTCAAGTTTTCTCTTTACAAACCTCAGTCAGTCACTGGCTTGGTAACATGGAGGCTTCCATAAGGCAGCCGTCTGAGAAGTCCTCCCTTCGTTCCCAAAAAAGCTCTTTTGTGGGATCACTCAAACGTGTTTCTCCTCCGACCACAGGATACGTGTTCTTGGTTGACTGACTGACACCTCTCCCTGGCTGCCGCCATTACGGCCCCCACATTCGGGATGCCAGAAATCATGGCATTCAGGCCAATGAAGATTTTTGAGAGAACTTGTTGAGTTATCATCGGCATCACTGGTGTCACGGGTACCAAGTACCCATGTGGTTGGGCTTAGCACTTTTATAATTTTGGCATGTATTTGGCAGGCCAGGAAGAGCAGCCGGACCGCGTGTGTGGGTCAGGCGTGTGGTGTGAATGGAGCTTGAAGAAAGGTGAGGCTGAGATCATGGATAATCAGCCCCTTGGTCAGCTGAGGGAAATTTTAAGGTCCTGAAGATAGATTAGTGACCGTATGAGAATCACACGAAAGTCTTGGGTTTTAGAGGTAGGCCATGTTATTAGTGCCATTTTATAGTTACACGAGTGGTATGTTGAAGTGAGCTCTCACCGGCTTAGTGGATTGTGCACAGCGTTTAACAGCACGGCTGAAAATTGGCCATGGGAGTGTTTACACCAAGGAAATGAGCAAGCTCTAGAAATCACATGTGTTTGTTTTCCTACAGTCTTAGTTTCCTATAGCTGCTGTAACAAATTATACAAACATAATTTTCAACTCTGTAAAAACAGCCGTTACGATTTGGTATTGTATACGTGATGATTATTATTGCTTACCTCCATTTTTATGACACAATGAGTTGCAGAAGTTAGTTACTCACCCAAAGCCCTCTTGAGAACGCTCATAATTTAGGACTTTCTTTTTTTTTTTCAATGTTTATATATTTTTGAGAGAGACAGAGAGAGGCAGAGAGAGGGGGGGACAGAGGATCTGAAGCGTGCTCTGGGCTGACAGCCGGGAGCCCAGGGCAGGGCTCAAACTCTTGAACCATGAGATTAAGACCCGAGCCGAAATTGAATGCTTAACTGACCTAGACGCCCCATTTAGGACTTTCTTAATTGGTGAGCAAAGATGGGTTTTTTCCCCCCTCAAAAGTAAAACAACCAGTACTTAAAATCCAGGGATAATGTTCAAAATGTTATGGAGAGCGTGCCATTTTCTCAGTTTTATACCACTTTTTGACTATTAATAGAGCAGAATGACATATATATCTCCTAAGCATAAGTGGTGAAAGGACAAAATTAAACCAGCCTCAACATTATTTATTATCACAATGAACAATTTTTGTATTGCACTTAGTACCTTGAGTACATTATCAGCTCCGTAATTATGGCGCTAGTTGAGTCAATGAACCCATTGGCCAAATTTGCCGCTAATCGGTGACTTCCAAGTTTCCTGTGCGGCATTGTTTTTAAAGACGTGGACGGCTTGTGATGAAGCACCCAAAATAAGTAGCACCAGAAGATGAAATTAACACTCGTACAAATTAGTTGTTATGGTGAATTAGCTTTCATACGCTGATGCAGGGTGCAGTTAAAATTTTAAGTACAGCTTATAAACCGTCTTGAAAAACAACAGTGTGTAATTCCTTAGGGGGAAAGCGGAATAGCAGTAACTGAGAGAATTTATTACAAGCCTTCTATCTCAGTCCCAACATTTTTGTCTCCATGTTCGGCCGTCCACATATCTAATTTTGAACCCAAGGGCCATGATTTTGACGTATAAATACACAGATGTTGCTTGTGATAAAAAGTCAATAAATACCAGGGTGTTTTTCTTTCCTATTTTGATCAGAGATGATGTACTATTACTCTGATACTGTGAAAGTAGAAATCCGTTCTAGTACTAATTACACTTTGAAACGATGGATGGAGCACTGGCCCGGGTGAATCGGTGGACACCCTAGGGCATTTTTCCCCTTTTTTATCTTTAACTTTTGAATCAATGTTGGGTTGAAATTAAAAGAGGCCAGTGAATAAATGGCTCGCTGCTCTTTTACTTATGCGAGGGCTTTAACGTGTGTACTTTTTGTGGATTTAGAGAGCAATTTTAGTAATATGACATGAGTCGCTTCGATGGTCCCTAGGACAAATATTTTTAAGTTCTTCTAAACACCTGAGAGCACCATGAAGGCACATGAATCACTGCCAGCATTTCATTGTTGTTGAGTGCCATCCAGGACAAGGAGTTGGCTTTTTAAGGTTGTTTTTCTGAGAGAATTCATTGAGGACTGATATGTATTAACTCATACCTTTGGTATATTGTTATTTTTTTCTCTAGAGGTTTTCATTGACATTTAAAAGCAAGCAGGTTTTCTTTTTAAATAAGGAGCTGCCATGATATCTAAAGTTCAAACAAGACAATAAAAGTGTGTGTATATATGTGTGCGTGTATGTCTGTATCCGTCTATTATCTATCAATATCTATAGATGGACATAGATGTACATATAGATACATAGAACTGTATAGATAGGTATAGATATAGATATACACACACACATATAATTCTGGGAAGACTGTTAATGAGAAGAAAATCATTTAGCTGTTGCCTGAACTTTCCAGCAAAAGTTCCTCCAAGAGCACCTCTCACTTCCACAGTCTGTTTCTGCCTTCATTCATTAATTATTTACACCAGCCATATTCTTCTCTGCCAGAGATCATTTTCCTGATTGATGGCATCTGGAGCCCTCTACACAAAAGTATTTTAAAGGCTGTGTCAGGGAAGATGACTTTTTCTTTTTCCTCATCCCTCAATATTTAATAACTCTTAGACCCTCCAGCTAACAGCCTCCCTTAGTTCCCTTCTCTGTTGTTTCCTACTAAACACAAATGCGCTGTGAATTTGCTATTGCCCATCTCTTTAAAGAAAGCAACCTTTTATTTCTCAGTCAGAATCAATAACGGGGAAACCACACCTAGTGAGTGATAAGGGGTTGCAAATACAAACTCGCCATGAGAAGGCCAGTTTTAAACCACATTAGGGGGGACTGGGTGGATTGAGTCCAATTATGAATGTGAATGAATATATTCCTTTCATCTCTTTATTTTCCTCCTAAGCAATTTTCATCCAAATTGCTACCTACACCCTAATTAATAACTGCCAAAATTCCTCCCTGATCCAAACCACCTTCCTGAGCCAGGTATCTGGTAGCTCTTGGAACTACCCTGAGTTCTTGGAAGTCAGGAGATTCCAAACTCAACTCTTGCCCTTTGCGATAACCATGTTTCCCTCCACCGTTCCCTGCATTCCTGACCCGGAGGTCCCTTCACCCAGTTCTTCAAATGAGCGACTCTCCTCTCCCTCACCCCCACATCAACAGCTAATACTGGTGATTCTACTTCTGTCCAGTTTGACCGTTTTCTATCATCCCTGGTCCAAGTGTCTTCCATCTGGACCGTCGCCGTTGCGTCTTTCCTCCTCTCTGACTAGCTCCTTCTTGCTGTTCTTCAGTGCATTTCACTTTGTACAGACTCTTTGATCTGCTGTTGTTAACTGTGTCACATCTCAAGTCTGATGTGCGTACAACTCGCCAAAGGCTTACCATGTCCTTGAGGACAAGGAAATGATCCTTTAATTCATAGTATGCTTGGCCTGGCCATCGGGCCCCGCCCATGTCAAAGCTTTTCCCTCACATCCTTGTCCCATGGGCTCTCTGCCTTCTTTCAGTTGTCAAGAGTTGTCCTGTCCCCAGGGCCTTTGCACATGCTGCTGCTTCTGCCAGCATCTGTCATGTACACTTCTATCCCTACCCTTCCCGTGCCAGCCCCAGACCTCATTAATCCCTCCGTTATGCATCTTCATAGTGTGTCGTTTCTTTCCTTCAGAGTGTTCATCTCACCATGAATGAGCCATCTATTTATTTATAAGATTGTTAACTAAAATCTAGGGCCCATGAGAGAAACATGTCTCCCTTTTTGCCATTTTCCAGCACTTAGCACAGTGCCTGGCACACACGTATGCATTGGAGAAATGAACATGTGATACTTTTTATATTTTCGGTAGAAAATACTACAAAGGACTTCACCTGAGTTATTTCATTTGACTCCTACGGCAAAGATGTGAGCTAGAAGATGTGGAGTGCTACAGTCGTTTGCCAGCATTCGCAGAGAAGTGGCATAATCAGGGCTTGAACCATGTCTTTTGTCTCTAAAACCAGATCTTCCTGTTGTAGCAAGTTTCCTCTTAAGCGGCGTGTTCAGGTTATACCCCATAGAAATGTTCCTGCCATTCTGTTATTCATTTATGTTTTGTATACTGTGTTCCCCTATACTGAATGGAATACTTTCAGGACAGTTCCATAATGGATTCTGGTTTCTATCATCTTGGGTCATCATGGTTTCTGCCTATTATTCATACTGTGGTTTGCTCTTTAAAATAATTATAAATCTAATTTATATTGTATTACAAAATCTAATTTATATTGTATTACAAGCTTTTACTTAATTGATTGCCTGATACCATTTCTGAGGCTGGACTCATGTGCCTTTATCTTCCGAATACTTATGTTATTTCCATTTACAGGTGACACCTTGACCATATGAATTCATCTCCTCTCATTTTTGATAGTAAAAATTTGTTGGTTTCTCCTATCACTGTTGAAAAACCAGAGCCCATTGTTGATCATATATCAATACAGATATAGTGCTTTCAAGGTCATGTGACTCTGAGAGCTGGGTTAAGGAAGCAGGATGTTAGCATTTAGAATGTGCATGGTTTTTTTTTTTTTTTAATTTTTTTAACAGTTATTTATTTTTGAGAGACAGAGAGAAACAAAGCATGAGCAGGGCAGAGGTAGAGAGAGAGGGAGACACCAAATCCAAAGCAGGCTCCAGGCTCTGAGCTGTCAGCACAGAACCTGACACGGGGCTCAAACCCACGAACTAACTGCAAGATCATGACCTGAACCAAAGTCAGATGCTTAACTGACTGAGCCACCCGGGCGCCCCTAGAATGTGCATTGTTATATTCATCTGATGGATGTGTTGTCATTTATTTATTCAATACAAATACTTGTCCAATCTTGACATGCACTAGGTGCTTGGAAAACAATTTAATGAAAAATAATCGCTAATATTTATCGAGCTCTTACTATACGCCTGGCACTGTTTTAATTATTTTATATATATAGGAACTCGTTTAGCCTTAATAACAATGCAATGCAGAAGGTAACCACTATTTATGTTTACTTACCAATGAAGAACTAAAGTGCAGGCTCGGCAGCCCATCCGAGGTCAGGTAGGGATGTGGGCCTAGAAAATTTGGCTCCAAAGCTTGTGCACTTGACCACTAACGCTGTGCCACTGAGAGGAATCAGTAGCAATTCTTATGGCGTATCAAAGGAGCATAGTAATAAAGGACAGTGTGGTTTTTAAAAAAGGAATGAACTATAATTTGGGGGGATTGTTTATCTAATTTCCCTATGATTTTGGCTTAGATGGTTCATTTAGTCAGTCTTTCAGTCATGCGTAAGCATTCGTCAAGAGTCCCTATTCTTAGGATTTCTAAATTCGAGTTATTCGAGACCGTTTTCATTATTTTAGGGGTTCAGGACACCATCCTGGTGATAGCGCTCCTGCTTCTTGCCCCTCCTGAGGTGACTATCCCTTCCATCCTGCTCCTTAACCATCCTACACCGGAAGGGCGCCCTTAGCACCATTCTCTTTAGAAACGCAAAGGCGCTTTCCCAACGTCCAGAGCTGCTAACTGGTAACCAAATGTTTGCGGACCCAAACCCTAAGCTGTGCTTGTTACACAGTTCAAACCCCTTCCCCACCACTTCCTGTGCCCTTGAGCAAGTTATTTAGCATTTCTGTGCTTCAGTTTCCTCATTTGTAAAATGAATGTAAGCCTAAGGATGAAGAACAAGTTAAGTAATGTCTACAAAGTGCATAGAACACGGCCTGTTTTGCAGTAAGGGCTCAATAAAAAAAAAAAAATACCTCCTGTAGGGGCACCTGGGTGGCTCAGTCGGTTGAGTGTCCGACTTCCGCTCAGGTCATGATCTCAAGGTTCGTGGGTTCGAGCCCCGCGTTGGGCTCCATGCTGACAGCTGGGAGCCTGGAGCCTGCTTCGGATTCTGTGTCCCCCTCTCTCTCTGCCCCTCCCCCACTTGTGCTCTGTCTCTCTGTCTCTAAATAAAAATAAGCAGTAAAAAAAATAAATTAAAGAAAAATACCTCCTCTGCTGCCCACAGATTTACTCATTTACTCCTTTTCCTTTTCCCTTCTAGTATGCTAATGGGTTTTGTATTGAGGAGGAATTTTAGTTCTCCATTGGAAGTTTTAGGGCTCCTCTGTTTACCTTTACGTATTTGCATAGCCAGCTGCTCGTTTTATTCAAGAATGTTGTGAACTGCAGAGTGTTCAGCTGCCTGCTGTTTTGCCATATAGATTAATTAAACTGGTTACTAGTAAAAGTAATAAAATGGGATGTCTTTTTCAAAACTGCTTGGTGATGAAAAAATTACCATGGCAAAAAGCCCCTGTTGTCTTTAGAAAGAATTATTTTAGAGGAATACTGAAAATAAAACTTAGAGAAGTTGCTTTAAGTATAGCGAAATGTGGGGCATCTGGGTGGCTCAGTCATTTAAGCCTCTCACCCTTGATTTTGGCTCAGGTCATGATCTCACACTTTGTGGGATCGAGCCCTTCATGGGGCTCTGCACTGACAGTGAGGAGTAGGCTTGGGATTCTCTCCCTCTCTCTCTGCCCCTCCCTCCCCCCTCATACCCCCTCTTAAAAAAATAGATAAGTAGACATTCTTATAATTTTTTTAAAAAGTATAGTGAAATGCAATTATGAAACCATTTTAACCATGCCTAGAGACACTCAGAATAATTTTATTCATATTAAAATAGCAATTAAACAACAGAATTTCTTTGGGAAGGAATAGGAGGTGTACTTTATTATTTTTTTTAATTTTTTAACGTTTTTATTTATTTTTGAGACAGAGAGAGACAGAGCATGAATGGGGGAGGGGCAGAGAGAGAAGGAGACACAGAATCGGAAGCAGGCTCCAGGCTCTGAGCCATCAGCCCAGAGCCCGACGCGGGGCTCGAACTCACGGACTGTGAGATCGTGACCTGAGCCGAAGTCGGATGCTTAACCGACTGAGCCACCCAGGCGCCCCTAGGAGGTGTACTTTAAAAGAAGTCGTCAGTTTCTGAACCAACTCTGAGAGGTAAAGCTACTAAGTGACCTCCTGAGAAATGTTTCACATGGAAACTTTAGTGGGGAGGACATTTCATTTCATCAGGATGGCTGCGCTTCTGAAGATCCAGAATTTTGATATTTGCTTGTTTTTTGTTTTTTAAGTTGGCTAAGCATTTAAGCATACAACTCGAGAAACGAATCACAGGTCTTCATACTTTATGGAATTCAAATTATAATTTAAATTTTTCAGCTTCTGATTGTAGAAAAATCAACAAGAAGACATCAACAGGGATGGAAAAGTAAATTTAAGCATCTTTGTTTAAAGCTGGTATCAGTCTTGGGGTGCCTGGGTAGCTCAGTTGGCTAAGAGTCTGACTTCGGCTCAGGTCATGATCTCACAGTTCGTGGGTTCGAGCCCCGCATCGGGCTCTGTGCCGACAGCTCAGAGCTTGCATCCTGCTTCCGATTCTGTGTCTTCCTCTCTCTCTCCCTCTGTCCCTGTCCCACTCATACTCTGTCTCTCTCTCTCAAAAATAAATAAACATTTAAAAAAAATGTAAAGCTGGTATCAGTCTAAATATATTTTCACTAGAACAACAGCTGTCAAAGTATATTCTGAAGACCCCTGGTGGTGGCAAGACCCTTTCAGAGGTCTGTGAAGTAACTGCAGTGATAAGATGGCTTTGCCTTTTGCATTCTCCTTCCCTCACAGGTGCACGGTGGAGCTTTCTAGAGGCCGCGTGATGTGTGAGGATGCCATGGCTCTGATGCCTAACGCAGCGTGCTCCATGCATTCTTGTGTTTTAACATTTTCTGTTTGAATTTCTAGTATGGAAGATAGCTACTGGTATAACCCAAACAAACAAAAGCTCTTTGGGATGCTCAATAATTTTCAAAAGCGTAGCGGGTTCCTGGGACCAAAATGTTTGAGAACCGGAGCTCTAGAGCCTTGACTTCAGACAGACGAGGGCATCATCTTGTAAGTGCTGCTGACGTCCAGCCAGTTGGAAGCTGGGGACCCCAGGCGTGGCCGTAGAAGTTTGATTTTCATCGTCAAGAGCATCACTTGATGTTGTGTATCATGTAGTCACGGGCTCACTGGTTTTGTGTCGTTCTCCCCGACAAGAACGCCAGCTCTGCGGGGGTGAAGTCCCTGACTGCTTTGTTCACTGCCCCATCTCCAGGGCTGATGACAGTATCTACCAGGCCCCCAATAGGTGTTACTGAATGAATGGATTTTAAACTAAGACTTGGAAGTGTATGTATAAACTGTTGACTATGTGCTAATATTCTGATGTGCGAGATCTGTAATATCCTCAGCAGCCCTGTGTGCAGGGTGCTGTTGTTATCTCCATTCTGTCTCCATTCTTCAGAAGTGATGTTCCTTGCCCGGGTCACATAGCTAGTCAGTGGCAGCAGATCTGCTGACCCGTTGCCTGCCCTCCACATGAACAGATCGGCTGTATTTTTGGCTCCTGGCCAAGGTGACAGAAGTAGGAGGTGGGGCGGGTATCACAAATGAAGGAATTCAATCTAGAGAGGCCAGTTCATTTAGGAGGAAAACAGTGAGTTATCGGGGAAGGTGGCAGGCAGGATCTGGTGTCAAGTTTGGGTCAGAAAGGAGGCAGTGCAGGGGCACCTGGGTGGCTCAGTCGGTTAAGCGTCCGACTTTAGATCAGGTCTTGATCTCACAGTTAGTGGGTGTGAGCCCCACGTTGGGCTCTCTGCTGGCAGCTCGGAGCCTGGAGTCTGCTTCGGATTCTGTGTCTCCCTCTCTGTTTGCCCCTCTCCCACTCATGCTCTGTCTCTCTCTCTCTGTCTCACAAAAATAAATGTTAAAAAAAAAAATTAAAAAAAAAAAAGAAAGCAAGGAGACACTGCAGGTGGATTGATAGACTGATTCCATGACAAAGGCAGACTACTTCCTGACTTGTTTTACACTTTTTGCTTGTGAGGCAGGACGCCATGGTGGTTAAGAAGGGAGGGCTCCAGAGATACGCTGCCCAGATTCGAGTCCCAGTTCTTCCATTTGCTGGCTGTATAACCTTTGACACGTTGCTTAAGCTACCGTGTTTTGTGTAAAGGGAGTGTGATGACACTATCTTCACCTACCTCAGAGGATCGTTTGAGATTAAATGAACTAATAAGATATGCGTAACCATTCAGAGAGTGCATTGCACTTAGTAAATTCTCTACGTAAGTGCGAGCTATTTTTTTTTTTTATCGGTGATTGTCTGGGACTCATCAGTGTTGACCGAGAGCCAAAGAGATGAGTCCAGTTTCCAACAGAATCAGAGGCAGGGCTATGAGGAGGGTGGGGCAGGGTGGTTATAGCGCACAGCATCAGGAACTAGAGTTTTGGAACTTGCTCGCTGTATAATCTTGAATTATTACCCAACATTTTTGCGCCTAAGCTTCCTCCTCTATAAGACAGAGAGAAGTGCTCACGTCAACAAATGATAGGAAACAATGAGCTAATGAATCAAAACTGTTTAGAGGAGTGTCCGGACCATAGTAAGTACTTGACATAGTTCATACTGTGTAATTGCATTATGTCTTCAGTGACTGGAGAAGTTCAGTCCAATCTCAAAAGTCAATCAAAGAAGTGGCAAAGATCATAGTGACATAAGACAAGAGGGTTTTATTTTATTTTATTTTTCAATGTTATTTTATTTTAGAGAGAGAGTGTGAATCAGGGGGAGGGGCAGGGAGAGAGAGAGAGAGAGAGAGAGAGAGAGAGAGAACCCTAAGCAGGCTCCCTGCTCAGAGCAGAGCCCGACACGGGGCTCAATCCCACGACCCTGGGATCATGACCTGAGCTGATATCAAGGGTCTGATACTCAACTGACTGAGCCACCCAGCTGTCCCAAGACAATGGGATTTTAAATAAGTTAATTCAATCACAGTAAAAACAATGAACTAACGGGGCTCTCTCAGTTTATACAAAAGAGGATAGAAATTATATAAAAAAGGCAAAAAACCCTGTGCACAGATTCCTGAGAGAAAGCATCACCCTTCTAGTCCTCTTCACCTGATGGCTCCACAGGGCACGAGGGAGAGAGAAGGCCTGGGCCAGAGCTGTGGCCAAAAGTTCAGGTCTTCAGTAGGTAGGTAGTTCTCCTCTTGTCTCTTTTCCCTACTTTTCTGCTTTTTTTCTTTCCCCCATGCTCCTTAATATTGAAAAATGTAAAACAGAAAGACCGTAGGACTGGCAGTCTGAAAACCAGAGTTTTAGTCTTGGTCTGCCATAAGTAACAGTGTGACCCTAGACAAGCCGCTTGACCTCCTGGGACTTCAGTCTTCTCATTTGGAAAGAGGAAGGCCAAATTAAATTATTTTTAAAGTCCCTTCCTAGGCTGATTCTGGGAATTCACTTAAGCTGTCCAGAAATACTAGGACTTTCTGGAATGAAATTAGGAATTCGGATGGTCTAGCGCACATGCTTAGGCCCACCCCTTCAGCAAGGCGCAGGATGTCCCAAATGAAACATCTAGAGATCCCCCGGGATCAAATGCCCTTCTGACCCTGTGGTCTGGCCGCTGGGAGAGGACAACCTGAGGAGGTTTGTGAGCTGCATCCTAAAGTAACACACACTTAACAAGTAGTTAGTTATCCTAACAAAGTCATCACTCCCTGTGAAAAACGCCCTTGAGAGCTTCATCTATCCTTTTTTCACCTCCTCATCAGGACCTCATCAGCACTACTGTGCTAACCTCCCTGCTGTTCATCATGTTTTAAAATTAGCTTCTTAATCCTTTTAATATTTTCAGCTTCTCTGCCTTGAGATACGCACCCAGCCTGCATTCAGTTTTGTGCAGCCTGCGTACAGCATGGTAATGACATAGATTGTCCCCATATCCTTGATGTCTTCACTAAATTAAGTTACATTTACTCATTGTTCTCATTTTTGTTCTCAGTGAAATCAACCTGAATTTTCTCAAATCAGTTTGGCTTTGAAACTCAGTGGCTCATTCTTTATCTTCATTTGCTTAGATGTCAATAGCATTTTAAGCCTTTCCTGGACTATGCCCCTCCTTTGTTAATGACAGCACCCTTCTCTATGAGGCTTTGACTCTTTTCACAAACTTTCTTTCTTCTTGACTGCCTACATTTGTCCTATCTTAGCTCTCGCTTTTTCTTTCTAAATATTCTTCCTTGTGTTGCAAACCAAAATTCAACCAAGTGAACTTAAAGAATTAATGAGCTTTGTTAAGCAATATATGAGGGTGGCATCTCATTTATCAAGTGGAGGGAAACTGCAAGGGGCTGTGCAAAATGGAAGGTTTTTTTGCAGGAAGAAGGGTGAGGCAAGAAAGTTTTTAGCAAAGGAAGAAAGAATTGTTTCAGATAAGGTCACTTTCCCTTACGGGGGAAGGGGAGGGGGTCTTTTTACGCGGATTACCTCAAGTTCCTTTGGGGGGATGGAGAGGGCCTATGTGACAGATAACCTCATGGATGCTGATTAGAATGTTCCTAACTGACAGGTTAAGAGTACATTATGGGGAAGGGGGCGTGAAACTGCAGTTCAGTTAGGTACTAAGTTCATGACTTGGCTTAAGTGACACTATTTTGAGCCTGTGGCTTTCTTTGTAACACTTGAAAATTGTGTCTGTTACAGCTTCATATCCCCTTTAAGCAGATGACCTCCAAATCCTATATTTTGATATTTAGATTTTTTTCCCTCAGTTACGTCCACGAATCATTTGCTAGACATTTACTGCACACCTTGAATAGTGCGCTGTGTCGGTGCTAACGATATAAAGATGAGTGACTTTTCTCTACTTTCAGCAGTTCTAATGGAGTCTAATTGAAGTGCCTGACACACAGTCTGATAAAGCCAAGCCAGTAAGACGGTGCTAGGATAGAGTATTTGAAAAACTGCTTTTGGAACGTGGGGAACTAAATAAATCTGGAGGCTATCATAGAAAGGCTTCCCAGACAAGAGGTTATGGGAGGTGGGTCTTGAAGGTTGAATAGGAGTTGGTGAGCTCTGACATCCCGGGACTTCCTTGTGTTGTATTTCTCTGACGTTCTGCTGTCACCTCAAACTCAACGTGTCAGAAGTCACATTTCCATCTTTCTCCCTAAATTTCAACACCCACTTGACTTTGCTATTTAATTCTTCCCCCAGGTCATTTAGGGAATAATACACTGCAGGCACTTTTGTCCCTTTTCTCTCTATTGCCCTGGTGTCAGACACAAAGGCATCTGTGCTCTTCCTTCTTCGTTTCCTTCGATTATTCCCATGGCCACAGCCCGTTCATATTGTGTTACCCGCTGTCTGGGTTATTGCAGTGGATTTCCAGCTTGTCAGTCAGCCTGAGGTCGCTTTCCCCATTTAATCTGTCTTATAAATCAATGCCGTATCAATCTTTGATAAACACATGTGATTTTGTCCCTCATCTATTCAAAAATAATGGCAACCTGATATTTGTCCAGTGCACATCATCAGGACAGTCTCGTGAAAGAAATACAGTAAAAGCTTGGATTGCGAGTAACCTGCTGCGAGTGCTCTGCGAGACGAGCGAACATCTCTAATAAATTTGAACTTGATGAAGAAGCAGTGTCTTGCAATACTTGTACATGACACCCAGATGTCACATGATCACAACTGAGCCCATGATTCTTCTCTCTCTCTCTCTCTCTCTCTCTCTCTCTCTCTCTTTCTCTCTCTCTCTCTCTCTGTGAGATTGTGGGTGATGGTCTCCCATGCTAGAATGCTCGGTGTCAGGCCACGGGGTTTGGCAGAAATCAGTGATTTTCCAGAACGTTGGAAGGTGCCCACAACTGGCACTAGGGTATGTTTTGTCACTTCAAAGCACCTATGGACAATCCTTTGCTTTTCCATATATGAGTAAACTTGAGAATGCTTTGCTTCATTCTAGGTCAGGCTGCCTGCAGATATAGACCCTTTCCTCTGCCACCTTATTGCCAGTTACATTAAATACAGTATATGACAAGAGCTTATTAATACAGTACTGTCATCAACATCCATGTGAGTAAATACAATGGCCCCCATGCAGAAAAAAGTTGGGGAAAAAAGGCCTTAATGAAGGAGGAGAATGATTATGGTGGAAGTTAAGAAGGAAATCATCGAGAAGTATGAACGAGGTATGTGAGTGGCTGAAATTGCAAGATTTTATAAGAAGTCTACATCTGCATCTCATCTGTAGAGGAGGAGGAGAAAAAGGCAGAGGAATCCCTCACTTCAAATGAGATTAGGGAGATGTGTAAAATGTGGGGAACACTGCAAAATTTTGTAGAAAAGCACCACCCGAATAAGGTTGTAGGAGTGCAAGCGATGAATCTGTTTAAAGACCATGCAATGTCACATTTCTGCAAAATCCTCAAAGGGAGGCAAAAGCAAGTGTCATTGGATAGGTTCCTTGTTAAAGCTGCACAAAATGGAAAAGATTCCACTGAGCCAATAGACAGCAGTGATTTCATTCGTGGTAGTGAAAGTCATCCTACATGATAACCCTCCTCTCTCTCATCCCCTCACACCAGCCATCAAGGTCTTCAAAGGTAAGTGCAGGTTAATTTGTTCATTTTTCTTTATTATATTGTATTATATTACAGTAATGTAATTTTTTTATATGAATATTTTTGGGTTGTGGAACAAATCATGTGAGTTTCCATTATTTCTTATGGGGAAATTCGCTTTGATATACAAGTGCGTTGAATTACAAGCGTGTTTCCGGAACGAATTATGCTAGCAAACCAAGGTTTTACGGGATGATATTTTCCTAAAGATCTCTTAAATTTATAATCCAGTAGTCCGTGAGCTCCTGGAGGCGGAGGTGACATTTTGTTCATCTTGGCATCCTTAGTGCCTCGTACCATGCTACTACAGAAATTATGTGCACTAAGTATTGTGTTATGTATTTGTTTCTCCCTAATGTCTGCACATCGTATGTGCCCCCAAACTATTTTGATCAGGAGTCATTGAAATTCAGGCACACAAAGGACAGTTTTCTCCCTGTTTCAGTGCTGGTCCTGTTTGTCCATGCACTGCTCAGCACCGAATCACCTCCTTAGGCCATAACTGTCATTGTTACCTAACAACTCTTGAACCTCAAGGCCCCTAATGGGTTCTTAACATTCAGTGCTGTGTAGACACAGAACCACTCCTTGTGAATAGCTTTCCTTCATTATGCAATGAAAGACCCCATGCACACAGTAGGCTTTTATATCCTTCTTAATATCAGACTCAATTTAATTGCCTTGCAATGGCCTTCAGTGATACTATATAATAATATGGACCTAGAAAGTCTATTAAAATGCTCTAGTCTTTCATGTTGAAAAATATGGGGGTTCTGTGGCTTATGTTCTGTTCTCTTTATGTCCATATCTTGTTTCCTGAATTTATAAGAAAACTGGTTGTAGAAATGATGACATAAAATAAAAAGCTTTAAAAAATATTAATTTAGTCAAACAATTTGGATCTGAATCTGTAAGAATTTGAAATTTTGCAACCTGGCAACACAGAACAGCCAGAAACTCTACTCCTGTCTGACAGGGACCAATTTGCATTAAAAGAGTAAATAGCTTTTTTGATTGTTATTCACCTTAGGAAACTATAAAACATTAGCTTGCATTTTATTATTTTTTTTCATAATCTCTCTTGCCTTTTAGAAGGCAGTTTGCTGACACAAAGAATATGATGAACCGGCAAATGATTTAGAAATGTGCTTGACTTTGCAATAACAATTTAAGTTCTTTCAGAGCCAAAATGCTTTGAACACGTTAGACTTTTTTTCCAAGAGCCCCTGCTGCCATCTGCTGGTTTTCAGCAGCAAACTTCTTAAGGACAGTGTTCAGTAAGAGGTTATTTTTTAGAAAAAAAAAAAAATCATCTTGTAATATAATTACGTTTTCAAAACAGAAGTAAACACTAAAGTGAGATTAGGTTACAAAGGCATTACTTAGAAAAAAATATCTTTTTAGAGACCCCTGGACATAAATATAAGATTAAACAGGGATTTGCCCTGGGTCCCAGGAAAAGTCCTATCTTTTCCTCTAGAGGAAAATAGAAGAATAGAAAACATACTTCCACGGGTAAAGTCGGGTTGCATGAAGCGCGGGGGTAGATTTGAAGCGAAGCGATCTCCAAACTAGGCCTCGTGCGTGTGGATGACAGAGAACTGGGCTGGGTAGCGGTCGAAAGAGAGGACTGGGTGATTAGAGATGGGCAGGAAAGGCCTTCTTAGCCCGCGGTGCTCGAATCCTGGCTGCATCAGAATCCCCCAGAGGGCGTGGTCGGATACAGATTGTTGGGCCTCATCCAGTGATCTCCTGAGAAATGTTTCACAGCCGGCTCGCTGAAAAAAAGGCTCTTGATTTGTAGCAGCTGCTAATATCCCACAGTGGCTGATTTCATGCCACCAACGTGGAATCAAGAAGAGCCGCACGGTCACTCGCCCGCGTATAGTCGCCACCATGCACCTAGCGCTAGCTGCAAATAACCGCAGGGGCGTAGCGAATAGTAAAACGTAGTTGTTTTATTAGGAAGCACTGAATTTTGAATGTTTATTGTTTCCATTCTAAACATAGTTTATTTACTTGAAAGCTTATGGAATTTGATGTGTAACAGTGTGGTTGTGCTTAACGATCAGCTTGCTGAATTCCTGGAAATTTAACTGTCTGGTCGCCAGCGCGGGTGGGAGCCGGCCCCAGCACACAACTGACTCTACATCTGGGGTAGATTTCGTGGGTCTGGGGTGGGGTCCGAGAATTTGCATCCGTAACATTCCCAGATGATGCCCACACAGCTATTCCGTGGCCCATACTCAGCACTGTGTTAGAAGAGAACACTAGAAAGTGACTGGGTGTTCATTTCAGTTTGGATGGGTGAGGGATGTTCTGTGAGAGGGGAGCATTCGAACTGAGCCCTGAACCACCAGAAAACTCCAGCCTTGGAAAAGCTGGGCTCAACAGCACCACGTAGGACTCACCTTGGATTAGAGCAGGCTTAGCTCGGCCAGTGCGATGGCTGGGAAGCCGCGGTGGGATGCCGATACGGGTATTTATTATGGGGGCGTGAAGTGAGCCCCTCCCTGCGTGATCACTGCTGTCTTCCCCATGTGGAAGAGGGCAGAGTCCTCAGCCTGGGTTGGGGAAGGGCGTTGTGCATTTGAGATGCAAAATAGTCTTTTGGAGTGGGAGAAAAATAAAAATTCTAAGGCAGTCCATTTAGAGCTGGGCAATGTTAAGTGGCCATTTGAGATTTTGGGTTATGAATGTAAAGTGAGATCAGTTGGCAAGGTTTGTCATTTTCTCTAGTAACACTGAGTTGCCAGGGTGCTGGGGCAGAGGAGGGGGTGATGGAGGAGCCTAAGGTTGGTCAGAGGAGAATCATGGAGAGAGAGAGATCTATGCAGTAATTAAGGGTGCTGGCAAGGCATCCGAGGTATGCGAGGAATCGAGGACACGGGGTGACCTCGATTCTGGATGGTGGGAAAGTGGGAGCCTCACTGTTTGGAGCGCTGAGTGAAGTGCAAGAATCATTGGAAAGATCAGAGAGAGCGGTGTTTGAAGCGTTTTCTTTAAAAACTCCAGTTATTTTTCTCTGATCTCATCATAATAATAAACTTTAGCCCACTACAGTATTCAAGATGTTTTGTTGAGATACGGTGGAATTGCTATATTATAATAATTTGCTGTTCTTGAAGTTCAAATAAGGTTAATAAAGATAATGATACTAACTTGCCTTGCAGCTTATTAGTGACATAAAATGACATACAAAATGAGAGTCGGATTTGAGAGAGAGTGTACCAGCAGCTGGACTGGAGTTTCACATCATTGAATGAATAGCTGTGTGGCTGAGGACACAGCAAAAAAAAAAAAAAAAAAAAAAAAAAAAAAAAAAAAATATCTCTGAGCCTCAGTTTTCTCATCAGAGAAATGGGCCTGATAGTTTCCTCTATGAAGTGTTGTAAGAGTCAATAGTACATGTACATCCGTGGCACAGCGCCTGTCTCTTAGGAAATGGCAGCTTTATTTCTGTTCCAGTATCACTAGACCTTTAGTACAAATACTTAGGAAAGAATTTTAGCCTGTTTCTTGGAAATACACCACCACAAGTGAAATGGACTATGGATCATGTCAATGAGATGTGTGTAAAGAATACGGAAAAATCGATGTATCAGTATTTTACCCCAGCTCCTGTGATTGTTTGGGGAAGAACAGGGAATTCAGAAAATGACCAGAAGGATTACTAACAACTGAACGGGAGACAGATTCTTTCCCTACGGTACTTGGTTATCATAAATGAAGCGCTAATTTCTCTTTGTCCAAATTGATATGTCCCTCTTTTGGCTTTATAGAACTAAATTTGAATCTGTGTTCATTTTCATAATCTTTCTTCATCAATTTGTGTTTCTCTGTTGCCTTTTTAATCAGGGAGCTTAGAAACAAATCACAGATCTTCAAGGAGAATCTTATTGGAGAGCTCTCTGAGCTAAGATATGTAAATTAAACCAACAGTGAGATATTGTTTTTATCTCTCAAATAGGCAAAGTGAGTGAAAAGAAAATGAAAATACTCAGTAGGGGAGAACGTGCAATGAATCCTTGCTTGAAGGATTGTAAATTGGTACCATCTTTCTGAAAATCCGCTTGGTAATGCAACAGGAGTCATAAAAACGGCCACGTGTTTTGACACGGCAATTCCCCATCCAAGTATATTTTCTAAGGAAACGGTATTGGATAAAGACTTAGGAATAAATATATTCATTACAATGAAAATAGCAAAATAAATAAAGGGGAGATAAACCAGTCTAGCCATAGGAGAATGATTTCTTAAATGATGACAGATCCATACAATGGTAAACGCTGTAAGATTGAACGGTTTTGTTTTGTTTTCTTTTGTTTCTAAACTAGCTATAGGGGTGCCTGGGGGGCTCCGTCCGTTAAGCGACCAATTCTTGATGTAGTATCATGTCTTGATATCTCAGTTCATGAGTTCGAGTCCCACATCAGGCCCTGTGGTGACACTGCGGAGCCTGCTTGGGATTTTCTCTCCCTCTCTCTCAGTCTCTTCCAGCTTGTGTGTACGTGTGCGCTCTCTCTTTCAAAATAAATAAATTTTTTTTTTAATTTTTTTTTCAACGTTTATTTATTTTTGGGACAGAGGGAGACAGAGCATGAGCAGGGGAGGGGCAGAGAGAGAGGGAGACACAGAATCGGAAACAGGCTCCAGGCTCCGAGCCATCAGCCCAGAGCCTGACGTGGGGCTCGAACTCCGGGACTGCGAGATCGTGACCTGGCTGAAGTCGGACGCTCAACCGACTGTGCCACCCAGGCGCCCCTCAAAACAAATAAATTATAAAAACCCTAGAAGGTCGCCTGGGATGCTCAGTCAATTAAGTGTCCAACTTCAGCTCGGGTCATGATCTTGCAGTTAGTGGGTTCGAGCCCTGCATCGGGCTCTGTGCTCAGCTCCTGGAGGCTGCTTCGGATTCTGTGTCGCCCTCTTTCTGTGCCCCTCCCCTGCTCAACACTCTGTCTGTCTGTCTCTCTCTCTCAAAAAATAAAATAAACATTTAAAAAATTTGTAAAAACCTCTAGATATAAAACTGAAGTTTTCACATGATTTTAAGTCTTATAAATAATAAGTCCAGAAAAAAATTTATTGAAATAAATCCATTACATTCACCATTGTTATCTCAGTATGGTAGAAAATTGGATTTTTTTTTCATTTTGTCCTTTTTTTAAAAAAATTTTTTTTAATGTTTATTTATTTTTGAGATAGAGAGAGACAGAGCATGAATGGGGGAGGGGCAGAGAGAGAGGGAGACACAGAATCAGAAGCAGGCTCCAGGCTCTGAGCCATCAGCCCAGAGCCTGATGCGGGGCTCGAACTCACGAACCGTGAGATCGTGACCTGAGCTGAAGTCGGATGCTCAACTGACTGAGCCACCCAGGCGCCCCAAGTCCTGTTTTTTTTTTCAAAGCCCCTCCACATTTTCCAGTTACTTCACAGTAACAATGTATTGTTTTTATACTAAATATAAAGCAGGAAGGGGTGCCTGGGTGGCTCAGTGGGTCATGTGTCCAACTTTGGCTCAGGTCGTAATCTTGAGTTCTGCGAGTTCCAGCCCACACTGAGCTCTCTGTTGTGAGCACTGAGCCCACTTTAGATTCTGTCTCCCGTGTGCTCTCTCTCTCTCTCTCTCTCTCTCTCTCTCTCTCTCAAAAATAAATAAGTGTTAAAAAAACAGTAAGAGATATTGAACTTATTAGTGTAAAGGTAAAAGACTAGATCTTTCCACCTTTCAACCCCCATTTTGCGTCCAGTGGTTCAATTTCTGCCATTCCTTCTCTACTGGATTGCTCTTTTAGAGGTTATTCGTATCGCCCACTGACGACTCCTCTGGCCTCATCTCAGCCCTGAGTCTCCTTAATTTCTCTGTATCATCTCACACAATCAATTATCCCTTTAATCTTTTTCCATGCTAGCTTTGTTTGGATATAATTCGCATACAATAAAATCCACCCTTTTACCATATACGATCACTCCTTTATTAAAATAATCATCTTTTAAAATGTCTGTGTCAGGGCACTATCCCGGTTTATTATGTCTCTTTTTTTCTTTTGTTCTAGTCACTGGGTGTCACCCACGCGCCAGGCACCTGTTCTCCTAATTTTACCCTGCCTTTCTTCTTCGGTCTTCTTTGCTAGATCCTTTTTCTCTACCCAGTCCTCCAATACCGGCGTCTGTGATATTTTTCTTTTCCCTCTCAGCATTGTCCCCAGTGTCTGGTCTACTAGATGCTCTCGGTGTTACCTCAGCCTGGTGTGTCAACTGAGTTCCTTCACCCACACGCACCGGTAATGCCTGACACCTCGCGGGTCCACGGCTGAACTCGCCGGCCCTACACTTTCATTCCTGGGCCTCTTCCTGTATTTCTAACCTGATGAGCGGTGTCACTGTCCGGCAAGTCCATCACAACAGTTCTAGAGGCACTTTTGATTACGACCGTTCTCCTTACCATCGTATTTTAAGTATGGTGATTGTATATCTCTCAAGCCATTCCTGTAGCCAGTGCCCTGCTTTTGCCCTCATTAGCTTGGCCCCTCTCATGTGGAGAATGCAGGCATCTTTGGGGGAGCCTGTCTCTGTTTTCTGCACAGTGGCCAGCGCCATATTCCTAACCACAGTCCGGGCTATATTGCTCTTCTCCAAAACCATTCCACGGAATAAAGCTCAAGCTCCTTGGTTCAGGAGACAGAGGAGACCTGCATGACCGGGTCTCAGACTACTTTTCGAGACCTGTGTACCACTCTACAGCCCTGCAGCTCATCTACGGTCCAGCCCAATTTGGAATTCATCATCCCTGGACACACAACCTTTGCTCACCCATCGCGATGCACTTCTTTCCATTTCCATCATTCACTTTCTCCCTCCGTCTCTACTAATTAAAATATGGCCCATTTTCCAAGACCAGTTCAGATGGGCCACCTTCCAGGAAGTCCCTTGTCATCTATCTGTCTATCCATGAGTAGCCTTTCCCACCTTTCACTCCCACAGCTAGTGGTCTGGAAACTTCTAGCCCTCACTATACTCTACAAGGCCTTTGCAGTTTTGTCGTTTGGGTTTATCTCCCACTTATACTAGTGGAGCCTCTATGCCTCGTTTATCTTTGTATAATTCATGATACCGGGGTGCTCTGCAAAATGAGCACTTAATACATTTAGCATCAAAAGGTAACTCAACCTACTGGCATGTTCATCTCTAATTTGGTTTCGAATGCACTGCGTTCTGGGTCCCCACCGATTGGCAGATTACCCCCAACTCCTTCCCACCTTGTAGTATCTCTGAATGTTTTTAAATAGAAACAGGCACTTCATGACTCTTTTTTGGGGCCAGATGGCCGGCCTCATGGTCTTGTCACCAGAACCAAAGTGATGGGGAAAAAACTCTGGGACTGGTCACCAAGTCTGTCTGGGTCCCGTCCCTCACTCCGGTCCACCAGTGATACCAGAGTGAGGAACGATACAGCGCTCCTGTATCATTCAAGGAAGCCGCACCTCCACTCTGCCAGGGGTTGATCCGGCCAGTTGGTAAGCAGTAGTTCGGAACTATGTGCTCTGCTCTGTAACCATGAGAGACGTCTTCTCCCAGAATCTTTGCATGTCAGCATCCTCTGCAGGTGGCAGAGAGAAAAGACAGGGAAGGGGCATTTGGTGCTCCCCACTGGAGTCAACTTTGATCTAAAACATCAATCAACATATGCTCCTCAAGGGTTTTTTACAACCCTAAAGTTAAAACAAAAAAAACCCAAACCCTTACATTTGTGAAATTGCACTCACACGGTAGTTCCATTGATACAACAAAGATTGATTGTTGCTCCAAGATTCAATGATGTCTTCCAGTTAAGCTAGTCCACAAGTTACGAGAGGACTTTTAAGTGCCCTACAGAACTGGAGGGAATTTTCCACTAAAAATCTAAGCAAGATATCTATCTGGATTTCCTAATCTGATGAACCTAATTAATGTATTTAAATACTGACCACTTATTACTGTGTTTCCGAGATGTTATTTGTTCTTTAAAAGACACACACACTTCTGCTTATGTTTTATTTTCATTCAGTTTGTCTCTGAGAACCTTTTGATCCATTGTTGCCTCTTTCCTGCTAGGGGGAATTTTTTTGTGTTTTAAAATTTTTTGTAACATTTATTTATTTTTGAGAGACAGAGAGAGGCAGAGCATGAGCAGGGGAGGGGGAGAGAGAGAGAGAGATACAGAATCGGAAGCAGGCTCCAGGCCCTGAGCTGTTTGTTAGCACAGAGCCCAACACGGGGCTCGAACTCACCAACTACAAGACCATGACCTGAGCTGAAGTCGGACGCTCAACCGACTGAGCCACGCAGGCACCCCGATTTTTTTTTATAATAAAGTTTTGTTGCTTTTTTTAAAAAAAATGTTTTAATGTTTATTTATTTTTGAGAGAGAGAGAGGGAGGGAGGGAGAGAACACTAGTGGGGGAGGGATAGAGAGAGCCAGAGACACAGAATCTGCAGGAGGCTCCAGGCTCTGAGCTGTCAACATAGAGCCCGATGTGGGGCTTGAACTCACTAGTCATGAGATCATGACCTGAGCTGAAGTTGGACGCTTACCCAGCTGAGCCACCCAGGCGCCCCACTCTCTCTCTCTCTCTCTCTCTCTCTTTTTACTTATATATTCTGCCAGAATCAGTGAAAGTGCTTTTCGTTAGTAGAAGTTAAATCTTTAATATTACCCAGCTTATTCGTTGCACCTTATTACAACAGCAGTTTGGGTTAAAGAGTTTTTAAATGTTGAGAAAAGGAATTAAGTGTAAGAACACAAAATTAAGGGATTTCTTTATAAGTGGTTCTTGGTTCATTTGGCTTTAAGTTATTTAGACATTTGGAAATAAATTGCAAATTTACATGGAATGGATAATTTTATTAATTCCTCTTGATAACTGTGTAGGCTAAATTTAAATCCAGAGAATGAATTGTGGCATCAGCTACAGATGGGGAAGGTCATTAATGGTCTAGACAAAGCCTTTTTTTCCCGTTCTATGAACTCTTAAGTTACCGTTAATGATGTCAGCATAACCAGGGGAACACCCAATAGGGAGCCTAAATGGGAAGCATTATTGGCCCACAGAGTCACAGAACACTGGACTCCCATCTCATTTATTTCCGCGTTACAGTGTTCTTTATTGGTTTGTTTGTTTTAATATAGATGAAATCAAATATACTCAACAATGTATGGGTACTTCCTTTTTTTATTTTTACGACATACCTGTGTGAGATACTCCTTCATTCAGATGGCAGAATAGTGAAAAAAACCAACAACAACAGTAACTCTTACCGAGGCCAAAACTCAAGTATCTGGCACAACACAGGAGGGCCTGAAGCCATTAAAATAGAGTTCTGAATAGGGAAAGAGGCATCACAAAAGAAGCATCAGTGGGAGATGCTTGACTCCCTGATGGGTCTCATCTCCTGCAGCCGGCATTTATAGGGGCTCAGAAGCTGGTTTCCACTCCTGATAGCCACAGGAGTGATAGTTACCAGTCTCCCAAGAGAAGATTTTTTAAAAAGGCTGCAAAAATCAGGAACCTGAGTTACAAGAGAAGAGCAATCTATTCACATATTATTATATATACATTATATTACACATAATGCAGGGACAGCCACATTCTGTGTGTTATAATGAAAATCATTATAAATAGCAGCCAAGATTGAACACCTGCCATGTAGTAATAGCTTTACATATGTTATCCGTAACCTTCTAAGTAATAGGAAAGGACGATTATCTCTATTTTGTAGATAGGAGCTCAGAGATATTACACGGCTTGCCCAAGGGCATACAGAAAGTACGAAGAGTAGCCAAGTTCAATCTCCTAGGGTTTAGAACTAGGGCTGCACTAAGAAGAGGTGATAAAGCAAATCATTCCTTGTTTGTTTGTTTGTTTTTAACTCCAAGCATCCCACTTCTTATCCTTTATGTACTCACACATTTTTTATGTTTATTTATTTATTTTCAGAGAGGGGGAGGGAGAGGGGCAGAGAGAGAGGGAGAGAAGAATCCCAAGCAAGCTCTGCACTGTCAGCACAGAACCCGAGGCAGGGCTCAATGTGGGCTCAATCTTGTGAGTTCATGACCTGAGCCGAAATTAAGAGTTGGATGCTTAACTGCCTCAGCCACCCAGGCGCCCTGACACATTACTCTAGCAATTCTTGAGTGCCTCAAGTCTTTTAGGACAGATGTCCAGTCTATCCTTTTTCATGACCTTACTACCTCCTCACCAGCCTAAAGGTCATGACCTATTACTATAATGGCTTCCTTCAGAATGCCCTCAGTGCGTTTGCTTCTCATACTTTCTTGGAAAAGCCTTCCCTAGCTTGCCCCAATTCAGGAGTCTGCGCATGAACAGCTGCTAGAGAAAAAACACACAACTGGCTGACTGATCCTAGTTTATATTCATTATTAGACACCACAATTGGACATTTAGTACTACTGGTGTTTCTGCCGTAGATGTTCACTTTTGCACTCTCTAAAACGGTTGTTTCCCACTTTCATCTTTCCTCCAAACCCAGTCTCAGATAATGATGTTGCATCATGCTTCCCCGAGAAACGAGCAGAAACTCTCCACCCTTACCTTCACACCTCCAAGTATACCAACCTGGTTTTATGTTAGCTCACGCTCTCTGCCTTGTCTCCTTTTGTAGAGGTAGAAATATCTCTGCTCCCAGCAAGGGCGCAACCTTTTCACTCTGCTCAGAGTCCCAACCCGTCTTGCCTCCCAAACTTTTTGTACCTAAAGTGAGCCTTCACCCCTACATGATGAATTGTTTTCTTTCTACTAGGTTATTCCTATCAGCATATAGAGATATCCCCTGTCCTTGAAACAAAACAGTCTCATCTCTGCCTTATGTCTTTTTTCAACTATTTCTTCTGTCCACTTCACAGAAAATCTTCTTGAAAGAGTTTTCTATAATCGCTGTCTCCCTACCTCGTGTGGATTCCTCAGCCTGCTACCAACCAGACATTTCTCCCTGTTACTCCAGTAAGAAGCTCTCATCAAAGTGATAATGACCTTCATGTTGCCAAACTCAATAGTTATCTTTATCCATATCATTCTTTTTTTAAAGTTTTTTTTTTTAACATTTATTCATTTTTTTGATAGAGACAGAGCATGAGTGGGGGAGGGGCAGAGAGAGAGGGAGACACAGAATCTGAAGCAGGCTCCAGGCTCTGAGCTGTCAGCACAGGGCCCGACGCGGGACTCGAAATCATGGACCATGAGATCATGACCTGAGCTGAAGTCAGACACTTAACTGACCGAGCCACCCAGGCCCCCCTATCCATATCATTCTTGACCTCTCAAAAACATTTGACAAAGTTGACTATTACTTCCTCCTCAAAATTCTTTTGTCTTTCATCACACTGTAGTCTCCATTTCTCTTTCCTCACCGACTACTTCTTCTCAGTGCTCTATTCTCTTCCTTTGTCTAAGCTGAACTTGCGGTGCCCCGTAGGCAAGTTATCAGCCACCTCCCATTATTTATTTATATATTCTCCATAAGAGATCTCACTCAGCCATGTTATGGCCAGTGACCCCATCACTGTCTACCTCTAGCCTTGACTACGCCCCAGAAACTCCAGACTCAAAGATTTAATTGTCCACTGGACACTTCCATGTGAGTTGAAACTTCTTCTCAAACTTAATGTGGGCGAAGCAGACCTTCTGGTAACCTCTCAGGAAGCTTGTGTGTCCCACTACGTCTCCATAAACACCGTTACCACTTACTGGGTTATTCAAATAAAAAATCTTTCTTCCTTTTCCTCTCCTTAACATATAATCTCTATACAAATCTTAAAAAATCCTAGATCAGACTTCTTCATTCTGTTTCTACCACTATCATTTTATTTTTTTTTTTTCAACATTTATTTTTGGGACAGAGAGAGACAGAGCATGAACGGGCGAGGGGCAGAGAGAGAGGGAGACACAGAATCGGAAACAGGCTCCAGGCTCTGAGCCATCAGCCCAGAGCCCGACGCGGGGCTCGAACTCACGGACCGCGAGATCGTGACCTGGTTGAAGTCGGACGCTTAACCGACTGCGCCACCCAGGCGCCCCTACTGTCATTTTAGATTAAGACACCATTGTCGCTTGCCTTCCGTAGTCTTCTGGCTGGTACTCCTGATTCTGCTGTTGGGTTGTCTACAGGCCATGCCCCTGGCAGCCAAAGAGACCTCTGCAAATTCCAAGTATGATGATTACGTCAGTTCTTTATTTAAAGCTCTCCAATCACTTCCCATCATACTTAGAATAAAGTTCAAAACTCTTTACTCTGATTATGCCCTGCCAACCTTTCAAATATTATCTCATACTGTTCCCCTCCTTGCCCATTCTGTTTCGGCCACATAGTCCCTCTCTCTCCTTCCCTCTCTCTCTCCTTCCCTCTCTCTCTCCTCCCCTCTCTCTCTCCTTCCCTCTCTGTCGTCCTTAAACCAGCTCTTCTTTCTTCTGCAGAGTCTCTTCTTGAGCGTTACAGGATTGGGTGCTTCTTTTCATTCATATCTCAACTTTAATGTCTCATCCTTAGAGGTCAGATTTACTCTCATATCCCTTTTTCATTCTCTACTTGAAAATGATCTGATAAAACAATGGCTCAAAAATGGCTTCTGGGGGCGCCTGGGTGGCGCAGTCGGTTAAGCGTCCGACTTCAGCCAGGTCACGATCTCGCGGTCCGGGAGTTCGAGCCCCGCGTCAGGCTCTGGGCTGATGGCTCGGAGCCTGGAGCCTGCTTCCGATTCTGTGTCTCCCTCTCTCTCTGCTCCTCCCCCGTTCATGCTCTGTCTCTCTGTCTCAAAAATAAATAGGGGTGCCTGGGTGGCGCAGTCGGTTAAGCGTCTGACTTCAGCCAGGTCACGATCTCGCGGTCCGTGAGTTCGAGCCCCGCGTCAGGCTCTGGGCTGATGGCTCAGAGCCTGGAGCCTGTTTCCGATTCTGTGTCTCCCTCTCTCTCTGCCCCTCCCCCATTCATGCTCTGTCTCTCTCTGTCCCAAAAATAAGTAAACGTTGAAAAAAAAAAATTAAAAAAAAAAATGGCTTCTGTATCCATGAGAGAAGGACCTTGTCTGAACTGCCTTCTGCTCTATTCTCCGTGTCTGTATCCATTTTGTTGATGAATGAATGAATGGACCAGTATGCCAAAATGAAAATGTATTCACAAGTCTTATTTCGGAGATACCAATGGACAGCAAAAAGGTTGGTTTGGTACAAGAAGCAGTTAAACTATGCCACTCTTTTATGTTAGTTTGAGGAACTTGAAATGCACGAAATAACAACAATAATAACAACAATAAGCCATTCAGAATTATTGAGTAAGGGTGAGGAAAGGTTGGTAGGCTGAAAACCTCCTTGAAATAGCTGCTGTGTTCTGGCTTTCTAGATATAATTTAGTTTTGTTTCCCTGTCATGGTGGAAGGACCAAAGAACAATGAAATGACGTAAGCAGGGGGGGGAAAAAAAAGCAACATTAACTCAAGTAATCCGCAAATGAAATTACCAGCACTTAAATCATTGAGAATTTACTACATTTTCTAACAACTTTGCCTATAACTTTGCTATCTTTTGCAACCTGAGGATCAGCTGAATAGGTCAGGCAGCTGTGAGTACCTGAGTAGTGCTGCTTCTGGAAACAGTGCCTCTCCAAGGGTGTCCAGGGGGGTGCCCCTGTCTTACGGGAGGAATGAGGTCCCCTGTGATGGTCTGTTGCTTCCTGTGCCCTTATTGTCTTTCTAAGGGCAGACCTGCTATTGTGCCCTGGTTCATCAGTTCATTTACATATTTACCAAACACTTGCATGCACCAGGCGCTGTGCTAGGCTTCAGGGCTACTGTTGCTACCTTCCCTTCCCGCCAGACCGCCTCATCTCCTTCGGGTCCGTCACATATGGCCACTGCTCACACCGCTTTGTCCCTGAGGGGGCAAGGGCATTAGTAGGGAATATTTTTCTAACATAAAAATATTCCCAAAGTAGAGACTGATGACTTTTTTTCATTCACTGGAGGTGACTGGAGCCACTGGAGGTGGCTGCCCATGATCTGTATTGATCAGTATTTTCTGGCAACACTCTTTTAATTTAGTTGTGTGGAGTCCATTGATTCATGGATTGATTCCAACATCTCCTTAATTTCAGGCACTGAACCAGAAGCGCAGATGCAAAGAGCAAAAGGACTCTGTCTTTGCTCTCTGAAATTAAATCTGGTGAGGAAAACCATGTTTCCACTCGGCTTCTTTTTTTTTTTTAATTTTTTTTAACATTTATTCATTTTTGAGAGACAGAGAGAGACAGAAGGTGAGCAGGGGAGGGGCAGAGAGAGGGAGAGACACCGAATCTGAAGCAGGCTCCAGGCTCCGAGCTGTCAGCACAGAGCCCGACGCGGGGCTCGAACCCACAGATCACGAGATCATGACCTGAGCTGAAGTCAGACGCTCAACTGACTGAGCCACCCAGGCGCCCCAATATATTTTTTTGAAAATACTAAAGAATGAGCTAACTCCACACTAGAAACCTAAGGTAGATCCAGTAGATAATTGCACAGGCTTTGGAGACAGACAGACTGGGCTGAAAACCCAGCTCTGCCACTTAGTAACTGTGGCCTTGCAGAAGTTCCTTAATATCTCTGACCCTTGGTCCTTCGTATGTCAAATGTCAGGAGAGTTAGAATGTAGGAAAACACAGAATAAGTGTTCGTAAATAGTAGCTGCAATTACAATCAATAATTTTTATTTGACACTCTGATTTAAAGTTTAAAAAGGTCACTAAGAGTTCTTGAATGATTCATGGATGAAGAAAATTGTAACAGACCCTTCTTAATATTTTTGTCAAGTTGTTTTTTAGGGGGCAACAATTCTGTCTCTAATTCAGGCCTGAGGTGTTTTCTTATTCTGTCTAGAACCTCAGAACCCTGTGGTGAAATGTTTGAGCGTCTTCATGTGAGTAAGGGACTTCACGGAATACCCCATCCGACGCCTATGGATGCTTTACTGGAGATGGGTTTTGGCTCCCTTCAGTAAATGCTGCGCATACGCTCTCCCCACTTCCCTCCGCTCTGTTGTGCTCTGCCTGCCAGGCCTTCCGTCACCACCTTTTGCGAGGGCGACACAGATTTATGACTTTCCTGACATACCAAGCAGGATACCCAAAATCTACTCAGGGACCTGGTCTCTTGATGAAACCTATCTGGTTTATTAGTGTGGATGATTTAAAATATTTTGGTCATGGGGCGCCTGGGTGGCTCAGTCGGTTAGGCGGCTGACTTTGGCTCAGGTCATGATCTCGTGGTCCATGAGTTCGAGCCCCGCGTCGGGCTATGTGCTGACAGCTCGGAGCCTGGAGCCTGTTTCAGATTCTGTGTCTCCCTCTCTCTGACCCTCCCCCATTCATGCTCTGTCTCTCTCTGTCTCAAAAATAAATAAACGTTAAAAAATTTTTTTTTTTTTTGGGGGCGCCTGGGTGGCGCAGTCGGTTAAGCGTCCGACTTCAGCCAGGTCACGATCTCGCGGTCCGTGAGTTCGAGCCCCGCGTCGGGCTCTGGGCTGATGGCTCAGAGCCTGGAGCCTGTTTCCGATTCTGTGTCTCCCTCTCTCTCTGCCCCTCCCCCGTTCATGCTCTGTCTCTCTCTGTCCCAAAAATAAATAAACGTTGAAAAAAAAAATGTAAAAAAAAAAAAAAAATTTTTTTTTTAAATTAAAAAAAAGTAAAATATTTTGGTCATAATTCTATGACTAAATGACAAATCTGAAGTCAGTTTTATAGCCTGAGCCACCTCCTAGACTCAGCCAGTGACACCGCCTTTGAAAACTCGAGGTTATACGTGGCAGAGGGAGGCACCAGCCGCTATGTAATGGAGTGATGTCAGCCATGTTTCCTTATGGGTCAGAGCACAAGGAGGGTGCTGGATATGACTTATTACACTAAAAATCTATCTCACCTAAAGTAAGACAAGCAATGGGAGCCACATTCTGTTCAAATTTACCAGAAAGTTTAAAACTTTGGATTTGACCCCTGTGTTCTTAGATAGCATATCCCACATCAGGGTGCAAGGCCGTGGGACTGTTTCTAAACATTAAAAACTCCTATGGACATACATACCTCGGTTAGTCTGGTGGAAGGGTCTGGTAACTTACTTTCCCACAGAGGAGAGACCTAGGCCCATCATTGAAAGCCCTAGCCTTCATATCATTGTTAAATGATCCATGGCAGTGTTACAGCCAAGTAGGGGAGCTGTTACAGCTTCTAGGCGCTTCTGTTCCCCATGGACTAGGTATCTCTCTAATGTTTTGTATGTGCTGAATAGATATAACGTAAAAATGGCCGCTTTAACCATTTGTAACTGTTAAGTACAGTCACACTGTTGTGCAGCCATCATGAACCAGCTGTCTCTCAGAATGTTTTCACCTTGTAAAACTGAAACTCTATACCATCAAACTGATTCCCCATTCCTTCCTCCCCCCCAGCCCCTGCTAACCTTGATTCTACTTTCTGTCTCTATGACTTTGGTTACTCTCGGTTCTCCAGCTAACTGCAATCATGCCGTATCTGTCCTTTTGTGTCTGGCTTACTTCATTTAGCATCATGTCCTCAAGATTCATTAATGTGGCATGTGCCGGGATTTCTTTCCTTTTTAAGACTGAACAATATTTCTAGTCCCCTCTTATCCGTGGGGCGCACGTTCTAAGACTCCCGGCGGATGCCCAAAACCACGGATAGTGCTGACCCCTAGAGGTACAATATTTTTATCCTATACATACATACCTATGGTAACATTTAATTTATAAGTTAGGCACAGTAGGAGATTAATAGTAACTGGTAATAAAACAGAATAATTGTACAATGTGCTGTAATGAAAGTTATGCAATATGGTCTCTCTCTGTCTCTCTCAAAATATTTTGTGCCGCACTCAGCCTCCTTCTGGTGATGGTGTGGGATGAAAACGTGCCCATGTGATGAGATGGGGTGAGAGCAATGACATAGACCCTGTGATGTGGTGTGAGGCTGCTGTTGACCTCCTGACTATGTCAGCAGAAGGAGATGCGCTTCCAGGCCTCAGTTGACCATGGGTGACTGAAACCGTGGAAAGCAAAACCATGGGTAAAGGGTGTATCTATTCATTTGGTGTATCTATTCATCTGTCATCGGGCATTCTCTGTACTTTTTTTTTTCAACGTTTTATTTATTTTTGGGACAGAGAGAGACAGAGCATGAACGGGGGAGGGGCAGAGAGAGAGGGAGACACAGAATCGGAAACAGGTTCCAGGCTCTGAGCCATCAGCCCAGAGCCTGACGCGGGGCTCGAACTCACGGACCGCGAGATCGTGACCTGGCTGAAGTCGGACGCTTAACCGACTGCGCCACCCAGGCGCCCCAGTACTTTTAAATAATCTATATATTCTGTGTGATCTTCCCCACCACCACAGGTTCTTCTCACTGTTTGATATTTGAAGTAAGTGTCTTCAGAAGTTTAAGGTATTTGTTTATGGTTACTTGGGGAAAAAATGGAGTTGCTGATAAGCAAACCTGTCCCTGTTGAACTATAAAACCCGTGAGTTCTCTCCCCAACTCTGTTTCTTACATGTGCCAGCCACCTTTCTTTTTTGAAAGAGAGAGTGTGAGCGGGGCAGGGGCAGAGAGCGGGAGGGACAGAGGCTCTGAAGCAGGCTCTGCACTGAGAGCAGTGAGCCACATGTGGGGCTAGAACTCACAAATCTGAGCCAAAGTCTGATGCTGAACTGACTGAGCCACCCCGGCACCCCCCCAGCCACCCCGGCACCCCCCCAGCCACCTTTCCATGGTAATGATGACCAACGTCATGGATATGAAAGGACTTTGAAAACCACAGATTGACAAATAGCTCAACATCATATTATCCTTGTTAACATTTGAGTATTTTCCAAACAACATTGTTAAGCTATGTGTGCTTGGATTGTTCAAAGATTTACTCTTATATAAGGTAGGGTTTTTCACAAAATAAGAAAATCATGTTTCCTACCAACTATTCTTATGAGTCTGCTTCTTATCTGGAACCACACCCAGACGAGGCTTTCAGAAAATATTTGAACACTGTAGTAACAGCCAAGAGATTCCATTTGTAAAAGCTGGTCCGTTCCCAGAACTGGTTAACTATCTTTCAGGCATATGCCTTTCTGCCTTGTGGCCAGAAGGTGGAGACATACGATGTCAAATACCTGATGTGTTGTTTACTATCCCGCTTTTTAGCAAATCCTAATCAACTTCAGAAAGAATGGGGTCTGTTATTGATATATCTCACATCACCTGCTATCTCAAAGCGTTGGGAAAAAATATTTTTTGAACTTTTGCATGGAGAAAAATGTGTAAAAGATGAAAGAGAGTAAAACATTGGCATAGTTCCTGGTAGATGACAGGCTCTTTCTGCATAGGGAGGGACCGAGGGAGGGAGTGAGGGAGGAAGAAGGAAAGAGGGAAGAAAGGAAGGGAGGGAGGGAGGGAGGGAAGGAAGGCTTTTGAGAGCCTGTTACAGAAGTGCTTTTGGAGAAAATGGTCTAGGACTTGCATGGATACAAACTGCAGTTCATCCCTTTTGGCCTCTCCTCTCTTGACATTGTGGAATGAAAGTATGGAGTCTAGTTGTAAATATCTATAGCATATGTTTTAGAAGTGCATTGCCATACAGATCAATTGAATATATGAATTGAACTGCAGCCAGAAGTGATTAAGTGGTATTTAAAGTCCATAAAGGAATTAAGAAACCTTCGAAAGGCGAATAATAATGTAAGAACAGACTCTGTAATAATATTTCTGGTCTTATTATATAACCTTTATGTATCTACTAAATGTAATTTTTAGTTATTGCATTCATATTTGCTCGTAGAGTTGTATACAAAAGCAAGTGAATCAGTAGGATTCTGGGACTGGATGAGAACATTGAAAAATCATTTTAGACTATTCCCTTCCTTTACACAGAATTCCTAATATTTACGAACTGTGTTTCTAAAAACTCCAAGATAACTTTTGTATTCAAATAAATCAACATCTAAGGAATCTATTCTATTTGCATAATTTAAAAGACAGCCGAATGGCAAATGATCTGGGTTTGGATTTGTGTGGTTTGACCTCACACTATGAAAGTCATGGGCCCTGCAATGTCTCAGGTCCCAAGATCCTAGGTGAGGGTTGGCCCTTTCTTCGCTCCTCTTGATTTTCTGACATGCAAAAGCAACATGCAGGAGTAAACATGAGGCCAAACATCCCTAGGAAGGTGGCATTTTTCTTGGTCAAACTACTTCCTGCTCGAAGAAGCAACAACAACAAACCATGCAGAAATGTCGTTCCTTGCCAAGCCCCTAACCGATCTTTTTCGCATTCCTTTTTATCTGGTTATGCTCGGTCACATAGAGCATCAAATGGAGAGGCCAAGCAAGTGAGTCTCTTCTCTGTGTGGGCTGGCAGCTTTGCTCTCTTTGGCTGGCGGGAACGGTACCCTAACCTTGGTCGCTGCACTAGGCATCCTAGTGGTAGCACTGAACTTCAATCTGTCACCATTCCCAGAAATAGGAGCAGTGCTGGAAATATTCAGAATTAGACACGCTTCCCTCCTAGCAGAATCTTCGGTACATGAAGGGCAGCACATCCGGTTCTGCTTTTCCAACAGAAGGGAGGCCAGGGTGAGCTAATGAGTCACCATCTTCCATAGCAGGACAAAGAGAGCCCGTGTAGCGGGGTGAACAGCTCACCAGCTGGTCCCATCTGCAGCAGGTTGCCACGAAGAGCCTGCAGACATCACAGCTGTTTAGCCTCGTATCGGATGGCTCTAAACATGTAAACAGGTACTTGGGCAGAAGAATGTGCAACAGAGCAGTGGGAGCTACCCGTAGGGGAGTAATAGGAACATTGTCAGCGAAAGCTATCTCTTCAAGGTATCGGACACAGGCTGCCTAGGAAACAAGATGTGCCTGATTCCAGAAGGACTCCGACCAGAAAATCCTCAGAAGTTGTTTTGTAAACAGCTTCCCTCCTGAGAGAATAATCACGGATTTTGTAAATATCAATCTCGACATATTGACGACTTTGAAAAATCAAAGCTGCTTCTTCCAGATGAGCGGTTTCAGCGTCGGCTAGTACCATTCCATTTTAATCTCCAATTTCTTGTTTAATTATACTTCTTCGGGATACACAAAGGTTTTAGTTTTATATAGTCCCCCATCAGTATTATTCCTTTTCTTCTCTCTTCCTTTAGAGGCATGCTTCTAAAGATCGGCCCCTCTGTAAGATGATGTAATCTCACCTTTATTTTTTTAATTTTTTGTAGTTTACCTTAAACTACAGTCAATATTACCTTTTTATTTGATTTTATTTTATTTTTTCAATATATGAAGTTTATTGTCAAATTGGTTTCCATACAACACCCAGTGCTCATCCCAACAGGTGCCCTCCTCAATAACCATCACCCACCCTCCCCGCCCTCCCACCTCCCATCAACCCTCGGTTTGTTCTCAGTTTTTAAGAGTCTTTTATGCTTTGGCTCTCTTCCACTCTAACCTCTTTAATATTACCTTTTTAAAAAGAGAGAGAGAAAGAGCGTGTGCGCGTACATGAGTCGGGGAGAGGCAGAGAGAGAGAGAAGGAGAGACTCCCAAGCAGTCTTCACGCTGTCAGCACGGAGCCCGATGCGGGGCTCAGTCCTACGAACCATGAGATCATGATGTGAGCCGAGATCAAGAGTCGAACGCCTAACCTGGGTCACCCTGGTGCCCCTCCCCTTTCTTTTTATCTAGTACTGTTAAATTACCCATGCATCAGAAATTCTCAGGAATCGCCTGAAGAGGCACCTTGGGAACTTTGGCATCTCTGTAGGCCAGTGGGTCTAAACCTCACCTACATCCCATTTCCCTGGCTTCTAGTTAAAATCCGCAGGCCCCACCCTTAAGGATTCTGCTTCAATAGGTCCGCCGAGGGCCCTGAGCATTTGTCTGTCTAACAGGTTCCAAGGACATGCTAATTTTGAGGCTACGGGTCCAGGGACCACACTTGGGAGAACCACAGCTGTAGGTCAAGGTATGGGTTTCCAAACTTGGTTGCACATGAAGTCGCCTAAATAACTTATGACGAATACAAACTTCCTGACCCTGTCACAAAGCTGGATATCAACACATACAAAATTAAAACGATATAAAATTATCACTCCTGAAGTGGATTCCTTTCCCCCAAACTCCACCGCTGTTTCAAAAAATCCTCATCCTTCAAGGTCTCGTGCCCTGTCCATGAAGCAGTTCCCGGCAACAAGGATGCTTTTGTTCTTCTGAACAATCAGACTACTGTATTTGTCCTGTTCTTACTACTCTTTGAATGTGGACTTTTTAAAGAGGGATGCTTTGCCTGAGTCTTCTTGAAATTCTCCTTGGAGACTTAGATAAAGCAGCTGTTTAAAAACGGTCTAAATCATCACTTTGTTGTTTCTCATGAGAAATCCAAGTTTCATTTCTTACTGAGATCTTTTATTTGAGTGGTTGCTACCTGTTTGAGGAAAGATATATTTAAAAACTAGCAGCATATACTGCCATTGGCTCTTGACTGCATTAGTTTTGATCCTGCTTTCATGTAAATCTGACTATGCTGAGGATGCTAAAAGGGGCCTCTTACTGTGTTGTGTTTCTGCACCTTGGCCTTTATCTCCTTGGCTGCCTCCTCCCTGTTCCCCACCCCACTGGCAGTCTATGGCTGCTCGACCAAACAGTCCAGTGATAAGAGTTCATGAGGAAAAGAGCCGTTGAATATTTTTCTGGTACTGGGACACAATGCCGTCTCACTCCCATGCTCCAGGAGCTCAGACTTTGGGGTTTAAAATTTTTTTAAGTTTATTTATTTATTTTGCAAGAGAGAGAGAGGGAGAGCAGGAGAGGGGCAGAGAGAGACAGAGAGAGGGAGGGAGGGAGAGAGAGAATCCCAAGCGGGCTCTGCACTGTCAGCACAAAGCTTGATGTGGGGCTTGAACTCACGAACCATGAGATCATGACCTGAGCTGAAACCAAGAATCAGATGCTTAACCTACTGAGCCACCCAGGCTCCCCATGAGACTTTGGGGTTTTAGGGTCAACTTTAGAGGTCTCTGTCACCTTTAGTGGACAGTGGAGGTCGGAGGACTTAGTTTTTGGATATTTGTTCCTGAATCCCCCCATACCTAATTGTATACCTAGTCTCCAAATGAAATACGGTGATTTTTATTTCAGAGAAACCATCAGCTACTTGTCTAGTTTTTTGAAACATGATGGGAATAAAGCATAAAGTAGAAGGGATTAAAATGCTGTTATTTACACTGAAAGTTCACTGATAATTTGTAGCCAAGTCATTCAAGGAGGTGGCCTCTAAAAGTGTGAAGTGTGTCTTTTAAAGTGTTCACAGACAACTTACGTTAAAGCAAAGGGTTTACTAAAAGCAGAGCACAAGACCTGTTTCTCTCTTGAGTCTTACATGAACATGAACAGAAAGAGTGGATGGAAACATTTGTTTCAAATGCTATAAACCTCAAACAGCCGTCCCTGGTCTCCCATCAAAATCATTAATGCTGTGAAGGCTGAGATCAGTGAGGACTGGACCAAAGGTTTATGGCTTTGATAAGCGTATTTGAAGCCTAAGAAAGAAATGAAACAGACCAAGAAATATCTGCCAGAATTTAATGAGATTTGGAGCAATGACTTTATTTGAGAAAATTACATATCTATCTTTATTTTTTTTTACATTGAGTATGCACGGAGACTCTCATATCCAAATTTCCCAAGCCTGTTATAAGATGGTAGTATGAATCTTCGCAGATTAAATTTACTGATATGCCATCTTTTTTTTTTTATATATATATTTTTTTCAACGTTTATTTATTTTTGGGACAGAGAGAGACAGAGCATGAACGGGGGAGGGGCAGAGAGAGAGGGAGACACAGAATCGGAAACAGGCTCCAGGCTCTGAGCCATCAGCCCAGAGCCTGACGCGGGGCTCGAACTCAGGGACTGAGAGATCGTGACCTGGCTGAAGTCGGACACTTAACCGACTGCGCCACCCAGGCGCCCCTGATATGCCATCTTTTATTGCAAAATAGGTTGCATCCAGCTATTGTGTAATTTTTGCAATTAATTTTTTGTAATTAATTACACTCATGAGATCGTAACTGGTTTTCTTTAGAAGAAAGAACTGCTCAGAATTTGGGGAAGTGGGTGCTTTTACCCCTGGTATGTGGAAAAGGAAATAATATCTGTGGTACAGTCTTGTAGGGGGTTGTGTGTGTGTGTGCGTGCGTGTGTGTGTGTGTGTGTGTCTATAGATTTCCATGGGGAAGCTGATATAACAATGTGGGAAGCAGTGTGCCCAGTGTCATATATCTCAGATTTCCTAGACCCTGCCCTCCATTTTACTACCAGGTTAGCCTTTTTTTCTGCCTTTGCAACATTTAACATCTGATAGTTTGTTTGTATTAGAAAGAAATTGACAGATTCAAAACCAATATATTCGATGTATCTCAAAGAACTACATTTCTAAACTGTACTAAAAGTATACTTATTTCGTGGATTCTATTTAAATTTCTAGAGTAATTTCTATTCCAAGCCACATTTAAGAATTGAATATATAGCTAGTAAGGTACTCTAGACCAGGCTGGAGGGTCAGTGTGAACAAAAGCAGGGTTTCGAGAACAGCTTTCACGAGCAGATCCCAAATAACATAAGCAAAAGTATGGTACTCGCTTTATAGCAAATTACCTTTGTATAGCACCTTAGATATAAATACTTAGTGGTTATGAAGTTATAAAAATTAATATTTCAAGCAGCGTGGTCTGTGATCAAAATAGTAACAATATCCCCTTCCAGATCATCTCCTCTGAGATTATACCACTACCCCCATACCCTGCCCTAAAACACAAATACCAAGTAACAAATCCTCCCCTCAGAGGCCCAGAACACTTGCTCGCAGTGCAGCAGGATACAATTATCTTGGGAGGTTTTTGTAAACTTTTTCTGTGCATGTAAAAGTTTTGCTACTGTTAATAATTCTCTCTGTGTGAAGATCTATTTTAAAGAGTGTGGGAGCAGGGAAGGGTAGGTAGGAATGAAAAATACATTCCAGATACCACCCTTTAATGGTACATCCCACTAACCTAAATCTGGCCAGCAGGCCTTTGAAAAGCTAAACATCCAAGGTCAAGAACTGCCCAGCAGTCGGAGCTTGCAGAATTATTTTTTATTGCAACACACACACACACACACACACACACACACACACACGGACACTTATCTAGACACACAACACACATGTAAAATATTTTTTTTAGCACATAATAAGTGCTGGGTAACTAGGTGCTGGTTGGTGGGCTGAATCCAGTTGTTTCAAGTTTTTGGGTTTTGTACTCAAACTTCTGCTACTTCAGCATTTCAGGTACATTCATTCCTAATATGTTAGTGGCAACATGACCAAGTTCCCCAAATCACAAGCACTGTTTTCCAGAGCTTTCTTATTTATTTATTTATTTATTTATTTATTTATGCGTCTGTCCACAAGCTTCCACCTCATTATAAGGGCAAAGTCTCAGGCATCCGACTTCTCTGGGCTCTGCTGGGAGTGGAAGAAAGACATCTGACTTGACGATGAGTATTTTCATTGTCCAGTGAATCAGTGTATGTATATTTACAATTAAAGCCGTTTGCCACATCCCTGAAGATGTGCTAATGACTGTGGAGGACTTGGAAAGCTTCAGGGAGATGTTCAAGCAGAAATTAAAGTGACACCCACTACCTCCGCTTGCACAGTTCACAAGTTACTTTGAAACTGACCTGAGCATACTCAGACTGGGGGCCGCACGCACGGACCAGCCTCCTGCACTACACAAGTCAAAGTCAGGCAGGCACACCTCCTCCTGGGGAAAGGGTTGGGGCATCTTGTGCGGCTCTTTTTTCCTCTCTGCACTTCTTCTTACCTTTGATAATTAGAGCTCGTGGGGAAAGGCACCCAAATCTCGACCCTCTTTCCAAAACTCAAAGGAGACTCTTGGAGGGCACTGGCAATGAATGGCCCAGTTGCAGGGATGGGCAACACCTTCCCCAAAACCAAAGCGGAAAGAGATAAGACCATGGGCTGGTTCCTGCCTGAGTCGTAAGGACAGAGGAGGAAAGGTGATTCTGGAGCCAGGAGGTTCCGATCCGAAACTGTGGGCAAACTCGTGCTGCAGGAAGTATTCTGTGTGGGAGCAGTAGTTGCCTGCTGATGCTGGGAAGCATGGCTGAGTTTTGTCCCTCTGATTATCCTGGGTGACGGTTCTTGGAATCTAGTTGTAAGAGGATCACTAGGAAACTTGCTAAAAAACTGAGTTCTCTGTCTTTTCACAGAGTTTCTGTTACAGTGGCCTAGAATTGGGCTCAGAGATGTGCATTTTTAACAACCATCATGGGTGTTTCTCCTGCCGGTGGTCGGTGGAGGAGGTATTTTAAGAAGTGCCACCGGCCATAGAGAATAGGGTCCAAGGCAGAGAGAAGCCTTTCTTTTCTTACAAATATTGGTCATTTTTTTTTCTTGAAAATGGCCAGTACCACCTTTTCGCCCCACTGCTATGGGATAGTGGCCACGGGAGCCCTGAGCCAGGTCTCCCTTACATGCAGTGGGGCATGGACAATGCCTGGGATTTCTGGGCCACAGGAATAGATGCCAATGTGAGGGCGGGGCAAGAGAAAGAAAGAAGCAACGAAAAGCATCAACTGTCAGGAACTAATGGGAGAAACTGATTCCCAGGCAGGGCAGTGCTGCCTTCACCTCTGAGAGCAACCAGTCATGTCTCCCCGATGTTAGCATTCTGGTTCAAGATAAATGGTAGTTGAGGATGAGAGGGGTGGGCAATGAGCTTTCTTGGAAGTCTGGATTCAGCGGACTTGAGTAAGTACCCAGGAGAGTGGAAGACCATGCCAGGTAGAGAAACCAGTGAAAACCAGACAGCCCTCCCAGTGGAGGTGGCCGCATGAACAGGCAAGGCAGAGAAGAAATTCCAGGTTTTGGGCAGAATACATAAAGATGGGAAACCAACAATTAGAGGTGGAAACCAGAGGTGGAATCCAGAACCTGGAGGAAATTTCCAGACGCAGGACATTTGCTTTTGGCTAGAAGATAACGGGTGGGATATAGGATTGCTGAGTTGCCTCGTGTATTCCAGGAACAGGGGTGTTCACTTTGGAGTTACCCTCGTGCAGTGGTTCGAATTGTGCCCCACCTCCAAAGGTAGGTCCATTCAGAACCTGTGAACGGGGCTTTATTTGATAAAAGTGTCATTGCAAACATAATTAAGTTAAAGATCTCAAGACAAGATCCTCCTGGATGAGGGTGAGCCCCACATCCAATGACAAGTGTCCTGAGAAGAGGAAAGGAGAAAGGGGAGAACGCAGAAGAGAAGGTGATAGGAACATGGTGGCAGGGATTGGAGTGATGTGTCTGCAGGTCAGGGCACATCCAGGACAGCCAGCAGCCACAGGAGCTAGGAGAGAGGCTTGGAAAGGGACTGTGCCCTGAAGCCTCCAGAAGGAACCAACCTTGCCAGCACCTTGATTTCACACCTCTGGCTTCCAAAACTGTGAGAGAATGCATTTCTGTTGTTGGAAAGCACTGGGTTTGTGGTAATTTGCAACCCTAGGAAACAAACACATCTCTTCCGCCGTTCTCGATGTTATAGATTTGGGCAACCTGGCGTTCTGCTTTGAAAATGCAAGTATCTCAGGGAGTTAAGTGTTTATTATTCGTCATGCAGAAGAAGTTTTGTTAACTAAACATTTTACTCCTCCTAATGACCTAGGAAGGAGAAATAGTTGTGAGTTATTCCCAGGGGTTGGGGGAGAAAAATCGGAGAATTGGAATCAAACACTTCTACTTTAGGCATATTTTGTTACTAGCTGTTTGACCACGGGAAAGTCACTTAACCTCTCTGAAAATTAGTTTCGATATCTATAGGATGAGAATTTTAATGCTTATATATCAAGCCGCTGCAATCTAAGGAATCAGTAAGACAGGCCCTGTCAAGCTGTTTGTAAAACCTTGGGCAATTATATGAACGTATAATAGCACTTGTTTTGTGGCAGGGAACGCTTTTAGGAGGAAGAGCTGCTTAGATTTATAGAAAAAGTTGGCCTGGAATGAAGCTGAAGACAAGGACAGGTAGCCCCAAACCTCTGCTATAAAATGTTTCCTGGTCTAATGAAAAAGGAAGGGATTTCAAATGTACCCCAGGACATATCGTTCTTCCTGGTCCAGGAACACTTTACATGAAAAGGGCTCTGGCCAACTGATCTGGAACCCTAACATGGTGTTTAATACAATGTCTGTGAAGAAGAAAAATGTAGTTGAGGTGCCAAATAATATCGAGACCAACTTTGCAACTGGATCCACTTCTCGGTTAGTGACATGCTGTTGGGAGTGTCAGTGTTGAGTGACATCTTAGTGCCCTGAGTTTATGTAGCTTCTAAAGGTACTGTGTTCATGCATAAGGAATGTTTGGGTTTTTTTTAATATTGATTTATTTTTGAGAAAGAGACAAACAGAGGAGGGGCAGAGAGAGAGAGAGAGAGAGGAAGACACGGAATCCGAAGCAGGCTCCAGGCTCTGAGCTGTCAGCACAGAGCCCGACGTGGAGCTCGAACTTGTGAACCGTGAGATCATGGCCTGAGCCAAAGTCGGATGCTCAACTGACTGAGCCACCCAGGTGCCCCGGAATGTTTTTGGTTCTAGAACAGTGTTTCTCAAACCCTAGCAGTGTGCAGACACTTGGAAAAGGAAAACAAAATGTCTAGACTTCAATTTAATAGTTTTCACAATGTGCTACCTGAGTGAATACAACACAAAGCTAAACAGGCACAGGGCGTCCATGAATGCCATGCTGGCTCTCCAGATTGTGCTGAGCAGGGACCACACGGAAGCAACTCTACCTAAGGGCCCTGCAGTTGGTGTTGATCTTGGCACCACCTGCTCTTGTGTGGGTGTCTTCCGGCACAGGAAAGTGGAAATGATCAGGGAAATCAAACCACCCCAAGTTATGTCACCTTTAGTGACACCAAACCATTGATTGATCCAGTCGCAATGAATCCCAGCAACACGGTTTTTGATGCCAAGCACCTGATTGGACGTAGATTCGACGATGCTGTTGTCCAGTCCGATAGGAAGCATTGGCCCTTCATGGTGGTGAATGATGCTGGCAGGCCCAAAGTCCAAGCAGAATACAAGGGAGAGACAAAACTGTTTCTATCCAGAAGAGATGTCCTCTCTGGTTTTGACAAAGATGAGGGAAATTGCAGAGGCCCACCTCGGGAAGACTGTTCCCAAGGCTGTTGTCGCAGAACCTACTTCCTTCAATGGTGCTCAGCGTCAAGCTAGCAATGATGCTGAACTGTTGCTGGCCTCAGTGTACTCAGATTCATCAATGAACCAACTGCTGTGGCTGTTGCTTATGGCTTAGACAAAAAGGTTGGAGCTGAAAGGAATGTGCTCATCTTTGACTTCGGAAGTGGCGCTTTTGATGTGTCAGCTCTCACTATTGAAGATGGGATCCTTGAGGTCAAATCTACATCTGGAGACACCCACTTAGGTGAAAAAGACTTTGACAACGGAATGGCCAACCATTTTATTGCAGAGTTCAAGTGTAAATGTAAGAAGGACATCAGCGAGAACAGGAAGGCAGTCCATCACCTCCATACTGCTCGCAAATGTGCTAAGCATATACTTTCTTCCAGCACCCAGGCCAGTATTGAGAGTGATTCTTTGTATGAAGGAATCAACTTCTATACCTCTATTACTCACGCCCAGTTTGAAGAATTAAGTGCTGACCTGTTCCACGGCACCCTGGACCCTGTAGAAAAAGCCCTTTGGGATGCCAAACTAGACAAGTCTTGGATCCATGATATTGTCCTGGTGGGTGGTTCTATCCATATTCCCAAGTTCATAGACTTCTTCAAGACTTCTTCAATGGAAAGGAACTGAATAAGACCATCAACCCTGATGAGGCTGTTGCTTATGATGCAGCTGCCCAGGCAGCCATTCTTTCTGGAGAAATATCTGAAAATGTTCAAGATTTGCTGCTGTTGAATGTCACTCCTCTTTCTCTTGGCATTGAAACTGGTAGAGGAGTCATGACTGCCTTATCAAGGGCAATACCACCATTCTTACCCCTTTCCTAAGATTGAAGTCACTTTTGATATCGATGCTAATGGCATCCTCAGGGTCTCTGCTGTGGATAAGAGCACAGGAAAAGAGAACGAGATTGCCATCACAAAGGACAAGGGCTGCTTGAGCAAGGGAGACATTGAGCTCATGGCCCAGGAAGCCGAGAAGTACAAAGCTGAAGATGAGATGCAGTGGGACAAAGTGTCTTCCAAGAATTCACTTGAATCTCACACATTCAACATGAAAGCAACCATTGAAAATGAAAAACTTCAGGGCAAAATCAACAATGAGGACAAACAGAAGATTCTTGACAAGTGTAATGAAGTCATCAACTGGCTTGATAAGAACCAGACTGCTGATAAGGAAGAATTTGAACATAGCAGAAAGAGCTAGAGAAAGTCTGCAACCCCATCATGACCAAACTGTACCAGAGCGCAGGAGGCGTGCTGGGAGGAATGTTTTGGGGCTTCCCTGGTGGTGGAGCTCCCCCATCTGGTGGTGCCTCCTCTGTGCCCACCATTGAAAAGGTTGATTAAGCCAACCTGAGAATAGGTCTAGCATTGTTCTGCATCAGACGTTTGAAGGACCCACATTGGTAGCAAATGCCATGGAAGTTTTAAAGTCAAGCTGCTGTAGTAAGTAAACTAGGCATCCTTGATACTTGAATATGTAATGTGTGTGCAGGGGAAGGAAATAAACATTGCACTTTATAAGCACTGTATGGTAAGTGGAAAATGCAATGTCTTAAATAAAACTGTATTTAAAATCGGCACCAAAAATAAAATAAAATAAATAGGCACAAAGTCCCTATACTTGTTGCTTTCATATAGGCCAAACATTAAATACAATCAAAACTAAAAACAACCACTATAAAACACTGGCTAATTTAGTGTGACTGATGATATTCTTTGCTAGTTGATCCACTGATCACAATGTGAACTGGGTGCTGAATGCTGACTCAAGTTCTTTGGAGTTTGGCATGCCCCATATTCTCCAGGACTTTCTCTCTTGGAAGTTCTGCAAACCCTAATTTGTGCAGCAGGCTGTACAAATACATCTATTACATTTGACTTGTTTCTTTTCTCATTAGTCTGTGAGAATGAGTAGCAGCCGTGTCAACCCTGCAGACATAAAAATAAATGCCAGTATGGGCTCTGGTCATCTGTGATGTACCATGATCGTCCAGATGATCCAGAAGATGTCAATATTACTGTGTTAAGGTTGTCATCTAAATGAAAACACCACATTAAACATTCTCATAGTAGTAGCCATGGACCACTTTGAATACATCTTTGGAACTCTGTCGACTCACCACAGCTTAGAAACACTGGTTTATACAGAACCTGGGCTTAATATATGAATTATGTTTTTTCATTTTACATTTTTTACAAATATAACAGATATTCACTGTAGACATTTCAGAAAATTGAAATAATTCAAAAAATAAAATAAACACTGTAATGCCATCATGCAGAGAAAAGGCACCGTTAACATTTAAATATCTTTTGTTTCACTATGCAAATACATGTGTATGCATATCGTTCTGTACCCTATTGAAGAACTTTTTTTCACTTAGCCAAGCACTGAGGGCAGCTTTCCAGATTACTAAATATTCTCCTACAATAACATTTTGATTGCCTTCAATTCGTCAATTCTTGGTGTCTGTCAGAATGTTCTTAATTGAATATTTAGATTGTTTCCAGTTTTCTGCCATCATAAATTATGCTGTGATAAATGAGCTTATTCCTGAGTTTTGTTACTCGTGAATAATGAGTCTATTTACTCGTGGGATATTGTCCTAGCATTAGAACTCCTACATGAAAGAGAATGCAAAATTTAAAAGATTTGTGCACATACTAATTTTATGAATCAAATATGTTAAAATAAAGACGTGGTGGTGATAACTCATAGCTGAATGAGGACGCATGGCTTAGGTGATTGTGAAAAATGATTGGTTCATTATTGGTACTCTGGGACAGAGAAAGCTGACTTAAAATGAAAACTTTTTAATATCATGGGCAGTAATTTATTTGCATATAAAGGGCCTATTATTATTGTTTTAAATGAATGAATACATGATTTTTTCTCTTACGTTTTTGGAAATAATTATAAACTCAGAAGAAGTTGCAAAAATAGTACAGAGAGATCCCCCGTACCCTTCCTTCAGCTTTCCCCAGAGGTAGCATGTTACTTAACTATGGTACGTTATCAGAACCAGGGTATTGATATTGGGATTATACTATTAACTAGATTATCGAGTTTACTCAGATTTTACCAATTTTTATTTATTTTTTAAATTTTTTTAACATTCATTTATTTTTGAGAGAGACAGAGCATGATCAGGAGAAGGGCAGAGAAAGAAGGAGGCACAGAATTGGAAGCAGGTTCCAGGCTCTGAGCTGTCAGCAAAGAGCCCGGCACAGGGCTCCAACTCGCCAGTGGTGAGATCATGACCTGGGCTAAAGTTGGACACTTAACCGACTAAGCTACCAAATTTTACCAAATTTTACATCTAGTCACTGTGTGTGTGTGTGTGTGTGTGTGTGTGTGTGTGTGTGTGTTGTTCTATGAAATTGTCTCATATGTGGAGATTCTCCTTAGAGAACCGTTCCATCATCACTACACGGGAACTCCCTTCGACGATCCTTTCTGGCCTCCCCTTCCCCTCACTCCCTGGAAATCATTGTTCTGTTCCCCACCTCTATAACTTTGTCATTTTTAGAACGTTACATGAATGAAGCCACACTAGGGCATTTGTTGTGAAACACAGTAACTTCAACAAGCCTGGGAAGTATGCCCTAGGTTTCTATTTACTCTTTGGCCATCAAGGTTGTTGTAGCTGAGATCAGAAGGAAGAGATGTCTCTTTGACATCATTGTAACGAACAAAAATCCCCTAAAAGCTAGAAATGTATTCTATTCAGTTTCGTATCTCTGTCATCCTGGGTGATACTCATTATATGCAATAGCCTATATGGAACAATGCCTGAAGCGATCAGAATCGACATGAGCTGTAGATTCATCAGCTTCACCATGCCACTGGACCCCCTCGCATCTCAACCCTGCCTGGCACCTCGCACAGTGCCAGGCAGATGTTGGTATGTCTTAGTCAGCTTGGGCTGCTATCACAAAAATACCATAGATGGGATGGCTTTAAACAACAAACAAGTATTTCTGACAACTCTGGAGGCTGCTAAGTCCAAGATCAAGGTGCTGGCAGATCTGGGGTTTGGTGAGGGCCCCGTTCTTGGTTTGCAGATGGTCGTACTCTTGCTGTGTCCTCACATGGTGGAGAGCAGAGACATGGAGCGAGCTCTTGTGTCCCCTCCTTAAAAGGATACTAATCCCATTCACGAGGGCTCCACCCTTTGGCTTATTTCCCAAAGACTTCACCTCCTAATATTATCCTATTTGGGGTGTGGTTTCAAAATATGCATTTTGGGGGGACACAGGCATTGATTCCATGTCGAGGCACCAGATAAATGTCTTTTGAATGCATGAGGCATTATTGCCTCTCTTTTATGGTTCCTCTGGCCCAAATCCCAGAAGTCCGTAGGCCTTCTGTGTGGTGTTCTCACAGCTAAGCACGAATAAGATGTGCATCCTTTACAATTCTGAACACCATGTTAACAAACCCTGGAGCAGTAACCCTCAGTGCAATGCCGTGGAATCAAGAAATCCAGTCTACGTTTGGTCCTACTGCTTCTACCGACCTTACATTTAATCTTCTCTTGTTAATACAAGTGATTCTAAACCTATGCCCAAGATCCAGACAAGAAACATAGGGAGAGAATGTGGGATTCGATCACGGAGCAAAGACGTTAGGTGAATCTAATTGAGGGGGAAAAGAAACTAGCTGCAACTTGGTTAAAGGAGCAGAATTTCTTCTCCCTAAATTAGGTGTTAAACACTGAAATAAGCGAATGATAAAAATTGGTCTACGGCATAACTAGAAGTGTATTCGATATGCAGGGCTCCGAAACTAATTCCAACTGGAAGAACTGGGCATTGGGTCCCCTGCTGACGTAGCTCACAGAACTAAACAGTTAGAAAGACACCATCTTGTTCATCTGGAATCTGGGTAGAATCAGCTTTGAAACACAGTGCCCGGATCCCATGGCTAGATACTGAATTTGACAGATAAGTGTGTCACAGTCCTGAATCTTTGACCCAGAGAACATGGCACCCCTGGTGGGTAAATGTTTCTTCCCAAATTGGGAAAATGACTTTACAACCCACGGAAGATGCTAAAGGAAGCAGAGAGATGATGAAATGAGCCAACCTCCATAGCCCTAATGCTTCTCTGCTAAGTTTAGGAATGCATCTTGCCATCAGTTTTATTTGTGGTTAGACGCTATTAAAGGTGTTGGAAATGGTCTGACATAATATTGCAGAATTAGCCTTGAAGTTTGATTTGAAATATGTAATTAATATTAGATGTATTGGTTTATTTCGAGAAGGGTACAATAACTTGATTACATATGTACATTGTTTTTTTTACCTATTTAAGAGATCAGCCTTGAGCACAGCTGATTCTTCCCCGTTGTAGCATTTTCTCCATCTGGTTCTCAGGATCCTACCTTGCCCGAGGCCTGTGCTATAGCCGCTTTGCTGATTTGTCTTCCTCTGTTCAACCTCAAGTTGGAGTGTTCAGACTCAGCCTTGGCTCTACCTTTCCACTCTCCCTAGCCCTAACCCATCTCACAGCATAAACACCACGGATGCACTGGTGACCCTCCAATGCACGTATCTGACCTGGATCTCTGTTCTGAGATCCCAAATTGGATCTTCGTCTGCTCTTTGGCATCCCTGCTCCCGTCAAGGCCTCGCAAACCTTGTAGACCTAAGGCCAATTCATGACCCATACCCCCGCCACCCTGTCACGACCCCTGGCAGTTTCTTTCCCTTAAGGGTTCCCCATCTCAGGAGATAGCAAAAAACTCTTCCTTTTAGTTGTTCACGCCAAAATTCTTACAGTCATCCATGACTCTTCCCTTTTTCTCATGAGGCACAACCAGTCTTATCAGGGAATGCGTTCACTGCTTCTTCAAAGCACATGATTACTACCATTTCCATTTCCACTATCTCCACTGTTTCTACCCTCATGGATCCACACCACCATCATCTCTTACCTGGATTACTGCGACTGCCTATTAGATAGTCTTCCTTTTTTGCTCTAGTCCCCACACATGAATGAAGGAGGTCCTGTTTAAAAGGTAAGGCAGATCCCGTCTCCCCAATGCTCAAAACCCTCCACTGGCTCCCATTTCATTAAAGACAAAAGCAAAAGTCTTAACAGTATCCCACAAGGCCCCATGTGACCTACTTTTTATATAGAAAATGTAAAAGAAAAACGAAAATAGAGGGCATGAATAAAAAGTGTAGCAGTCTCTCAGGCAGAGAAGAACTTCCACTTATCTATTGAGATCCTGAAGAATCAGTTATACATAGCCCATATCTATAATAAGAAATCTCCAACGTGAGTCTGAATGTCCTGACTTTTGGACCAGTTTTTATCCATTGGACTGTGTTCAATAATTCTACCACACCCTGCTTTTATTCTTCCAGCATGGCCAGCCACATTTTGAGCTAAGAAGTCATAAATGTGGAACTGGCATAGGCACTGATGAAAAGTAATGCAGGACTTATTCAGCACATTTTAATTTACGCAAATGCCAAATCGTAGAAGCTCCGCTGACGTCTCTTGGTTAAGACCTGTGTATAAAGAACTTATTTCGGAACCTTTTTGTCTAGATTTACTGTTGCTGACGAATAGAGTTCTTGAATTCTAGAGTGCTCAGCACCTGTCAAGGACTTAAATCTGATCGCTGCTAATAACAACAGTGTATCACTTCCTTACCAAACAAGAGAAGTATCAGCTATTGTTAGAACAACGCATCCTTTTGAATAGACCCTGCAGGGCATTGTCACAAAGCCTGAGCTGTGGAGGGTTGACTGGTGTGGCTCAGCTTTCAAACATAAGTCATCTTGCACGTTAGTTATCATTCAGACTTGAAAACACAGGCCTAAGGACTTACGTTTCCACAGCATTCAGGCGTGTTCACCTGGAGCGAGATTTGCTGATTTACTCTGAAAGTGTGCTCACAGTGTCGGCCACGCTGGCGGTTGCAGGCAGGGTGGGGAAGAGGTGAGGAGAAGCTGGACCCTAGGAGACTGGGGAGAAAACAGGCAGGTGGAAGAGAAAATGTAGGAAGCTCCACCGACCACCACAAACTAGATGAATTCAAACCAACTAAAACAAAACGTAAAAAGAAAGAATTCAGAAGAGGCTCCAAGAGGCAAGAAAAAAGGTAGTAAGTGGCCAGGCATTCTGTGGAGAAGCCAGGAAGTGCCAGAGAAGGGAGGCAAGAGAAAGGAGAAGCAGGAGTGTAGGGAAATGGATAATGTAGGAGAGGGCGGAGAGAACCATCCTTTTAGCAGCTAGCTGTGATGCTTCTTTTTCCTGGCAATCGGGGGCAGGGTTCAAGTATTACATGCTAAAAAGGCAATCTGTTCCTTCGTCAGAAGTCCAAGTACTCCAAGTACGGTGTATGGAAAGTTCTGTGTACTGACACCATCATCCATAAGAAATGCCCTTCACCTCACCATTTCCTTTGGGACAGAAAGTCTGACCAAAAGGGGTAGTAGCCACGTTTTTATCGAGCAATTACTACATGCCACTTGCGGCACTGAGTGCTCCGTTTGCGTGATCTCAGTGAATTCTTACAGCGCCACGAGTCAATAAATGTCATTATCCCCATTGTCACAGGAGTCGGAACTGACAGTGAGAGAAAGTTGCCCACAGCTAGTTCGAGCCGTGGCTTTAAATTCATGGACATCGGTTCCCAAACCCCACGCTTAAACAAGTGTAGTAAATTGTGATACATAACACATTGAAACACTATTAGGAAGAATTTCAAGGTCATCTGGTTCCATTGTCAAATTCCAGGCTGTCAACTCTTTCAGGCTGATGATGGGATTTTTAATGGTCTGTTGCAAAGTTAGAAAAATAAGGCCATTATTATGAAATTTTAATATCACCAAGTTTACTTAGAGCATTTTTTTAAATGTTTATTTATTTTTAAGAGACGGAGAGACAGAGTATGAGTGGGGAAGGGGCAGAGAGACACAGAATCCGAAGCAGGCTCCAGGCTCTGAGCTGTCAGCATAGAGCCCAATGTGGGGCTTGAACTCATGAACCGCGAGATCATGACCTGAGCCGAAGTTGGACGCTCAACCGACTGAGCCACCCAGGCGCCCCTCTTAGAGAATTTCTTATTCTGATAGTGTGTCATCCTTTTTTCATAAGTCTCTAAAACAATGACCTTTCTTTAATGAAAATATGTTAATGATGGTTGGGTTTCTATTCGTATATGTAGAACTATAAATACTTGGTGACCCTGTGTTGCCACCTGCCATGTTTTCAGTTGTACTTGTCTAGGAAATCCAAAGCTCTAGGGCCCACTGATCCAGTTTTAACCTATATTTGGGAATTCTCCACAACATCCCTAAAAGATAGCCACACAGGTTTTTTGTGTTTTTTTTCCATATTTCCAATGATAGAATTCACTACTTTTTCTAATGTTTATTTATTTACTGAGAGGGAGAGAGTGCTAGCACATGCAAGAGGGGAAGGGGCAGAGAGAGAGGGAGAGAGAGAGAGAATCCGAAGCAGGCTCCACACTTTCAGCGCAAAGCCCAGCACTGGGCTCCATCCCATGAACCATGAGATCGTGACCTGGGCCAAGTTTAAGAGTTGAACGCTCAGCCGACTGGGCCCCTCAGGTGCCCCAAGAATTCACTACTTTTTTCACAGAGTCCCTGCTCTATTGGGAAAATTTTCTTCCTTTTATTGAATTACAGTCTGTCTTTATCTCATTAATGGAACAACAAAGAATAAGCATATCCTACTAGATTTGAAGGCAAATGTGTGAGGCACCCATCACCCATACTTTCCTCCTTCCAATACTTGCATATTGGCTGTCTTACCCATCACGCACTAGATGCTGCTTCATGAAAGCAGAGACCCTTTCCCTAGCGCCTAGGATGGTGCCTGGCGCAGAAGAGGTAAGCAACCAATATTTGCAAAATGAGTACTTTGTAAATGCAGACATTCGATAAATATCTGCTGAATTTAATAATACAGCTAATCATCATCTACTTGACAGCACTTTAAATTTAATTTTAATTTTTTTTTACCTTTGATTTATTTATTTATTTATTTATTTATTTTTTAAATTTTTTTTTTTTCAACATTTATTTATTTTTGGGACAGAGAGAGACAGAGCATGAACGGGGGAGGGGCAGAGAGAGAGGGAGACACAGAATCGGAAACAGGCTCCAGACTCCGAGCCATCAGCCCAGAGCCTGACGCGGGGCTCGAACTCACGGACCGTGAGATCGTGACCTGGCTGAAGTCGGACGCTCAACCGACTGCGCCACCCAGGCTCCCCGACCTTTGATTTATTTTTGAGAGACAGAGCATGAATGAGGGAGGTGCAGAGAGAGGGGTAGACAGAGAATCCGAAGCAGGCTCCAGGCTCTGAGCGGTCAGCACAGAGCCCGACGCGGGGCTCGAACCCACGAACTAAGAGATCATGACCTGAGACAAAGTCGGACGGTTAACCGACTGAGCCACCCAGGTGCCCCAGCGCTTCAAAGTTTTAATGGTTGAAGTCAGCTTTCATGCCCCCAGTAAGGCTTCTTTCTTTTCCCAGACTAAGAATGACCAATCCCCTGAGTTGCTTCCCCTGTGACAGTTTTTAGGCTCTTGCTGGTGTTCTGCCTTTGCACCACCCCAGAGCGTAAGTGGAGTTCCCAAAGCATTGCCTGAACACCGGAAGCAGGGCACCATGGGGCTTTGCCATGGCCAGCTCCAAAGGGTGTGTTTCCGCTCTGACCTTCATAACACGGCTGAAGCCTGCGTTGTTTAGGTCACATTATATGGTTCATCTATTTAGCGTATGCTTGAGACATCTCCTGAATCCTTGTTACATTTCTTTTTATCAGGTAAAAAAGTCTAGCTTCGGGCAACACTTAACATCCATCCCCTTTACATTTCATATTGGTTTTTGACCTATAATTTAGCCTATTGAAAGCCTTTTAAATGTTGATTTTTCATTCCTTCATTCACTCAACCATTGGTTAGTGAGCATGTACAACCCAGCAGGACCCATCTTCAAAGCCTCTCTCCTCTCTACCTTACCTCTCTCCTCTGTTACCTTGTGCGGGGAGCACAATAAACACGTATTCTTTGTATCGTCATTCCCCTGACCTGCCACAGTCCTCTGGGTTGACGTCTTCTCATAATCAATACTCTTGCGATCGGTAGTTTAATGAGCTATAAATCCTCCAGCTTCCGCTGTCATGTAGCCCCTGCTGTCCTCGGGATACAAAGAGAACTTTGCCCAGGGTTTTGTTAGCTCATGCTCTCAAGATTTGAAATGTATCCCCGGGAGCAGAGTAGATTGCCCTCTGAAGAAGGAAAGAGATGGCCACGTGGTCTGCTGCACAAGTCAGCCTCATAAGCGAAGATGCCTGCCCTGGACATGCACAGCTGGGAGCCGTGACTCTTCCCAGCTGATGGGGGCTGAGGCCATCAATGCTCTTGCACCAGCCCTGCCCGGCCCTTCCTGTCCATCAGCTGCAATTCAGCAGCCACATCTCCGGGGAACCCTTTCATGCCGGACACTGTCCCCACGACAGCCCTGTGCCGGGCCTGCGTGTCACAAACAAGGAAAGTGAGGCACAGGGCAGTTGTGAAACTTGCCCAAGTCTGGGAGTTGGAGAAACGGAGCTGGAGTGTGGACCAGGCTGCCGGAGCCCACAGAACCTACCTCTCCCCTCTGCCGTAGGAGCTGTGGTTTCAGAGCCTGGCTGGCCTTTGCCTCGCCCTCCTTTGCTCAGGGCTGTTCCGAAAGACTCTCTCGTTCCCCTCACCATGCACTTGGCTGCCGTGACATCCAGACACTCTACTGTGTACTTCACGTACATGTGCTCACTCAGCTGCAGGCGAGGGAGCTCTTATTATTCTGTTTGTAGATCAGGACACAGAAAGGGGGAAGTAACTTTCTCAACATCAGTATGCTCCCAAAAATGCATCTCACTGCTTCAGGGCCCTATTTACTCTGCTTCTATCTACCCACTTCTGAGTTCTCTAGACCAAGTCATTCCCAACCCTCTGCTGATGACATTCCCTGAGAGTCTAGTAATCTTCACAGAAACACGGTTAAGGGGATTCAACTGGACTTCTGTAAAGCCGTGGAAGTTTAGAGTAACCAGTTTTTTTTTTTTTTCGTTTGTTTGTTTTTGTTTGACTTTAATTAAGATAACAGGTCAAACACTAAACATAAACGCATCATGTAAAAAAACTTCAAAAGAAGATACAAATGTCACTTTCCATAGGGAACCTACCTGTAGTCGTGCTTTATGCAAAGGTTGGATTTTTCTATTTGGAGAGGCTTGGCCCTGGGGTTTGAATCCGTGTTCTAGAATGATCACAAGTACAGTGGGAACATTATCCTTCTCATACAGTATATTTGGTGCTCCATTTGCCTTTGATTTATAAAATAGTAACAGTTTTGAACCAAGTTGTCCCAGGTGGGACTCGAAATAATTTCACATTATAGCCAGGGGCATAGGGTTCACCTTCTCTGCCTGTCCTGAGTCCTCTTCAAGATTCTTCCATTTCACTGAGATCATTCTCTGATATCAACTGCCTTGAAAACCCCCTCTGGTTTCCCTGGGATCATACTTTCAACCGTTTTGCTTGTAACGTCTAGCACATACTTAACATTTAATTACTTTAATCAGAATTAGTTCAGAGTGTGGTCTGGTCAACTTTCAGTTTTATTTGATCTCAAATAGTGATGGTACTTGTCCACCTCTCTTTATTCTTAGCATTTCATAAGGTAAAGGACCATCGAGGTGGATGTTTGACAGAAGCACTTTTTTTTTTTATTATTATGTGACAGGGATTTTGCCGTCATCCTGTTATCTTGCATTCCCAAATCATCTGACCCGGTAGTGATAGAGGCTCCTTGGTAATCTCAATACGCACTTGAAATATTGCTCCTTCACAACACGGCAGCCTAGGGGCGCCCAGGTGGCTCAGTCATTTGAGCGTCTGACTTCGGCTCAGGTCATGATCTCACAGCTGGTGAGTTCGAGTCCCGCATCGGGCTCTGTGCTGATGGCTCAGAGCCCGGAGCCTGCTTTGGATTCTGTGTCTCCCTCTCTCTCTGCCCCTCCCCTGCTCATGCTCTCTCTCTCTCTCAAAAATAAACACTGAAAAAATTAAAAAAAAAAAAAAAAAGAACATGGCAGCCTAATTGAAGGCATGAGTCTGAGACTCAATGGAGACAATAGGTGGAGAACATTGGTGAGTCCTGAGTAGACTCGGGAAGGCTATAAAGCCACTATCTCGTTTTCTTTGCATTCACAAGCCACATAGAACGAGCTCCAGAACAGCTATGTAAGGTGCAGCACACACACACTGTGCACCTGCAGAGTCCTAAGCACTGGGCGTGATACCGCAAACACAGAGATGCATCACACGGGATGGAACCTGGAGGAGGTAAGGGTGGGCTCGTGGGGAGGCTGGTACCCAGGCAGATCACTTCACTATCATCAATGCCAAGGGAGCATTGAGGCGAGGGGGGCTGAGGTTCCAGGGACCCTTCCTGAGGGAAATAATTGCTAAGCTGCATCTTAAAGAGTAAGAGGAAAGAGGAAAAGTACATTCCAGTGAGAGGGAACAGCAGGAAGAAAACTGAGGAAGCCTAGAACAGCAGGCTGAGTGCAAATGGCTGTAAAAATTTTGCTATCGACACAGTGCGGAGAAGGAGCCAGGAGCGACCTGAGAGAAGTCTTGCCCTGGCGGTTCGCACGGAATCTTGCTTGCCTTCCCCCTGCAGAGTCCAGACTGCATCCCGTAGCCACAGGGAAACTTTGAAATTATTTGTTCTCTTAAATAATTAGTATTTGCCTGATCTTAGTCTTCCGCTCTTTTTTGTGTTTTTTGTTTCTCACGTTCCCCCAAAGTTGCTCACAAAATTTTCTGCTTCTAGAGCTTTGCTTCATTTGCGTATCTTCATCCTGTCTTGCATCCCTACCTCATCCTGTCAATCGTGCTCTGCTCTCTCCAGCCTGAATAATATTTGTAGCAATAGAAGAGTTACAAATCAGGAGTAGGGCAATGGCGCCTCTTCCATCGAATGCGATTCCTGGGATGTGGCGGCTTCTCCGATGTGTTGCCCAGTTCCCCTTCCTGTGGATTTGTACCTCTCCTCTGTATTTTCCTTGGGTTGGAATTGGCCTCCTGTGGTTGAGTACACTTATAAAAATGCTTTTGGAGCAAAGTGATTGGTAGGAAAAGCTTGAGCCCGAAAGCCAGAGAAACCTAGAGATTCTTTCTGTGGTCTTTATGATAATGTTTTATTATGGAAAATTTCAAACACGTACAAAGTAAACAACATGTGTGATGAACCCTGTCATCCAGCTTCATCCATTACCAGGGCTCTGCCATTCTTCTTCTGTCCGAGACTCTACTCACTCCTCATGCTTCGCAAGATGTGTTTTTCAAGTGCTTTATTTGCGAGGTAAAATCTACATGCAGGGTAACGCAGAATCTTAACTAGAGTTGAGACGAACGGGTATACATGTGTGTGTCCCATTCCCCTTTTACCATAGAGACCACTTCTCCAGCAGGCTCCCTTGTATGACTTCCCAGTTAATCTCCCCATCACCAAGAGGCCAGCACTGTTTGCCTTATTTCACCATTGGTAAGTTTTGCCCATTCTAGAAGTTCATATAAATGGAACCCTATCATATATGCTGTTTTTGTGCGGGGCCTCAGTTGTTCACCGTCTTCTAATGGGCTTGGCTTTGAATTTCTCTTTTTAGTGCCTGTATGTCGTTGGATGAGTTATGTAGCCTCTTTGAGACTCAGTTCCCTTTTCTAGAAAATAGAGTAACAGCGATAAAAATTAACAAAAATTAAATGGGCTTTAAGATAATAGAAGTGTCCTCTCTAATGCAAACTAATGCTAATTATGCTGCACCCGAGATGTGGGAATGTGGTGATTTTCAGGGTTTACTTCTTGTCTGCAAAGATAGATAGCCCATATTTGCTCATTTTCCACTGATAACTGCTTGTCTTCAAATATGATACCTGGATAGGCGTAATATATTGGTCAGCATCCAGGCAGGAAAACATCTCACACCAGATAGTTCAACAGAAGGAATTTAACGCTGGGAACTGGTTGCAAGGTGTTTGTAGAACTGAAGAAGCCACGAGACAAACTGGAAATTAACGAAGCAGGAATCTAGCAGCACTCCCAGGGCTGAAGGGCCATGTGGAAGACTTGTTGTCCCCTGTCCCCCCAGAAGTAGGGCCAGTGGCAGGTCCTAGAACCTCCTAGAAGGCTGCTGGGAATATGGAGAAGATGCTTTCACTGCCAGGGATACCTCCTAAAGCCGAGGTGGGGGAAGATGTGGAGGTAGACCTTCCCCTTCCTCCTGTACCCAGTCTCCTGTTAATGTACCCGGTGCCTAGGGAGCCTGGGAAAGAGTGGCAGGAATCAGTGACCCACACTGACTCCGCAGCAGAGTAGGGAAGTCAGGGATCAACAGGAAAATGATCAGCACATGTAGGCAAAGAGAGAGACAGAGAGAGAGAGGAGAAAACATACGCAGAGATACTTAAGAAAATTGCACTCAGTGATAATTAACATTGTGGTAATTCTTACCTTCCCGTACTACTGACCAATAGAATTTTCTGTGATGATGACAATAGTCTGTACCTGCTCTGTCCGGTAACGTACACATTAGCCACATGTGGTCACTGAGTTCTTAAGAAGTGGCTAGTGCAAGAGAGGAACTGAATTTTTCACTTTTACTTCACTTTAATTGATTTAAATTTAAATAACTGGCTAGTGGCCACCATATTGCCCAGCAGAGCTTATGGACTATCATGCATTCATTAGTTCACATTCATGCATTCATTAGTTCATATTCAGTAAGCACATTTTGAGGTGGGGGACCCGGACACCATGTTAGGAACTAAGAACACCCAGCAGACTGGAACTGTGCTTCTAACCTTGAGGAACTCAAACTTCTCTGGTCCGGCAAGAAAAGTTTAAGAGGTGGAGTCAAGAGTTATTCCCTTGAGAAGGTGTGAGGGCGAGAGAAGAGGAAACATCAAACTGGCTGCCAGTGGGCCTTTGCCTCGACTATGTCTGACTCCTGGAAAGCCTTCCCCTGCCACTCCTCTTCTCTCAGCCCGTCCTTCCTGATTCTCCTCTCTTCAAGGCACGCTTCCAAGGCCTCCTCCTCCACGGAGTCTTCCCTGGTTGCTTCTCTAAGGTGTCTACAATAAACCCCTCTCGTGTTTTGTCTCCACTCTGGCCGCTTTCATCATGTTCTACTTTGTGTTCGAATTCTTGCTCTAGGCTTGTTTCTCTCTCCGACCAGCTTCCTGACGAGAGGACTTAGGTTGGTTCTGTTCTTTGTCCCAGATAGCACTTAGTACCACACGTGGTATATTGAAGATTCTCTGTACTGCTTGAAGACTGTTGGGAACCCAGTCTTCAGTGTCTTCCCCCGTAGCTGTTGAAGGGTGAACGAATTACCCTGTAAAGCCAAGTCCACCATCTAGAGGCCACGAGAAGTAACTTCATGCTGAACCTGTCAAGGAGAGAGGTTTCTCTTTCTCAGGCTGGTTCTTTGGTTTTTGTTTGTTTGTTGGCTTATTTGCTTGTTTTCCTGACCTGTTTCCAGGAAACAACTGTAATGAAAAATCTGCTTTCCATTTCCATATACAAACCAGTCAGTTCATCGACAATTAGAATTTATTTTGACATGTTAGCCTACACTACTTTCTATGTGGTCTTACTTTGCTTACAAAACACAGGAATCTTACAAAAACACAGGATGACTATAGCAGTATTTAAACCAAATCATGCCCTGGAGCACTTTTATTAATAGAAGCACCCAAGACCGGCAGTGTGATGTCTCTACACTCACCTGGGGTTGGTTTTGCTGGGTTTGCATCGTTCCCATGTGTGCCACCAGATTTGCTTGAGGACAAATTGAGTTGCTGTCATTCTTCTGGGAATTGTTATCTTTGGCTCAAGGGGGGAGGTTTCTGTCCCACCACGGCTTCCTGAGGACTCCAGGGCTGAGCTGAATGGAGTTTCCATGACTGAAGCTGGAGAGTAGTTGGAGGACAGACGTGGCATTTCGATCGGGAGCTCTTGCCATGTGGGAGGTACTGTTCTGGATAGGGGGTTGGGTTTTTCACAAAGAATATAATTTAATACTCCCAGTCACCTTGTGAGAAAGGGACTAGTAGTATTCCCAGTTTACAGATGCACAAATCATAACCTGGAGAAGTTCAATGAATCATCCAAGGTGTAAATTTTAACCATTGGGAGCGAGTCTGGTGCCCAAAAGACCCTGTCCTTAACCACATCACCATCTTGTGTCCCACATGAGCATACAAAAACTGGAAAGCATGTGTTAGAAAACATGAGCCAGTGCCTCAGGAGGCGTTTACCTGTAAGGTAGTTGCTGCAGCCAGGAAAGCTACTGAAGACATGACTTTGCCAGGTAAGATACAAAGTGCCAAAGAGATTGGATAGGGCAGCTGTATGCTGTCACCTCGGATCCAAGGTGAGCAGGTAGGAACGGGATGCAGTGACCTTGACTGAAGTTTAATTGTTGGACTGTGGCCACAGGAAAGAGGAGAATTCCTGTACAGACTGAGCTCTCCTTTGTGAAATTTTGTTTGTTTAAGAGTATCAATAACCATTTTAGGAAACCCACTGCAAATAAAAATCCTTGCCTGTGGGGTGGAACTGTAATATACAGTAGGATTACTATATAAAGGCTCAGTACCCTAAAACCCAACCCAGCTTGTATTTCTGTTTCCAATCTGTTTTTGTGGAATGGGAGACAGCTCATCTCAGGTTCATTCTCACTGGATTGCTGTATTTTCACCCCTCCTTCCGTTTCTAGAGTCCAAGTCTACGAACTAGGAAAAACAAAAGCAGCAGATAAGACACCTCAACTAGAGGAGCAGGTGCTAAGAACTGGGAGGTGATACCCAGAGAGAGCAGAGGGACTTGTCCAAGGTCGGCCCGTTCACTTGTTGTAGCGCTGGGATTAGAATCCGGGTTTCCTGACTGTTCAAGCCTCTTCCCATTGTTTTATCTGCCTCTTGGGATTGTTCTCTTTGCTGCTGCTAGCGCAGAAATCCAAACAGCGGAACATCATATATCTTTCGGACTTAAGTCTTTTCTGGAATGAGAGGGGGTAGGGTATTCATATGTATACTTCATTGAATATCTCAGGGTTTTTGGTACATTGCCATGTTACATTGTGAACTGACTGAGAACATAGCTTGGCGGCCTCCAGGGACAAGAGACCCGAGGTAGGAAACACTGTGAGTATGGTTTTCTTGTATTGTTTTTCCAGGCACAGAAGTGCCGTCCTACACGTCTAGCGTCTAGCGTATTTACTTTCTCTTATTATAAATTCTTGCTCTGCTAATTAACTTCTGTTCCACTTGTGATTTTATTCTTATTTAAAAGAACTGACATATACGTAGTACCTTATAGTTTTTGAAGCCTGTTTACATGCGCTCTCCTTACCTCAACACTGCTAAACAAAAAGGACAGGTAGACTCGATCCCTACTTGGCAGATCGAAAATTGAATTACTAAACCAGGACTCAGTTCTCTTTACTCCTAGACCAGTGTTTATTATGCTGAGCCTTTCCAAGAATGCCCACTTCCTGCCCTGAAGTGGGTTTCAGAATCCTTTAGAAGACTCATTAAAACACAGACGGGGGTGGGGGTGGGGGCCCATCTCCAGAGTCTCTGATTCAGTAAAAGTCTGGGGTGGGATCCGAGAATTCACTTTTCTAACACATTCTTAGGGGAGGCACTTGCCGCTGATCCAGAGACCGTACCTTGAGAAGCGCTGCTCTGCAGCTTGGCCGTAACGCCTCTGAACACTTGGCAAGTAATCAATCCCTCAACTGCTGAATACTGAAGTCCACAAAGCTCTGAACACTGAACGTTTTTTTTTCTGAAGGTTGGCGCGGTCTCGCTTGGCAGTAAATCCTGACCTGCGCTGAGGTGAGGCTGCTTCGTTTTCTTTACCTCTCCGTGTGACTGCTCATACAGTTTACCGCAGAAGCGGTAACATACTAGATTACAGGGGATGTCCCACGACTTGGTGGGGTGGGGGCGTTCTCTCCCAGACCCACCATAATTCCCTTTAGAATCTGAAAAACTCCGAAACCCAAAACACATCTAGCGCCAACGACTTCATAGAAGGGACTAAAAATGTGTACTAACCTGACAAGAGGGATCGTATTCTTCGCCTTTGATGTTGCAAAAGTGCCATTTTTGGGTAGCCCCGGAAGCGTACACATTTGAACTCAATACATACCTTTTGAGGCATCCTTTTGGAAGATTTTCTTCAAAAGCTTCTGGTTTTCGGCTGCCGAAATGCTGCTGCGTGCTGAGCTACAAGAAAAAGTGTTGAGCAGTCCTTCCCGCAGATACCTGGGCAAGTCCCAAGGACACAGTGATCTGAAATGAGTATTTCCTGCAGCTTAATTCCATTTAATAGGGACACCATCAATAACAACATTCAGGCTTATGACCATACTTCCTCTAAAGCTTTGCTTCTCTACCTGGGAATGAGATGCCGTTAAGGCTGCAGTTCAGGCTAAGGGGGAAGGAGAGGAGAACTTAGTATTTTTATTTAATAATGAGTCAGGCTTAAATCATGAGACAATTATTCAGATTCCTCAAACATCATTTCATTTAAATGAGAATGCTTCTTAGACCTATTATAAAACCATAAAAATCACATTCATCAGGAAACATGAACCCACATTATAACGGGATTACCTGAAATTGCCTCAGCTAAAATGAGTTACAGAGAAAAAATATTTGCAACCTTCACAATCCATTTATCTGGAGTTTATAGTTTGGTGTTGTGTTCCCACAATCACTGAGGCTCCCTGTCACTGTGCTGATGTAAATGCGGTCCCTGGCCATGCTTTCCAGAACCCCCCTGTCTCTTGGATGGTGCTCTCAAGACTCAGAGCAGCACCATTGTAATCATTTTCGGAGACTGGTATCTCGTGTCCAGAGTGTGGTGCCCGGAAGCATCAGCCTCTTATCCCCAGTGGCAAGGAGGCTCTTTGTTGCCTGTTTCCCAGCACATACCCACGTAATGAGCAAACTCTGTCTGCCCTCTTGGAGACTTATTTCTCCTAGCTTTGTGATGCTCACTTCCCTGCCTTCTGTTTTCTAGATCTGTGTGCACTCTCAGCTAGGGCCAGAATACATTCGTCTGAGTCATCGTATCACACTTACAAAGCCTATCGTGTCCCCATTTGGCTTCCATACCCTGGGCTGCCTGTTTCGTGTGCCGGGCCACTATTCCCATCAAATGATTTGATTCAATGTGCACGTTAGGTGCAGAACCCTGTAGATAGATCTGAAGGGTTATCTGTCCAGTTTTCCAAAAGGAGCAACTCTCTACACTGTCAGCACCATAACCCAATTAATTGTCAAGCATCTCCTCAAAATGATACCAATTGTGTTCTTAAGAGACTTCTCTTCTGGGTTCAGCGTCTTCAGCGAGGAGCGAGGCTTCATGCACGAGCACTGTTCAGCAGGACTGCCGCAGCATTGGTTTGTACACCCCATAACCCTAGGGGCATCCGGGTCCAGGCGGCTGGTGCCCTGAGGCTTGTGCAGGGTGCAACCTGCGGAACCAAATGTGGCAGCTGTCGTTCGTCTCACGCCTCGTAAGTAAACATTCCAAGAATACAAGACTCACTGAACCATCATCAAGCCCATACAGCCCAATATATATGGGATTTACATAAATCCCAGGTTGTTAATACTCCTATAGAGCCCGCGTTTCTATTCGGATAGGATCACTACACCAGAAGGCCAGATTTCAAGCTTAAGCAGTAGAATGATGATCATAATAGCACCTACCACTTTTCGAGTGGCTCAGGCCTCGGGCCAGGGATCTGCTAGCTTTGCCAAGCAGACTGTGGCTCCGGTTGTCAATGCTGAGTAATGTTTGTTAAGTTGTCTTTCATCACATTCCATTCCCTGTCTCCTGTTTACTCACTCATAAGAAGCAGTTTCTAAATGACAAACCTTGGCTATTTATAAACAAATCACGAACCTCATGGAATCTTTGAGGCAGAGCTCAGCCTCTCTGAACTGGCCCCATGAATTAGCACGTGAATGGCCATCGGCTTAATTGCCAGAAATTAGCTAATCCATCAGCACGTATGTAGTTAGTGCCTACTGTGTGCACGCTGCTGTGACGAACACTGTGGGGATGCAGGTAATTACAGGAGCAGCCTATGTTTTCTGAGTGTTCACGTGTTTCCCACGTGGTGATTCTTTTAATCTTACAACAACTTCGTGGGGGTCACAGTCAGTATCTCTTATTTTGTGGATGAGGAAAGTGAGGCATGGAGCCCACAGAGTAATCCGAGGTCATACGATTAACCAGTGGTCACATGGGGTCTTGAACCCAGGTCTTCCTGCCTCCAAATTTGGTGCACTGAACTCCTACCCTCTACTGTTCTTCCCCTGACCTCCCAGGCTGGCCAGCCAGGATGCAGCCTTCCATCTTTGCAACTTGTCCCCCAACAGGCTGATACAATTTTAGACAGAGGGGGTGTAAATGCCCGATCACAAGCAGGAAGTAGGATCTTTATTTATGCCAACTAAATAGTATTGATAGCACAAATTGGGAGTGACCTCAAGAGGCACTCTGGCCTATTAGCTAACTTCAGCCAGGAAGAGACAGCTGGGCTCGTGGCTCTTCAGCTAGTTGACAGTAAATAACTCTGCACACCGAGTCCCTTGTTCTTTCACTTCGGACTACACCTCACAGCTGCCTCACCCTGCTAGTTCCACCGAGGGCTGTGCTACTCTGATTTAGCCGTGTAAAAAAACGTATGGAAGCGTTCTTCCTGCCTGGATGGGGCACTGCCCACTCGGAGCATTTTCCAAGCTAGAGTTGTTGCCACTAGGCTCTTTGGAGGAGATCTCTGGGGGTCTTAATTAAATCCTTGAACCAGTGCTTGGAGCGTCCAGGCTCCCCGCCGTGAGCCCACCAGTCACTTTGTGGGTAGGTTCCCTTGAACCTCTGTCTGGGGCAGAGTGTGTTTCCGTTCTCAGGAGAGAAGGCCAGTTCTACCTTTCTCTCATTTAGATGTCAGCCCCTGCGAGAAATCCAGCCTGGGGCCTCCAGCCCATCAACCATGGGTCTCTGACCTTGAAGAAGAAGCATTAAGGAAAATGGGCTGGACAATGTGGGGCCCTGAGTCTGCCGTGGGTATGTTCTAAGTTCTGTCTTTGTTTTAAATGAGATCTCCAGAAAACAGCATCCTGGGGCCTTTTCTCCTCATGGAGTTGCATTTGTGTTTGCCAAGTTGCTGGGGAGAGATAGCCATATAGAAATCACATTTGTTTTTGCACCATTAATTGTCATGCAGGATAGTATCCAGCCTGTCACCAAATGCCCTACACAAATTTCTACATGAGCAGCTACTTTTAAAACCTAATGCCAGGGAGGAAATGTCACAAACCTTTGCCTCTGTTGAAGATGTGGCCTGCTTCCTCCCTTCTGAGAAGACCTTGTAACGGTCACCTTTGCCTTTTAGCACGGAGCCCCAGAGCCCAGCCTCAGTGGTGACATTGGCCTTGATGATCTGTTCACCCAACCTGTCTGGTCTCAGTTCTCTGGTTTCACTTCACTATCAATTCTCTAGATTCGTTTTGGAAAGAGGCAAGGAATTGATTTTTTCAATTAAATGAACATTTACTGAGTGCTGACCCTGTGCTAGGCATTGTGTAGCAAGGGAAATATATCAAGGTTCTCCATCAACAAGTTCTGCCATAAGACTGGGTTATGTTTGCTATTGTTCTTAGGTGCCCATATCTCTCTTGCCTTTGTCTTACTAGATTAGTAAAATATTATATCACTGTCTTCTTTGAATGATTATTTCACGATAAGAAAACATGTCAGGACAAATGTAGTGACACATTTTCCTCTGCTTAAGGACTAGTTAGTTCTCACGACATGAAAATAAAGTACCAACCTAATAAAAGCAGATTTTCAGGTTTTATGCCTCTCGACCCTGTAGGTTCACTTTAGTTTACCTGCCAACAACTGAACTTCATGTCAATCGACAAAAATTAATTAACAGGAATTTCTTGAAACTCAGAGCAGTCTTCATGGAACAACACTAAATTGTCCAATGACCTCACTTTAGCTTACTGCTAGGGTGTGTTCATGACTAACCACATGTCGAGTGAACACCAGCTCGATAGTGGGAGACCGAGATGCTGATCCCAGCTCGCTTATTCACTGGGAGTGTGATAAGACACAAAGGACTCCTTTTCTCTGGAACTCATTTTCTTTTGACCCCAGGATCTTTGACATCTCTTCCAAATCCAAAAATACCATTTTGTTTTTATTTTCGTATAAGCTCGGAACACTCACTTTATAGTACCTTGGAGCAAATGTTCTTTTCCTTATTTTACAAATGGAATGGTTTGGACTTCTGATAGTAAAAGGATCCAGTAAGATATGAGCTGAGAAATGCAAAACTCTTCTTTTGACAGCTAGTAGCTGGCATGGCTTTTAAAGAGCCATGAGGAGGGGCGCCTGGGTGGCGCAGTCGGTTAAGCGTCCGACTTCAGCCAGGTCACGATCTCGCAGTCCCTGAGTTCGAGCCCTGCGTCGGGCTCTGGGCTGATGGCTCAGAGCCTGGAGCCTGCTTCCGATTCTGTGTCTCCCTCTCTCTCTGCCCTCCCCCATTCATGCTTTGTCTCTCTCTGTCCCAAAAATAAATAAACGTTGAAAAAAAAATTAAGAAAAAAAAAGAGCCATGAGGAGACATGGCTTTTTGTTTTCTTGGTTGGCAAATGACCAGGGAAAGTCTTGGGCTAGCTTTGCTCCCAAGCTGGAAGGACTCCACTGTAAGTATGGCTGACCAAATTATTTTCCTCCTTTTGCAATATCCGAGAACAATTGACAAGGACACTTTATGGGTGATCCTATCTGAAGTAATTGTGGCCACTTAGCGGTTTATATGATGCATGGAGCCTAGATATTTTGCTTAGGAAAAGGAATCCTTTAGAATTTCTGACTTTGTAACACAATTGGAGAAGAAGAAAAGGAGAATTCCTGAGGTGGTCTTGGTTTATATCCGTGACTCTTAGTTTAGGACTGCCAAGTGACAGACTTGGGTTTACAGGTAATCTTGGGCAACAGGGTTTACCTCTAAGCTTCAGTGTCCTGATCTGTATATTGGTGAAATCATACTTAGCTCAAAGAGTTGTTGCAATGTTTAAATTAAATAATAAAACGTATTGAACGTCTAGCACACTGCTTGGTGCCAACAGAGTGCCCGAAACATGGTAGTTGCTCCTGTTGAGGTCATGGCTGCTTCATTCTGTCTTATCTGTTTTGTGTCTCCAGTCCCAGTTGACTACTAGAAAATAATGATTATTGCAATCAGGTAAATAGTCTTCAGCATTATCTTTTCCACAGGTAATAAGAAACACTCTTGAGTCTGCTGCCCAGGAGAGAATTTTTCACACAGTTCTCATAAGTTAATTTTGAATTAGAGTTGGAAGGGGTGTCTGTGGTCACCTCGTCTAACGCTGGTCCCAGGTGACCCATATGATGGTTCGGTACATTTGGTTTCTATTCAACACACGTTTATTGAACATTTGTATTCTTCTCACTGTTTATGGGATTTGATTGATCAAAACTAGATTTCAGTGATAGACCAAAATGATATTTATACAGAGACAGGCAGTCATAAAAGGAGGAACAACTTTTAATGCGACAGCTGTATTGGACATTGTTGGTTTCCCCTCATCCACTCTCCTCCTCTTCTTAGAGAACCCCACTTTTTTCAGGTATATCCATTGTTCCCACATTCCATCCATGTGCCTCAGGGGAAGCTGACCCCATCCTGATCTCCACTATAAACCCGATGAGTCCAGGAGTAATCCTATCCCGCTTATCAGGTATTGGCATACCAGTGGGTGGCCAGGCTTCAAGTTAGGTAAACAAGAAAATCTGCATGTTGTCTAAACTGATTTGAGTTGGGTTTTCCATTATTTGAGGTGAACAGTATTCTGATACACCCACTTAGCATGAGTCAATTCTATGTATAAATGGTGCAGACTTTTTGACCTAGCATGTTTATCCTTCTTACAAGTTGCCCTCAATATTGGGTGGCGAATGGCTGTCGAGTAGAACTGGCTTGGAGATGCCATTAGATAGAATGACTAAAACCTAATACACAGTCCCCAGCAAGGCCAGCAAACCTGTGCTTACACCTCTGAGGTGTTATATGACACTACTAAGTGATGTAATTTATAATCTTGTATAATTTAAGGCAAAGAGTAGGAAAAAATATATAGCTTATGGGTAGGGGATTGTCTTCTACCGTCCATGTTGTAAGTCTTACTTGGACAAACTCATTGTGGAAAAGTCTGCCCTGACCCAACTTTGGATTATGTTTGGATGAGCAAGCCTATCGAACCCCATTTCGCCCTTAACTAAGTTACTTAGCTCACCCTAAAGGTGCCTCTATGATTAATAAGAGTGATATTTTGGCTACCATCTTTAATTCCTTAATTTGTTCCCCCAATTGTTTAGAACCTAGGATGGTTGGTTTGTTTGTTTGGCACCTAACAGAGTTGATTCTCATTATAAACAAGAAATTGTCAGAAATTACTGTTAGGGTAAAAACACACGAGGTCCCCTCATGCGTATCTTCCTTTCCATCTTTAGTTAAAATTAATCATTAGCCACTTGGGTCATCAGTCTTTTGAGAAATTGATGAAATATCCAGATCTTCTCTCCGGAAAAATTCACAAACACACAGTTTTTCATATAGTGCTGGAATATGCATGTATCGCTCTTCAAATCTACCCATGAAACCCTTATGGGTCCTTATATCTCACGTCCCCTGAGTTAAGGCCTCAGAAGATAGATCACTGAGCAGTGAGTTTAAATTGAAGAAGAAAGAAGCCTGCAAAGGATGGGGCTGTGATGGTCAAGGTGACTCCCTGTGATGCCTGGGAAAACACATCCAATATGGAGAGGGAGCTGTGTATTAGAGCTGGGTACTGACTGAGTTCAGGGCATTTGTCAATCAGGATTCGAGCATGAAACAGAATCACTCAGAAGCTTTAAACAAAGAGACTTTAATGAAGAGACTACCCACTGAAACATAGGTAGTTTTAGAATAACTAAGCTGGGTATTGAGGCATTCAGGCTAGCAACAGTGGAGCAGTGTTATCCTCAGGGCCAAAGGAGCAAGAAGGAGAAATGGTCTCACCAGGCCTTGTCAGCGTTTAAATAGTTTGCCTAGAGGGAGCTATAGTCACACTAGTTTGTAAACATGCCCCCAACACTTGCTGGGCCTCCCCGTTGGCTGCCCTTGACCAGAAGATAGGGGAGCTAGTGAGATAGATTCCATGGGGAAAGCTTCCTGGGGCGCAGAGTAGGGTAGAGAAGAATGAAGAATGAATCTAGGAGGCAAACAGAGACCAACCAGAATAGAGGATTAGGCAAAACGACAGAAAAGGGCAAGGTTAGAAGTCTGAGAGGTACTGTGGGTGCTGAGGAGGCACCTGCAGGGGCTTGTCAATGTGTGTAGACCGGAGGTGTATGCTGAGGACCAAGTCCCGAAGAAAAGTAATCTGAATGTAAAAGAACAAAGTCTAAGGACTCCTTTATAGAAAAAAAAAAATGCCCACCTCTGCTCTAGACTGAAAGATAAATAGCTCTTAAGTTAGACATCCAGATAATATATGCAACTTAGAGCAGAGAGGAGAGAAAAGTGTGTTGGAACCAGTTGAACTTGAAGAGGAATTTAGGAGAAGGCAAGCCAAGATACATTTGTTTTTCATTATCTTTTGCCTCATATGTGCATTTCAAAATGGTAGGATTAATTGCCAGCTACATAAACAACAACAACAAAAAATGGAAATTACAACATACATAGAAAAGAAGAGGAGAAAACCATTTCAACCTATATGTGGTTTATTTTTATGATCTTATACTCTGAGATTATACCTATTTCAAGAATAAGAAGTTAAATCAGCAAGAAAAATCACATACTTAGTTTAAAAGATGATGTGTAGATCATCAGTTTACTATTGATAAAAGATCCAGCAGTATGGAAAAAAAAGGAAGAATGACTCCCCAACTTGACTGAAAATAATGGGGGAGAATAATTAAATGATTTTGCTTGATCTTGAACTGACATTTCAAATTCATCTTAACCTGCCAAGCCTTTGAAGTTCCACAGTGGCATAATTTTAATACTGGGGCTTTCAAGAGCTTTCTAAATAGGTCAGCATTTCATGTAATCTTCAGACTGTCACTAGATATTTTGGGTATTTTTTTTTTTTGTAAGAACAGGTGTTCTTTTGAACCTTCTCCTCTAAAAAAATACAGTAATTCCATCTGATGGTATAATTTGTAAGCCTAGAATTATCAATGTCCTGTGAAGAAAAATAACCAAATAAAATACATACCTGATAGTACATTCAGTCAAGACTTTTCCATTTCCAAAACTATTCCTTAAACTATACCAATAATAGTTTATGTGTTGAGATGGTTGCTTCCCTATGATGAGCCCCCTAATGTCATAAACAGAAGTCCCCTTTCAGGTTCTACTTAAATTTGCATGTGTTACAAAATGATTAAAGAAGACTATGCAGGTGTTACAAGCAAATTTTAGCACTCTGTGAAGCAATCTCTATATGGAGAACTGGAAAATGGGGAAGAAGACAGGAAACTAGTGTAGGATAAAGAATAAGGAAGAAGGGAGTAAATATAGAGCCAGAGTAGGTTGGCATTTAGGAATTGGCTGACTATGCTTCTGGGAAAGCTGTGCATTTACAGAGACACAAAAGCTAACCAAGTTTCCATTTGCTGACGTGGCACCTCAGGCAGGAGTGCCTCCATCTTGGGCCTAGAAAGTTATCTTAACACATGTAATTCTATAAAGGTTGGACCATCAGCTGGGATAGATATGTCAAAGATAATTAAAAATAAAAGAGGGGTGTCTGGGTGGCTAAGTAGGTTAAATGACCAGTTCTTGACTTTGGCTCAGGTCATGATCTCACGGTTCATGGGATCGAGCCCCACATCGGGCTTTGTGCTGACAGGTGGAACCTGCTTAGGATTCTCTCTCTCTCTCTCTCTCTCTCTCTCTCTCTCTCTCTCCCTCTGTGCCTCTCCCCGCCCCCGCAAATAAATAAACATTTAAAAAAAAAGAAAAGAAAAAAAGAAATGCTTATGGGAGGTAGGGAATTGAGGAGATGGGCTGGACAGAAGAAATCTAATAGAAAAGTGGGAGGCAGGGGATGGCCAGTGATCTCTGGGATTTTTGCCAGGAAGCTCCCAGGAAAAATGGCTTCTCAGGAGTGGCAGAAAGATGTCTGTATACTATAGTCATCCTGTGTCTTAGAATTTTTGCCTGGAGAGCCATTTGGAAAGGTCTTGACTTTCTCCAGATGGTATAGAACTAGGATTTATTTTAAGCTGAGAATTAGAGACAGGGTAGCGGCAAAGGGAACCAGGTTTCTTAGGGCAGCAGCCAAAGAAGTTGAGCAGGAACCACACTGTGTTGATTCTGGGTGATTGCCATGGCTACAGGAAAATAGTTATAATCCCAGACTCTAGAATCAAATGATCCAAGTTCAAATCCTGGCCTGATCCATCCAGCTGTATAAGCTTGAGCCAGTTACCTAAGCCTCCTTGTACTTCATTTCTCCATCCATAAACTGGGGACAATAAAAATACCTAAGAGGGTTGTTCTGAATGTTAAGTAACATAATACAGGAAGAACACCTGCCATAATGCCTGACACAGAAAGTCACTGATAATGTTAGCTAATACTATCTAAAATGTGCTTACGGTTTGTATGCTAGAATTGCTTAAACCGTAGTCAACTAGTTATTGTCTCATCAAATAACCAGCTAAGTGAGCTATATCTAATGAATGATGATGGTGTGGGGCGGGGGGGGGGGGATTTTCTTCTACCCCTCTAGGTTCTTTGGCTTACCTAATGGCCAAATTAACAGATTAACAGGAGAAAAACAAATTTAATTGTACATGTATGGAAGCCCTATAAGAATATAAGACTCAAGGGCAAGCTGGTGCAGCTGAGGATTATATGCCATCTTAAGCTAAAGAATGGGATAGGGGCCTACCTGGGGCTTTAGGGGAGAGGACAGTGATCCACAGGATGATAAGAAGAACAGGCGTTTGGTAATTAGATACTCGTCCTGCCATACAGATAGGTCACAGATTGAAAAAAAAATAGTTATGTCTTGGTAATAGCTCTTTTTCTGGGCCAGGCCTCCTATGTAAATTCTTCTAGGAAGTTTAAGGAAACAGTAAAGTTTTCCTTAAGTCTGCTGAGTCTTGATTGCCTTCAACTCTAAATAATCCACATGCCAAAGTGGCATGTTTGGGGAGACTTGTTTTGAACCCCTTAAGTGATTAAGGAAGATAAATGGAAAACAAATATATGGGGTTTAAAACAGATACCGTACGTCTATAAAGTGAGATTTTAAATTCTTAGGTCAGTGTTATAAGAGGGCATGAAGAGGACTTGACCTCCAGTTGTCCTGAAAGTGGCACCTGATAAATCGGGCTCCTCACCCCTTCCCCTGTCCTTGGAATGTGTGTTCTGCACACTATTCTCACAGTAGATGCTGTTTCAAGGATGTAACCTTAGGAGAACAATGGGTTGTTGAGACCATCTGGACTGAATTTATGACTGAACCCAGTTAAGACCGCCATATAAACTTTTAAGATTCTTGTTGGCTGGTACAGAGATCTATTCATCGTGAGGCCACCCAAGACAACTCATATGTAAGTTCCTTGCTTATTAAACCTTCCACCTACCAGGGCGCCTGGGTGGCTCAGTCGGTTAAGCGGCCGACTTCAGCTCGGGTCATGATCTCGCGGTCCGTGAGCTCGAGCCCCGCGTCGGGCTCCGTGCTGACAGCTCAGAGCCTGGAGCCTGTTTCAGATTCTGTGTCTCCCTCTCTCTGCCCCTCCCCCGTTCATGCTCTGTCTCTCTCTGTCTCAAAAAGAAATAAACGTTAAAAAAAATTTAAAAAAAAAAAAACCTTCCACCTACCAATCTAGAGTGGTTTGTCTCTTCCTTCCATCTCTTCTTACCCTCTGTCTGTGGGGCCAGTTTCAAATTTCACCCAAGGAACTTCCAAGGCTGCAAACTGACAATAAGGAGGTAGAAGAGAGACCACTGAAGAAACTCACAGTTTCCTACTGACAGTCAGTACTTTTTAAATATACTTTACAGTAAAAATGAAAGAAATGCTCAAAATCCCTATCTGCATTTAAATAAACCATTAAGGCTGATCTGGTGGGTCCGCAGGTAGGACAAGCATCCTGAAGGCAAAAATTTGTATAAGGTCATCTGTGCAGAAAGAAGGTGCCTCCTAGGATGAGACAGAGAGGGCGGCCTGCCTGCTGTAACTGTCATCCACCAAGTCTGTACCAGAAATTCAACTACGGACAGACACCAGAGAAGCTGTTGTTATGGAGAATGTCCCATTAAATACACACACACACACACACACACACACACACACACACAACACACACCGCCAGTGCTTAGGGAGAGGGACTTTCTCATGTCATTCAACATTTAACCAGTACTTACTGAGCACCTATTATGTGCTCGGCATTGTGCTGGATATGCAGCAGTAAACAAAATAGACAAAATCTTCTGCCTTTGTATGTTCCTTTTTTTTTTTTTTAACATTTCTTTATTGTTGAGAGATTGAGAGAAACAGAGCGTGAGCGGGGGAGGGGCGGAGAGCGAGGGAGACACAGACTTCGAAGCAGGCTTCAGGCTGTGAGCTGTCAGCACAGAGCCCAATGCGGGGCTTGACCCCGTGAACCGCGAGATCATGACCTGAGCCGAAGTGGGACGCTTAACTGACTGAGCCACCCAGGCACCCCTGCCTTTGTATATTCCATGGTGATGGAGGAAGTCAGTATGGGGAGGAAAAATAATCTTCTTGCTACCCTCCCAAGTTCTTGGCTGAGACCCCTGTAGTAAAAGGCAGATTAACAAGAGAAAAACACTTTTAATAAGAGAAAAACAAACAGAAGTTTAGTATCTCATGTGTACTTGGGAGATACCCAGGAAAAATGCGAAACTCCCCCAAGGTGGCTGAAGGTACCACCTTAAATACCATCTTCTGCTAAATACCAAGAAAAAGAAGTTGTGTGTGGTGAGCAAGGGGCAGGGGGTGTGGGGGTTGGAGGTAGTTATTGGAGGTTACGAGGAAAAGCACAGTAAACAAGGATAAGGTTGTTATGCCGATCTAAGTCTGTCTTCTTCACTGATTAGATTTTCTTGTGACAACAGTCATGTTTCACTTCCTGGTACAGAGAGGAAGACACTTACAAATGGAGATTTCCTTTATTTAGGTAAATTTCTTTTACTGAAGGGTAGCTTATGGACTGTTTTCAGAGATTCTCCTGTGTCTGCTGTTTCTCAAAAACAGTCTGCTCAAAATAACTCTTATGCCCAAGCTGCATATTCTGGGATGATATATTCTGCTCCCCTTCATCAGACAAGAAATAAGTAAAAGTATGTACTATGTTGGACTGTGATAACTGATAAGAAAATAAGCAGATAGGCAAGGCAGAGTGGTAGTAAGTGTCAGGGTGGGATAAGGCTTGTAATTTTAGGAAGAATGGCCAGGGAAGTCTTCAGTAAGAAGGTGACATTTGAGTAAAGACCTAAAAGATGTGGGAATGGCTCATGTTGGTACCTGGAGAAAGAATAGTCTGGGCTGAGAGAACAGGCTGGAGGGTGCCCACTGGGTTCAAAGAATAGCAAGGAGGCTGAGGTGGTTGAAGCAGAGTGAGCAAGCAGGAGACTTATAGAAGTTCATTTCTTCCTGGAACCTTGGCCCACCAATGACTCCAGGGAGGATAGGGCCTCCCTTGTCCCTAAGGGATAGTAGTTGGCGGGGGCGGGGGCAGGGCACTTGCCAAGGTAGGGGCATCGGAACTCATGGGGGGCATCAACAGCAGGGGCTGCAGTGAGGAGTTCTCAAGCAACTTCTCAAACAGTACGTACCATCCAGCTTGGCCAGAGAAAAAGAGAAAGCATGCATCATGTTGCAGAGACTAAGGGACAGGTTTGGGAGATAATCCCTAAGGTCTCAAGCCAAAGTGAGTGAGGCTAATCAGACAGCTCAAGTCCCACACAAGCTGCGGAAACAGGAGTCTGTGGTGTTTTGGTTACCAACAAGCTAGTGAGTATTGGAGAACCTGGAGTTATATCAGAGTATGTAGTTTACAGATAACCTTCTATATTAATTAAAGAAAAATCAGTTTACATTTCCAGGCTTTTCCCTTTCCTTATCTTTGTGATCTTGGAAGTGATGTTGAAGGGGCCAGAACAGTTAGGGGTTCTTATGTAAGTACAAAAAAAAAAAATCAGGGAGGAAATTTACAGTGTGAAAGTATGATCTGTGTTGAGGAGGAAATATTTCACTCTATCCTTCAAGATTCTTTTGGCTAGTCTAAGAATTAAATTGACAGGCAGATTTACAGGAGAATATCAAATTTAATTACATACAATATGGGGAATCTACATAAACGTTAGAGATTCCAAAGACAGGCAAAATGAGGTATATATATCATTCTGGACTAAGAAGGGATAAGGCTCTGGGACTTCCAAGGGAAGGAAAGCAACTTACAGAAAGATGAAAAGTAAATGTGTGCTGAGTAAACAAATGTTTACTTGGCCCTATAGAAACAATAAGACAGAAAGGAATTTTAACAAACAGATTCTGTTAGGTTCCTCCCCGTCTACTATCCTAGTTCATATTATACTATGGTTATCTATGGTGATATCTCCCTTTCTGATACAGGTTGTCTGTCTAAATACTTTTAGGCAGTTAGGGGGAGCCTCTTCTTCTTAAAAATAATCAGCCTAGAATAATCCACATGCCAAAGAGACACATTTGGGGGTAGCAAGTTTTGTTCCCCTATATCTGCTTTTACATGTCACACCTTTGTACTCCTTTGGCCCCTTTTCTTTATTTAGTTCTTTGTAAAGGTTAACCAACATGAAGAGAACAAATTTATGGAATAAGTCCATATACCATAAGGAAAAATTGTTAAAGACTTTGAAATGAACCAAAAAGGTGACTGGATGTCATCGATGACAACTAGGCATTGTCTAACATATCCTTCCTGGTCATCTGATCCCATAGAGTCTCTGAGTCTTTCAGGGTCTTTGAACTATTTAAGACCTAAATTGTAGATAACAGACAGCAATACAAATGTTATGGCCCACAGACATGCAAATGACTTTTCTCATGGAGGTTCAATTTATTTACCTCCTCCATTGTGGAAGAAGCCAGTTTTGTATATATTAAAAACCAAAATTCAACTGGGTAGATTTTAAAGATCTAATTGCCTTTATTCAGCAATTCATGAATCGGGCCGCATACAATTTAGTAGATAGAAAAGAGCTCTCAAGAGCTATACCAGGCTAAGGGATTTTATAGGCAAAAGGGAACAGGAACTAAAAAGTTATGTTGGGCAGGAAAAGCAGGTTGGTTATTCCTTATAGAGGATAGCAGGAGTCTAGCAGGCAGATTACCTAACTAATGGTGATCAGGTGATTCCTGATGGGCTGGTTTAAGATTCAATTTCTGGCAGAGCTGACTCTAATTAAATCTCTGTTTGGTTATGTGGGACTTAGCATAAGTAACTCCATTTTAGACCTGTTGTGTTATTTTTTAACATATCTATTAACCAATTTCATTTCAACATTCCTGAGACATGTACGTGTTTACACTTCAGATTCCCTGTTAATCTCTCTTTTAAACTGGTTTTGTTTTTTCTTTTTCATCCTGGGAAGAGAGTCATGAGGAAGGGAGTCATGGGAAGGTGGTCAGCAGGAGCGGGTCAAGGCAGTGGGAGGTCAAGTGGGAAAGGGCCATGGGAAGAGAGGGTCAGAGGGAAGGGGTTATGGGGAGAGGAGGCTCAGCGGGAGGGGGCAGCCCAGTAGTGGCTTGGTGACCACCAATGGTGTCACCTTTGTTTCCATGGGTCACGTTAGGTGTGCCGGTTCTTCAGAGATGGGGATAGTACAGAGGCCTGCTGAGTGCCCACCCTGTGCTCAGTGTCCTAAAGTACCCCAGAAGTATGGATTTGAAGGCCAAAGGGAAGAAGAGAGCCCAAAGATTGCCGTGGGAAAGATTGCTGCCCTCTCCCATCCCTCTACCCCACTGGCCCACTTTCCCCCAGGTGGGATTCTCTCCTGTGTGCCTCCATCCAACCCCACTGTACCTTCTCTGGGGCTTTGATTTATTGTTTACCCCTATTCTTGAATTTACTTTTTGGAAGATGTATTTCCCCAGAGTCTGTCCATGTGAGGCAAGGTTCAAGATGCTGACTGTGGATTGTCATGAAAGGTCTGATGATAGAAGACGGGAAAGGATAAAGGGAGACAGCATGTCACATGGACACGACTGTGGGGAAGTAAATCCCAAATGGGGAGGTGGGTTGTCAGGAAGGTTCCACAAGAAGGTCATTTGAGCCAGGCTTGGAGAAGAGGGAGCAAGGATTAGTGATAGCTAGGCAAAGGGTGCTCAGAGTAGAAGGGGGAAAAAGGTCCCTGAGACAGGATTCCTGAGGGGATGATGTCTGCAGCAGGGCCAGTGAGGGTAGAGGTGCAGATACCATCAGGCAGGAAAAAGACCCCAGTGTTGGGACAAAGGCCCAGAGGAGTTTGTATCGACTTCGTGTTTTCTAGTGAGCTATGGAAAACCATCCGCCGGCTAAAGGAGAGAAGTGAAATATATATTATACATTATATAGTGAGTTAAATAAAGCCTTTCATTTTATATTTGTAAGAGTGTCATGATTTTACCTTTTTAAAATAATCTTTTGTTTTTTGTTTTGGGAGACAAATTAATGCTCAGAGACTGAGACTGTCTTCGTCAATAGCTTATTTAACACAGATTCACTGTGGGAAGTATAATAATTTCACAAGCCAGTATCATACAGGGTGATGTCTCGTAAGCAACTACTGAAGAAATCACATATGCCAAATCAATAATAGATTAATCACACTATTGTTCCAGGCAAGGGGAGATGAAAGGAATAGCATCGAATTTAGTCGAGGTATACTTTTATGAGAGTCGGTACTTAGGAAAGATAGCTTAGCCAACCAAGAGCTGAGGTCCAGCTGCCAGTGCAAAAAGTAGAAGTCCATTATTGCTAGAGCAGGTCCCTAGGGAACGATGGTGCTGGTGTTGATGGGCAAGATAATCTTCTCAGGAGATTGCTCTGATGCCACTGCCCATAAAAGAGTAGCCTTTACCATGTCAAGAACTAACTGCTCCAAGGTCTTCAGAGAGCTATTTTATGTTTCAATTTTTTAAGTATTTTTTTTAAATTGTGGAAATACAGTACAATTTTAAGAGTTGAAATACAATGTTCTATTCGTTTCAGGTGTAAGACACAGTAATTGGGCCATTCTACATACTACTCAGTACTCACTACGGTAAGAGTAGTCACCGTCTGTCGCCACGCAAAGTTATTACCTACAATATTATTGACTCTATTCCCTATGTTGTACTTTTCATCTTCACGACTTGTTTATTTTATAGTTGGAAGTCAGTGCCTCTTAATGAAGGTTGTACCTTCACCTATTCCCGAACCTACCTCCCCTCTGGCAACCATCAATTTGTTCTCTGTATTTAAGAGTCTGTTGTTTTGTTTGTTTGTTTGTTCATTTATTTTGTCTTTTAGCTTCCACATATAAGTGAAATCATATGGTGTCTGTCTCTCTTTGTCCAACTTATTTCACTTAGCATGAGGGGGTTGTCACCCCATACCAATCAGAATGTCAGGTATCAAAAAGGCAAGAAATAATAAGTGTTGACAAGGATGCGGAGAAAAGGGAACCCTCGTGTACCATTGGTGGGAATGTAATTGTTACAACCATTGTGGAAAACAGTATGGAGGTTCCTCAAAAAATTAAAAATAGAAATACCATATGATCTGGTAATTTCACTACTGGGTATTTACCCAGAGAAAGAAAAACACTAATTCACAAAGATATATGCATCCCTATGTTGCGTCATTATTTACAATAGCTAAGATATGAAAGTAACCCAACTGTCCATTGGTAGTAGATGAATGGATAAAGAAAATGTGGTATGAATATACAATGGACTATTACTCTGCCTTAAAAAAAAAATGAAACCTTGCCATTTCAGAGAGCTATTTTTTTTAATTTTACTTAAATCCAAGTTAGTTAACATACAGTGAAATAATGATTTCAGGAGTATAATTGTGTGATTCATCACTTACATATAACACCCAGTGCTCATCCCAAACAAGTGCCCTCCTTAATGTCCATCATCCATTTAGCCCATCCCCCTACCCAACACCTCTGGAGCAACTCTCAGTTCTCTGTATTTAAGAGTCTCTTATGGTTTGTCTCCCTCTCTCTTTTTAACTTCTTTTGCCTTCCCTTCCCCTATGTTCATCTGTTGTTTCTTAAATTCCACATATGAGTGAAATCATATAATATTTATCTTTCTCTGGCTGACTTATTTCACTTAGCATAATACCCACTAGTTCCGTCCACATTGTTGCAAGTGACAAGATTTCATTCTTTTTGATTACCGACTAATATCCCATTGTATGTATATATCACATCTTCTTTACCCATTCATCAGTCGATGGACATTTGGGCTCTTTCCATAATTTGGCTATTGTTGATAGCTCTGCTATGAACATTGGGGTGCTCATGCCCCTTCGAATCAGCACTCCTATATCCTTTGGATAAATTCTTAATAGTGCTATCTATTGCTGGGTAGCAGGGTAGTTCTATTTTGCATTTTTTGAGGACCATCCATACTGTTTTCCAGAGGGGCTACACCCAGTTTGCTATTTTATATCAACAAAGAGTTGCTTTGCCCAGACCGAACACTCTCTTGACAGTCCTCACAAACTCTTGGTATTTGTAGTCTAAATGTCCCTTGCCATAGTTGCTTCTTCACTTGTTATTATCTTTAAGTCACCAGTGGGGCCCCTGGGAAGCTGAGCTTTTGAGTTATCAGTGAAAACAGGTGAGATGACATCCTGACACAACTTTACTTCATTCTTATATCAAAACGACTTTTTTGGGGGTCTTTGTCATAACTGAACTAAAACCACTATGGTCATAAACAAGTGGATTTGAAATGATATCAAACCAATGCACAACATCTTTTAACCATGCTTTGTAGTTACACCTCTATAAAATAAGTGATAAAGGAAGTCCCAGAGATAATAAGCAAGTGCCACCATTAAATACAGTTAATTTCCTTGTCTACTAGGTCATTCATTTCTGTGGTTTTGCGGGTAAGCTCCTCGATGCATATATAAGAGGATAAATCACAGGCCTTCCTTATCCTTTAAGGTCGATTCCTATTTATATATCTTTTGAATTTTCTCTTTACTTCTCACTTTTGTTTTACTTATTTATTTATTTTTAATTTTTTTAAATGTTTATTTACTTTTGAGAGAGAGACACGGAGCGAGAGTTGAGGAGGGGCAGAGAGAGAGAGAGGGAGACACAGAATCCGAAGCCAGGCTCCAGGCTCTGAGCTGTCAGCACAGAGCCCAACGCGGGGCTCGAACCCACGAACCGTGAGATCATGACCTGGGCTGAAGTCGGACGCTTAACTGACTGAGCCACCCAGACGCCCACTTTTGTTTTAATTTACTGCCCTCTTTTCTTATTTTGAGTATGATTTAGCTTTGTTTGTTTGTTTTTAAAGAGTAATGCATTTTTAAGTTGGAATTCACGAAGTTGGCAAATTGTGAGATTAGAAATGATAATTTCTTTGAATTTTCTTTTCAAACTCCTGAAGTGTACTTACAGTTCATTATATTGCAGCCTGTGTGCAGCTAAGTTAGACAATGCGCATGTGGTAGAACCTCGAAATCCGATCTAGGATACACGCAAGAAAAGAAAGTCAAGTGAAACAGCACATTTAGACCCTGATATAGTGTTCTTCGCTATTTGAAAGTAAATGATGAATTCTCCACTTCACCAACAGAGGTGATGGTTTTCATATGAACTTGAGTTTCCTACCAATTTCCCCTTTATACTACCGGATTCGTCTATTTAAAAAAAAAAAAAAAGGCATAATTATCGTCACATGCCATTGAACAGGAGGCCTACTCCTTAAAAAGTTTGTTATTAAAGTTAGTCTTAAAAATTTCTGTATCACACCATACAAGTACCGTGTATAGTAAATGGTAGTTCAAAATCCGTGTGTTATCAGTGCTATATACCCTGAGGGAAGGAATGGGCTATGGCAGGCTTCACTGAGTTTTCCGTGCGTTTGCCGTGAGAACAGGGTGCTGTGGATACATTTTGGCATGAAGAAATATATTTATTCCGTTAACAATGAAAATGCTCATAAGGGAGAAAACTGCTGCAAAGTAACTTGTCTTCTCTCTGATCACGAAGAAAATATCATCTGGGTCCATGTGTATCATCATGCCTTTCCTTAGGCTATTTGGACTTCCCGTCTGAAGACAAGTTACAGCCAGAGGGTGAAAGAATGCAAAATGAAAGTATAGAACCATGACATAATCAAATTACTAGCATAATGCAGGCTTTAATAAAGGAAATGGTCAGCCTGCTGCATGAGAAGCTTGTGGCAGCCTAAGATTGCCACCTCCTCAAGGATTTATCTGGTTTGTCACCCCACTGATCAACATCACCTTACCGTATAATGAAGGGGAAATCCTACAGCGTTTATGATTTGCAGAAAATCCTGGTATTGGTCCATTCATTTTCTCTAAACAAAAATCTATGTTGTTTAGATTCACTTCTCTTGAGCAGGAAATAAGTTATTAATAAAGTTTCCCATTTAAATGTAAAGTTTTTGATCATGTATGGTCCCAGAGTGGGTGACAAGGTCACGGCAGAGGTATCGTCACTATACTAAATTAGGTCTATGACAAACATCACTTCTTAATGCTGTTCAGGGGGAGACCTCAGAATCCTTCTCAACCCACTAGTCCATATGAATTGATCAGAGTCAGATTGTGAGATGAAATATATTTCAAAGTCCAAGGCTTCCGTAAAGATGTGAATTGCAAACCTCTGTTTTATCGATGTTTTTCTCTGTCTCTTAAAACTTCTCAAACCATGATGATAGGTGTTTGAAAAGTTCAGAGAAAAAGGTAAGTTCTCATTTTTAAAGAAGAATGGCCATGGGATTCCCCTAAAACCTCCTTAGGCACCAATAATATCTCCCATCTGTCTGATCTGAAATAAAACCTTTAGCGGCAGGGACTGTATAAAGACAAATAACCTCATGGCATTATTTCTGCCAAGAACATTTAAACTGATCCATACATCAACAAATCTAGGTGTCACTTCACCCCAGCAAAAAATGGCACCTAGTTCTTGAGTCAAGCACACTATACCAAAGTGTTGATTTTCCGAATTCAAAAGAGATCTCTGTCTTTCACTAGACAGACTTGTCATTTTATTCAACTATAATCTCGATTTATAGTCAGGTTCCGTGGCAAAGTCAAGAGCCCAAGGCAACATCCACATGACTTCTAAATAGCTTGTTCAATCCTTATTTCAGATAATAACAATAGTTAAACTAGTTTTTTTATTCCTAAAAAATTTTTTTAAATAAAAATACCTGGTTGATTTTTTTACCTTTTACCTGGATTTTGGGCATTGTGGGAACCTAGTGTGCATTGAAATTAAGGTAGTGCGACTGAAGCCGGTGGTGTAGCTCTCTGTTTCTTAGTTTAAAAGCTGGCCCCTGTCAAATAGCTGTTTCTTTGTATTCCTACAGACTCTGTTGGTGTCGAGCTACTCCCTCTTGCTTCTTGTCCCCAGAGATTTCAGCTTCTTTCACTTTGATTTTCAGTCTCCTTCCAGGCAGCTCAACTTTCTCTCGCCCTTCCCCCAGGACAGTGTTCTCCGTGTCACTTCTCATACTCTGGGCCTGCTGTGCCGCCAAATCGATTTCCTCTTTACCATGTCAGGGCCGCAATCCGTGGAGAAATTCTGCACTTGATCTTAGCCAAAAGGCCGAGAAGCGATCCGTGGAGAAATTCTGGAAGCAAAGAAGTATTTGAAAACTACTGGCACTGGTTTGGAACACGATTGAGCCTACAACCACTTTGTGATTGAGAGAGCATCCAGATATTTTGACACAAAGCACCATGGCCGTGTATGGTTGAATTATTTTTCTAAAAACCCAGGTCAAGTACACCTACATGGGGGTACGGAGAAGACCTGTCATTATGTTGTCACTCTGCAACCACCACCGTACAAATTTAATGACCATTTAAAAACATACATCAGAACCATACATGAGTGTACTTCTCTCCCTTGTATCAACAGGTAAATCGCCTTTCCAGATTCTTCCCCACTGTAGCCACCTGAAAGTTCATTGGATTGAACCCAGTACAGAATGTGGCTCATTTGCCTGTTTGGTACCAAACAGATGGTTGTTTGACCATTTATAACCAAAATGTAACCAGCCGTTTTTGTATCTTGTAAACCCTGCCTCTGCCCCATTTCTTAATGAGCCTCCATTTCTTAAGCCAACAACGTCTCCTTCAAAACAGTTCTTTTGAAAGTTTATTGTTGCCCCTTCTCATTTACATAAAGCTGTCTTTCAACCCACACCTCCTAAAACCTTGATATGAAGTGTAATTCATGGACCAGCAGCCTCTGCATCACCTGCTAGCTGGTTTAAAAATGCAGAATCCTAGGTCCCATCGTAGACTATGCATTTTTAAATTTCTTTAAAATTTTTTTAATGTTTACTTATTTTTGAGAGAGAGAGAAAGAGAGAGACAAAGCATGCGCAGAGGAGGGGCAGAGAGAAGAGACACAGAATCCAGAGCAGGCTCCAGGCTCTGAGCTGTCAGCACAGAGCCCAACACGGGGCTCAAACTCAAGAACCATGAGATCATGACCTGAGCCGAAGTCGGACCCCTAATCGACTGAACCACCCAGGTGCCCCAGAATCTGCATTTTTCACAAGATCCCTCAGGGATTATCATCACGTGAATGTTTGTGAAGCCCTGGATCAGGAAAGCTGATGATTTCCAGAGCCCTTGAGTAGGTGAAACAAAGGGACAGGGTGTATATGGAGTGAGGAACAAGAGATATAGCATTGGAATGTACCTGGGCCTTGGAGTCAGACATGCCCAGGTTCACATCTTGGCTCTTGTTCCTGGGAGTTCCAGACACTTGGACTAATGATTTGGGATATCTGACCCTTGGTTCTAGCATCTGTACATTGTGACTCCTGTTATCAAACTAGTTTTGATGAGAGTTAAGCAAGATATGGTCACACAAGTGATGCTTAATGTATGTCCGTCTCCCCCTCCTTCCCCTACCATGTACTTTTCCCCATTCTTTTAAATTTTTTTTTCTACGTTTATTTATTTTTGGGACAGGGAGAGACAGAGCATGAACGGGCGAGGGGCAGAGAGAGAGGGAGACACAGAATCGGAAACAGGCTCCAGGCTCTGAGCCATCAGCCCAGAGCCCGACGCGGGGCTCGAACTCACGGACCGTGAGATCGTGACCTGGCTGAAGTCGGACGCTTAACCGACTGCGCCACCCAGGCGCCCCATACTTTTCCCCATTCTTGACTGTTCCATCTTTTGAGCATTCCAAATCATTCAGAGCCATGATTATGCACTTTTTACGTGTTGGGACAGAACTTGAATGTATCCATATATATGCCTAGAAAACTATCATAAATAACCCAATTCATAAAATATGAATAGTTGAAACATTATAAACAGATTCACTGAAGAGTTCTGACAAAAAGAATGAAATTATTGATGAAATCAGCACATGCCCTGCCATTTCTTCCTTCTGCGATTGAACTGGCAGATAGCTCTAGGCTAGAGGCCCAGTGTGGACAGAGATGAAGTCTTCTCATTTCTCATCCACTTTACATTGGAGTGCCCAGTGCCTCCACGCACCGTAACCATCCAGACTGCCTATGGGGCTGGTCCTGGCAGCCCTGTATAATTGTTTTTCTCAAACCGATTATTTGTCTCCAACAAAAATGACTTGTCTTGGGTTTTCTTCTCAGTGATGCTGAAATCTGGTGCTCACCGTGCCTTAGAGCAGTGGTCTCCACAGTGTGACCTCTGGAGTGGCAATAGCATCACTTGAGAGCTCATTAGAAACATAAATTCTTGTGTCCTTATCCTAGAGCTAATGAGTCAGAACCTCTGAGGCGCATGGGGGATGCACAGAAGGCTGTGTTTCTACAAACTCTCCATGTGATTCTGATATGCTCACGTCTGGGCACGAACTGCATTAGAAGGAACTACAGAGCACTAGTCATGGAGAGACTACAAGACTAAACACAGTAGGATTCTCCTGCTGTGAGGGGCCTCTAGCCATCACCTGGCCCAGTGATTCTTCGCTCTGGCTGCATGATGGAATCACCTGGCAGCTTTAAACAATACAGATTCTTGGAGCACCTGGGTGGCTCAGTCGGTTGAGCGTTTGGCTCAGGTCATGATCTCATGGTTCTTGGGTTCGAACCCAGCATCAGGCTCTGCCCTGATGGCACAGAGCTTGCTTTAGATTCTCTGTCTCCCTCTGTCTCCCTTCCCTCCCCTGCTCATGGACACGCGTGTTCTGTCTCTCAAAAATAAACATTAAAAAATGACAAAAACCAAAAAATAATATCATGCTTGGGTTTCACCCCTGAGGATTCTGATTTCATTGGTCGGGAGTGTACCCTGGGCACTGGAATCTTTCCTAATCTCTTGGGTGGTTCTAATGTGCAGCCTGGCCTTGGAACCACTGATGGAGACCACCATGGGCAGCATATTCAAACCACCTTGTACTCTAACAATTGCCATTCCTGGGCCCTACTCCCGACCAATGAAACCAAATCTCATGGAGCCTGGGCATCTGTAGGTTGTAAAAGGGCCTCTTCCCTGATACATGGGGGAGGTTGAGAATTATTCATCAAGTGTAATGCCTCACTTTATAGATGGGAAAATGGGAAAACTCCTCTCCAAAAATTCATGTCCAGGGCTTGGTGCCTGCTAATGTTCCCACTATACCAAGCACTCATGTTTTAATGGAGGACATGCCAGTTAAGACTAGAGAAGGTCAAGGGTGGGAGAATCTCTTGGACAACTCTTGGACCAGCTTGGACAGCTCTTGAACAGCTCTTGGACCAGCTGTTGGAGACATCCGGGTGCCAGGTGACCATCGAGGGGAGAGGGTCTCTTCCCTTCCTCCGCCACTATCCCTTCCTCAAATAAGCTGCCCAGAGAAGCTTTTCTGAAATGTGCTTGTGACAGTTAGTGGGCAGGAAGCCCCCACACACACAGTTTGGTCATTATTGAAGTGTATTTTTCATTGACTTGATAAATTCTGTCTCACTCCACAGGATTTACAAAAGTGGAAGAAAGGATTTCTGCAGCAGGGCCTAATGCGGCTTTAAAATGCCACAACCACCATTCCTAGGACCACAAAAATGCTTTTGCCTAGATAAATGTCATCCTAGACCTAGGGCACCACCAGGATTATAACGTTATTGAATTTTCCGTCTGTACTTCTGATTTGCATGTTGTAAAAATACACTAAAGATTTTATACAAAAATTAGTTCTGAGGTGACCGGATAGATTTTTCCAGTTCACATTAAGCCTATGCGTCCTCTGGTGAGGGGAAGGAAAGATAATATCTTGGCTGGAAGTTGGGAGCAACTCCAAGACATTCCGAGTCTCTTCCTGCCCTGGACAAGGTGAAACCCAAACTACCTCAAACACGTTTCTTTGTCCTAGCCTCTTCCCTACGTGGTCTGCCTTTCCCAGAAAGTTTGCAATTCCTGTTGCTAACACCTGCCAGAGGTTTGGTATCCTAGTTAAGAAATCCTTATGAACAATTAAAACCATCTTAGCCTCAACACTTACTAGCTATGTGACCTTGAACATGTCAACCTCTCTGGGCTTGTGCAACTTCATCTCTAAAACAGGGAGAACACTAGGGCCTCCCTTGTAGGGTTCCCGAGGGGATTAAATGGTGAATATGGGTTTTAAAGCACTCAGTACCTGGCATACAATAAGCAATATGTGAATGTTTTATGTTTTATTACCATGATATATTTACAATCATTAACTAAATGTTGCTAGCCAGTAACTAACTCCGGAGCTAAGGCCTGGTTTCCATTCCATAAGTTATCTTGGTGATTATTACGGACTATTTTTTATGAGCCACCTCCACATTTCCACCTGAATTTTAAAGACATAGCCATGGGGCACCTGGGTGGCTCAGTCGGTTGAGCATCCAACTTCGGCTCAGGTCATGATCTCACAACTCGTGAGTTCAAGCCCCGCGTCAGGCTCTGTGCTGACAGCTCAGAGCCTGGAGCCTGCTTCGGATTCTGTGCCTCCCTCTCTCTCTGCCCCTAACCCACTCTCATTCTGTCTCTGTCTCTCTCAAAAATAAATAAACATTAACAAAAAATTAAAGACATAGCCAGATGTGGATACTTCTCTAGGTCCTGACTAATGACTCCTCTAATGGCAAGCCCCGGGTCCAGCCGTCTCAACTCCCATTTAATTGCCCTGAGGTCCGTCTTCATCTAGGATGACCAACCATCCTGGTTTTCCCAAGACTGAGGGGGTTCCAGAATGCAGCACTTGCAGTGTTAATACTGAGGCAGACTCAAGCACAGTGGGATGAGTTTGTCATTCTATCTTCAGCCGAAGGCCAGCTGAGCCCTCAGGTCTTGGTCAGTGGCAGCTTGTGCGGCAGCCTGCTCCACTTATCCCTTACTGGTGACACACCCTAGTCCCTGGTAGTGATGTTCAGCCTGCATAGCAGGGGAGGACCAAGTTCATCACAACAGAATTATAAGGAGAACTGAATGAATCAAGACTGGCCTCAGAAAATAAATATTGGGAGGACTGGAAGTGCTACTTATTATATCTAACCATTGAACTTGGATAGGTCCTTTAACCCCTCTGAGTGTCAGTTCTCTTATTTGGTAAAATGGCTGTAATACAATGTTGATCTCACAAGGGGGGTGAAATGCCTGGTCTGGACAGTGTATGACACAGCAGTATCTGTCACTCTGTATGTGGTCATTGCAGGGAGACAGCGTGCTGGTGTGTGAAAAGCCAGGCCCTGAGTTAGAATTGCATGTCTCCCATTTACTCATTTTAGGACGTTGGGCAACTTTCCCCCCCTCTCTGACTCCCAATTTTCTCCTCAATGACATTGAGAATGCCAGCATCCCCTTGCAGAGCTTGTCCAGTCCACCAGAGCATGGATCTGCACAGGTGTCTCTATCCATGCTTCTCTGACCATAAGGAATGCACCTATAGCTGAGAGGAGCGGTTTCCCCCAGGAAACTTCTGGTGGGCTGGAAAAGAGGATCTCAGCCTCGTAGGCACATTGGGACCATTTGAGAGAACTTAAATACCACCATCCAGGCTTTATGCCAGACTAATGAAATCCGAGTCTCAGGGAGTGTGGCCCTAAATCACCGAGCTAGCGGCAGGGCCTACAGCTGACCTAAAGAACAGGACAAGAGAGGACAGCCACATCATGGGTTCCAAGTCAGCACAAGATCAGAGGAGAAACATGAATCAGAATTGGGCTTTATATTTGTCAATTCAGTTTACCGAGCTGGGCAAGTGTGTGAAGACGAGCAAAAATTATGATCCTTCTTGCCATGCATCCTATTTTAGTCACTGACTCACTGACTCAGTTTCCAAGAGTGCCTTGTGAAGTAGGGCCATCATGTGAGCCTTTTCTGGCCCTCAGAATGACTCCTATCTGTGTCTTCATGGCAGATGTTCTAAGACTACTCTGCAACCTTCCTTTTCCTGAGGCAGCCCTTTGGAGGTGGCAGGTTGGAGATTCAGCCAGCTGGGTCAGTAAAGAAAGGCTCAGCCAGCCCAAATGGAGAAGTAGACCAGCCCCTTGGCCACTCAGGCCAGCCTGGAGATACATTATTTCCCCACTTTGATTTTCAAGCACTTGAACCAAAGGGCTATCTTAGGTTCCTTGGATCGGACTCTGGAGGTCACCTCAAGCTTTATCTGAGCCATCAATCTTTGCTCAACATCTTTTCATTTCTCTGCCTTCCTTGGAACTCTTGGAAGTAAACGATGCATTTCTTAGGTTACCCAGTGAGCAATGGAAATGGTAGCACCGTGGATTTCCCAAAGCTGTGTTAACGACTAGCTGCTTTGTGATACTAGGTTTTGCGTGATGTATGAACTAGTTGGAGAATCAGTGGCTTTTAAAGGTATTTTAAGCTGTAGCATCTGAGCTGAGTGAGGTTGGGTTTCATCATGGCTTTCTAGAGGGAATAGGATCATAGCCACCACTGCTTCTTAACTTACAGAAGAGGATGCCAAGGGCTGGCATAGGGAAGCCACTGGCCCCACATCAGGCTTAGTTGACACAGGAGTCAGAGCCTCCCCCTCAGAATCCAGAATGGCTTCTGCTAAACCCTGCAGCCTCCATGGCGGGACTTCTATGAACCATTTGCTTCTGCGTCTTCCTATTGGAGAAGAGACACTAGCTTTCGTCTTATTCTCAAAGTGGTCTTTTTGATCCAGAATAAATAGCCGGTAGTCTAGTGCTTTGCCATATACGTTTACTTTAAAATTTCTTTCATAATGGTTAGTAGACATATTTGTGACCTATAAAAGAGATAATATTCATATTACTGTGCCAATTCTACAAGTCATAAAGCATGTTTGTCTGTTTATTTTGGGCCAGGAATAGGATATCTCATCCTAAAGCACTGAAACACATAAGAAATCAAAGCATAGAATTCTATGAGAACTTTAAGATTTTGAGTAATCCACAATTTCAGATTCCTATTTCTATTTATACTTTTAAAAAGGATATAGTTCTTAATTTGTTAATAAGAGTAAATGAAGCATATCTGAGGTTATTTAAAGACCAAAAAGGACCTGGGCTAGCTTTATCACCTTCTCTTCTGCCCTGCTGCCTCATTCTTGTGATATAATTATCGATGCCACTGCCATAAAGGCATATGCTCTGCGAGGGTGGGTGTGATGAAATAGTTTAGAGTGACCACAGCCTTCACCTGGTCACTCAGGTAACACAGTAGCCTGACTCAGTCTGCTGGATGCCCACATTGGGGGCCATCGTGCCTGGCCCCTGGGCATACGGTCCTGGAGGAGCAGTGGGCACAGCCCCTGGGAGGTGTTAGATGTGTAGAATTTCAGTCCTACTCCAGACCTTCTGATCTAGATTCTGTGTTTTTATAAGACCCTCAGGTGAATTGGGACACAATAAAATCTGAGAAGCATGGCCATGTATGGCCAAGGATCTCAGTTGGAAATAGCAAATCTCAGTTAACAACACTGTATTTTATACTTGAAGGTTGCTAGGAGAGTAGATATTAGAAGTTCTCATAGCTTTATAGCAGCGTTATCTACAATAGCCAAATTATGGAAGTAGCCCAAGTGTCCGTTGACTGATGAATGGATTAGGAGATGTGGTACATATATAGAATGGAATATTACGCAGCCATCAAACGAAACGAAGTCCTGACATTTACAGTGACATAGAAGGAGCTAGAGAGTATTTTTTGGAGCAAATTAAATCAGTCAGAGAAAGACAAATACCATATGATTTCACTAATATGTGGAATTTAAGAAACACATGAGCAAAGGGGGAAGAAAAAGAGAGGAAAGCAAACCAAGAAACAGACACTTAACTAGAGAACAGACCGAGGCTTATCAGGGAGGAGGTGGGTGGAGGGGTGAGTTCAATAGGTGATGAGGATTAAGGAGTGCACTTGTGTTGTGATCAGCACTGGGTATTTTATTGAGGAGTTGAATCACTGTATTGTACACCTAAAACTAATATTGTACTGTATGTTGACTAACTGCAACTTAAGTAAAACTTAAAAAAAAAAAAATTCTTACCACAAGAAAAAAAAATTGTAGTTCAGTGTGGTGATGAATGTTACTGGACTTACTGTGATCATTTCACAATATACACTGAGATCAGATCATTATGCTGTACACGTGAAACTCGTATTTTATACGTAAATTGTATATCCATTAAAAAAATAAGAAGACAATGATGTGCTCCCCGCTTTATCTGTTCACCACAGACCTGATATTGTGGATGTTTTCCATGTATTTCTGCCTAGTTCCTTCTGTGCTTGGTCCCCACAGATGTTTGTGATCATGGGCCTAGACGATTTGACTGCCCATCTAGTTCAATGGTAACTAGAAAAAGAGATCAGATCTTAAATTGGGCTAAGAAGGTGTGAATGTAGGTGAAATAACTCCATTTAATACGCCTTTGAATTGGCTACCATGTCTGCTTGTGTTTGTCCTAAATTTGCCTTTCTGAGAACTTGTAATAAAAATATTACTTGCTCTCGGGAAGGTTGTGTGGCTCAGTCGGTTAAGCGTTCGACTTCGACTCAGGTCATGATCGAGCCCCACGTCAGACTCAGAGCCTGCAGCCTGCTTTTGATTCTGTATCTCCCTCTCTCTCCACCCCTACCCTGCTCGCGCTCTGTCTCTCTCTCTCAAAACTAAAAATAACATTAAAAAAATATTACTTGCTCTTAAAACAAAATAGCAAGCCTACTCCCATGGTGATCTCACAGACAGCCAGTGTCCTTAGGCTTCTTTGGTGATTGATGTCAATGTAGGTGTTAGGTTAAGATACCAAGTTTTATTTCTTTTACGTTGCTTAACCTATCAAATTATACATGTGAACATGCAGTTGGCAGTTATTATTGTGGAAAAAATTTCTCTTCTTTTTTTCACTTTCGATTTTCACTTTATTCCTCTTGAGCAGTTTATTTCTCATCCTATTGTACGGGAACTTACTCATTGCCTGTGCAGAACCCTACTGGACACATGTTTTTAGCCAGTGGTGAGTGGGAGCTACATGACCAATTTAGCCTCTTAAGAAACCTCTGTGGGTTTCCTGACCATGGAATGCTTCAGTGTTTGAAATACACTCTATTTCGCCAATAAAGGAAGCAACGACCTAATGATGAACTTCCCTCATTTTGCAGTTTTCCATTTTTTTTTTGGCAATATTTCTTCTCAGTCTGTATGCATATGGCTGCACGGAGAAGATTTCCTGAGAGTCTTTTAATAAGAAACATCCCACAGGGCTGATACACAGCAGTTAAGACCAGACCTATCGAATTTTAGATTGCGAAGTAAATTTATTGCAAATTCACCTTCCTTTCAAGCTGATATCTAAATAAGGTTTTTTGCTTTCATTTATTATTTGGGGAGACAAATTCTGGTTGTGCATTGCAAAAGTTTTGAAGTTCAATAGGTATTAACAAATACAATATTCTTTTGTTTTTGACCAGCTTTAATTGTGGGAAAAGTGTTTATATTTTTATTTACAACAGTAATTTAAGTCTTCATGCAGTAATAGCATGTTCATTCCTGCCACTGTGAACAAATGTTGGGAAACCCTTAGGGTGATCTAATGTCTATTCAAATGTAATTTGGGAATTATTTATTAAGTTAGCCTAGCATTCTGCCTAAAACATATATGTATTTCCTAGAACATTAGAAAGCTCATAATAAATATTTTGTTTAGTAATTGAAATGTGCTTCGTTACTATTAAACTGATAAGTGGTGTGTGAGGAGACTATAAAATATGTAGACATCAGGTAGCTAGTTAGAAAATGTCAGTGACTCTCTACCTTGGCCTCACTTTTCAATCACCTGGGGGGCTTTGAAAATGACTGATTCCAGGGTCTCGCACTAAGAACTTCTGGTTTAATTGGTCCAGCACATGGCCCATGCATCAGCATTTTTTAACTTTATACTTTGAAATAATTACAGACTCACAAGTAGTTGCAAAGATAATGCAGAGAAGTCTCTTGTGACAACTTTTCCCAGTGGCAAGATCAATGCCAAGGAACTGACATTGGAATCATATTGGTGACCAGAAGACCACAGACCTTATTTGGATTTCTCTGGTTTGATAATCAAGACTTTTAAAAGCTCCCCAGGTGATTCTACTATATAGCTGGCATTGAACACTTCTGCTCTGAGTGCAGTTTTTTTTTTTAATATTTATTTATTTTTTAGAGACACAGGGTGAGCAGGAGAGGGGCAGAGATAGTGGGAGGGAGACACAGAATCCAAAGCAGGCTCCATCCAGCCTCTGAGCTGTCAGTACAGAGCCCGATGGGGGGCTCGAACTCACGGACGGCAAGATCATGACCTGAGCTGAAGTTGGACACTTAGCCGACTGAGCCACCCGGGTGCCCCTATGCTCTGGGTGCAGTTTAAGCTCACATCCAACCATCAGACTGGATCGACACACACATAAATAATACCTGTAGATGCATGTATGCAAATATAGACCACACTCACATATGCACATCCTAAACACTTAAAACTTGTAACAACAGACCACAGGATAAAAGTAACTGGCATTTAGAAGCAAACTTACCTGCTGGACAACTGCACTTCACAATTGTACAAAATGTACCCTGGTTTAGATCCTACATCAAACAAAAGATGTCTGCATTCCTGGAAAAGTAACCTGGGGCTTATGACTCCCAGAATTAAAGTCCGTATGAGGAACAAGTAGAAAATTCCATGGGTCTTGAAAGTGTCATTTATAGGCACAATTTAAGTTTGAAAGTCGGGTAACATGGAAAAAGACTCCTTGTATACATAATAATGTATATGAAATCCCCATTTATCATACTCCAAATGCATGTAAGCAACTGCTGTTCTCTTTAAATAAATCAGTGTTTCCTCCTTTGCCACCTGGGAAATTAAACACTGTCCTGGGCAAATTTCCATGCTTTTTCTCTTTAAAAAGAGTGGAAATGAGTATTAATCAGTTAAGCAGTGGGAGCAATGAATAAACTCCACCTCTCATCCTAGCGTCTACTCTCAGGTATTAACTGTGAGGTTAAATAGGGATATTTATAACCACTATAAGCTCTAAGCCAAACCTGGGTCAGAGTACAAAACTTGTCCTCACCTTATACAAAAAAGAGATTTCTCCTTAATTTGAGATGAAATTTTTATTAAGTTAATGGAGAACCTTGCCCTAGTGGCTGGGATTTATTTACTAAGGGTTGTCTCTGCAGGACCCATCTGTCTCTACTGGCTCCCTTACAGCTCCGCTCTCTGTATATCCCGGTCTCTGGAGGTCTTTCAGGGTGCCCTCTCCAAGAACAGATGATGGCCAAAGGTTTCAGATGTGGATGGATGACTCTTGTCTTCAGAGGTCTTCTTCCTGGTCAATGACAGCGCTCTGCTTTTTCTCTGATCCCTCCAAGGTACTCTGTGTCCCCACGTTACCCTGACAACTTCCTGTTCCTGGCCTGGAGCCTGGAGCTCCCAGGGGAATTTTACTTGGATGAATTCCACAGACTTATAGAGCATAATGAATGTTTGAGTCAGAGTTTTGAGGATATTCTTTCTTTTCTTTTTTTTTTTTTTTTAATTTTTTTTTCAACGTTTATTTATTTTTGGGACAGAGAGAGACAGAGCATGAACGGGGGAGGGGCAGAGAGAGGGAGACACAGAATCGAAAACAGGCTCCAGGCTCTGAGCCATCAGCCCAGAGCCTGACGCGGGGCTCGAACTCACGGACCGCAAGATCGTGACCTGGTTGAAGTCGGACACTTAACCGACTGTGCCACCCAGGCGCCCCTTGAGGATATTCTTTCTATCTAATATTCTAGGGGGAGGTTCAGTTTTGGAGTGGCACTTACAGGAGCACAGGGAGACTGCTGAAGACGCTCATGTCATATTTCGGCCAAGGAGAGAGGCTGTTCATCCAGATGATACAACTTTCCTGCTCTGGGCTGAGGCCCCTGAAATCAGTCTTCAAGGGAGAAGGATGGGCTGGGAGGGAGGGAAATGGGTCATTCTCAGAAATTTTGGTACAAAGAATCATTCCTTCCTCCCTATCCCATCGATTAATCCATCATTTTTTTTCACTTAAAGCTGTGAACCTATAGCAACCTGGGTGAAGTTATTGGAACATTTGATTATTATAGATCAGCTGGATAAAGATAACAGTAGTTTGGCTGTTCATCAGTTCAAGCTTTTCCTCTGAACAGAGATGATGGTTGGCTAGTTGCTGTGGTTTCAGAGATCCCAGTAGGGGCCTACTCTAGAATTTCCTTCCTGGAGGAATACCCTACTGGTACACCTTAATGTATACCTCTATGCCCACGGCTTATGCTTTGTGTGGGCCTATTCAAATCCAATTATAATCGGAGATGGCTAACATTATTTAAAAGGTAAAAGCCGTTTAGTTACAGTGTAATGGGAAGTGTCTGACCCTTTCTAGAAGCCAGCATTAAACAAGGAGAGGAGATAAAGCACAAAGGACATTCTGAGTCTACTGAGTTCCTGAGGCCATAGGAAGGGAAGTCTGGAGTGCTGCTTGCCACAGAAAGCTGTCACTGCTCTCAATTTCCTGACTTCCCACCCAACCCACCCTAATTATAAAAATAAACAAAAACAATCTGCCCCATCAACTCCCTGAACCATCTGTGACTACATGCAGGTGTATTTTGTTTTGCTCATCCATCACTGCCAAAAGTATTTATTGTCTGGGTCCCACTGACTCACTTATTTTCCTGTCCGTGAGGTAGCCTGTTTTGCCAGCTTGGCGATGTGTGCTGTTTACTAGAAGAGCTATTAAATTTCTCACCTGTATATCTTGTGAGCGGTGCAGCTAGAAGATAAAGCCTCTTGAAGTGTGGAGCATTGGTATGCGAGAGACTTTCAAGGACATGGCTTCCTTCAGATCTCTGCTAAGGGATCTCAGAATAGAATCAAAATGAAATGTCCACACTGGCTGCCCTTATGGTATCAGCACTCCACCATAACAAGACATGTTCCGGGCTTGAGACATTTTGGCCAGAATGCTAGATAATTAACAAGTTCTAGCAGGATTGAATCTACATGCAGAATTAAATCTACATGCAGACATGAAGACATGCAGACGCGCACGTACACACACACACACACACACACACACACACACACACATACACACACAGCCTGAAAAGGAACAGAAAGCTCTGACAGAATTGTTAAATACCAGAAAGATTCCTGCTGGAATTATAATACAGTGTTCCTTGGTGTTGTTCAATATCAGGTTTTTCTCCAATTGCTAGCTATCTGCTACGTTCATTCACTCACTCATTCATTAATTTATTGAACAAATATTTATTGATGAGCTACTGTGTGCCTGCCACACACTATTACAGATGCTGGGGCTGCAGCACTGAATGCAACCTTCAGTGTTCCCTGCCGTCATAGATCTTACATTCTGATGGAGAAACCAGGGAAAAAAGTAAACAAATTAATATATGATGTGGTAGGTGGTGATAAGTGCTATTGGTAAAAAAAAAATAAATCAGAGTAAGGTGTAGGAAATGGGCAGGTGCTATCTTAAATCTTTTTTTAATGTTTACTTATTTTTGAGAGAGAGAGAGAGAGAGAGAGAGAGAGAGAGAGAGACCGCACAGGCAGGGGAGGAGCAGAGAGAAAGAGGGAGACACGGAATCCGAAGCAGGCTCCAGGCTCTGAGCTGTCAGCACAGAGCCTTATGCGGGTTCTCAAACTCACCAGCTGTGAGATCATAACCTGAGCCGGACACTTAACCAACTGAGCCACCCAGGCGGCCCTAGGCAGATGCTATCTTAGACAGGATGGTAAGAAAAGTCCACCCTGAAGAGGTGACATTTGAAGACAGGACTGAATGAAGTGAAGGAATCATGCGAAGGTATGGAGGAAGAATATTCCCTGCAAAGCAAGCAACAGTACAAGGGCCCTGGGGCAAGGAGAGTGCTTGGTGAATTAAAGCAACAGCAAGAACGTCTTAATGTCTGGAACATAGTAAAAAAGGAGCAGAGTAGTGGAAAATCAGGTCAAGTGGGGGCCAGGACCAGATGGGTAAGTTCTTTAGACCATGATGAAGATTTTGGATTTTGTTCTCAGTGTAATAGGAAGTCGTTGGAAGGGGAGACCAGGGAATGGCATGAACTGATTGGCTTTTGTAAAGGTGTGTATTTCTGACTTTTGTGTGGAATAGACTGTATTAGAACCAGAGGGGAAGCTGGGAGACTAGTCAGGAGGCTCTGACGTTAGTCCGTGTGAGAGAAAATCGTGGTTTGAACCAGGGTGGTAGGGGTGGAAGAGGCAAGAATGGTCAGAGCTGAGGTCGACTTTGAAGGTTCCGTCAACAGGATTTGCATATGGGTTGGATGTGGATGAGAAAGAAAAGAAAAGAATCAAGGACTCCAGAGTGAACGGTGCTTTCTCTGAGATGGGCATCTGTGTGTTGACCTCTGTTGTCTGTGTATATCTTCCTTGCCTACTGGAAAATTAAAATTTCTTGAGACCAGGAATCCTTATTCTTTTTACCTTTCCCCTTTCTCTCCTCTTGGTAGTGACTCTTCCAGAACTTTGCACATGGTAAATGCATAATGAAAGCTGTGAAACAAGCAAATACAACACCTAAGATGTTTATTAGTGAATACATGTGCTGGATTTGCTGTATGGTTTGGAGACAATATCTCACTTTCTGAGTTTTCTTGTTGCAAAATAGGATTCATAATATTTGCCTTTATAATGCAAATGCAGCAGCAATGTACCTAATTGTGGGTAGCGCACAATATGGGGATATGGGATAAAGAGTCTTCAGTTATCTGTATTGAGAAAGAATCATGGAAATAATTTGGGTAAAATGTCTTACTGAGGTGCCACTCAACACCATGCATTTCAGACTAGCAGGGTTTATTATCACCGGTCTCTTCTATATCACTGGAAGGCCTTGCTGATTGAATATTCGTTCGCGGGAGCTCTGGAAACAGCTCCAGAATCTTTCTCAACAGGGCACTCCAGGTTACTCTTCCCACGCATCTAATAGTTGGAAATGAAAGCCCAGAGGTAGTCAGTGACTTTCCCCATTCCAGCCAAGCACAGAGGGGCAAAACCAGGGCCTGAACCTGCACCCTGATTCCCAGGCCAATCTGCTTTCAAGTAGATGTTGACTGAATGATAAAGGCTCATGCAGACGAGGTCAGATGTGACAGGAAGAAGCTCTACTGGTGTGTTAAGGGGGTGTGTGAAGGGCAGTGAGTGGGGTTCAGAATCAGTGGGGAGACAGGGAAGCCCCTCAGAAAGGCTTGGAATAGAAAGAACTCCCAGAGTGCCTTGCTTCAACAGATGTTCCCTGAACCTTAGCAGAAAGCTGGCTGTCACCTAGGACTCTTATTCCACTTTTATGACTATTTAAAGACAAAAGACGTATACAGTAGCCTCTTTTATCCAATCAAATCATGGAGGATGTGATCTGACATGCTAGTCAGATGTGGGTTTTTTTTCTCCTTTTATTAAATACTTAAAAAGTTAAAAAGCATTCTCTTATTGTCTACTGAAATGGCATTGCCTACTAAGGTGACTGGGTTCAGTCACCTTAGATCCACTACAAATTGGCTATTTAATTTCCTCAACACAGAAAGTGACACAAACACTATTTCAGTTGCTTTACTAGATGTGCTATCTGTGGAAATCTAGTCTTTATGGTTGAAAATGATGGATGCTTTGGTTTAAAGCACAATAGAGTATTCTGCTCAGGTCTTACCAATAGCCAAGCTGTCCTCTTCAGACTTTGAACAATAAAGGGTCTTGATTATTCATTCACACACAGGCTCAATTTATTCATTCATATGCCAAAAACCCAACATATGCCTTCTGTTCTTTAAATATGTTTCTATTAAACAGATATTTCTTAGTGAATCAATCCAAATTCTTGATGCAGAAATGATCTTTAAGCTGAATCTTTCACTGAGTGAAACCTGGACACTTTGAACAGTGACTGATTTTTTATTTTCTTTCTTTTAAAAAAATGTTAATGTTTATTTTTAAGAGAGAGAGAGAGAGAGAGAGACAGAGCATGAGTGGGGGGGGGGCAGAGAGAGAGAGGGAGACACAGAATCTGAAACAGTCTCCAGGCTCTGAGCTGTCAGCACAGAGCCCGACACAGGGCTCAAACTCGGGAACAGGGCGATCATGACCTGGGCCAAAGTCAGACGCTTAACCAACTGAGCCACCCAGGTGCCCCTTGGTTTTGGGGGGGGGGTTTGTTTTGTTTTGCGTTGTTTTGTTTTTTGCAGAATTCTTTCATAGACCATTCAGCTTTTTTGTGCAATTGACAATTCTAATTGTGATGGATTCTCTTACTTTGAGATTTTAGTGAATTGGAATATTTTAGGTAACATGGAAAAATATTATTAAAATTTAGATAGGAAAAAACCTATCCCCTTATAAAATATGTGAATTATTTAGCCCTGGCATTTTTGGTGAAATGGTTAATAGTATACTTTTAGCATAAGTTTAAATACTTTACATTGAACTTGTGGCTTAAACCAGTGTCACAGGCTGGAGAGCAATGATTACATATAAAGAATTTTTGTACACCAGACAGTAATGTCATTTTCCTTACATTGTGCCCTAAATTAAAAGGCATGCTATCGGGAGGAGGAGGATCCAGATTCTAGACTTGATTCTATTATTAACTCAATGCATGACCTGATGTACCAGTTACATATATCTACCCGGGAGGATGAGCTCCATTTTCCCATCTGTAAAATGGCGGGCATAGAAAGGATTCATTTCAAAGGTACTTCAGAGAAATATCATTCTGTGAATTATGGTGTTGCATTATCCAAACTTCTGTTCAAAAAACTGATTGGGTTTTTTTTTTTCCCCTATTTTTTCTATTATTAAAATGGCACAGATTTACATCACAAAGATTTGGAAAATACAGCAAAATAAAAGAAGAAAACAAAATTACTAGCAATCCTTCCAATTCAGAGTTAGGCACTGCTAACATTTTGGTGCATTTCTTTCCACGATTTTCTATGTGTGTTTATTAAATATAGTAATGGGATCAGACTGCATTTTTTTGCCTCTGTCTTTTCCTGTGTCATTAATTCCTTTGAGAACATACTTTTAATAGATGCATAATGTCTCACCCTATAGAGTTGTAATAATTTATTTAAATGGTCCCTAATGGTTGGACATATATTTTTTACGTTATAATTCTTGCACATAAAGATTTATGCGCGATTTCTAAGTTACCGATAAAAGATTATGCATGTTTATTTTAATGTCTTTAGCACATTCTGACATCAGGGTTATGCTGCCCTCATAAAATGTTTCGGCCAATGTTCCTTTCTTCTCTATTTTCTGAAAGGTCTTGTGTAAAATTGATGCTTAGTTTATTAATTTTACTGTGCTTTTCAATATAGGCATTTCAAGCTATAGATTTCCCCCTCTAAGCACTGGTTTAGCTACATCCCACAAATTTTGATATGATGTATCATTATCATTTGGTTTAAAATATTTTTAAATTTCCTGTTAAGATTATTTCTAGGAGCGTGATCTTGTTTCCAAATGCTTGGGATTTTTTACATGTCTTATTTTTACTGACTTCTAATTTAATTTCATTGTGTTCAGGGAGTATATTCCATCCCAGTGGTTATCAAAAATTTTGGTCTCACCATCTTTACAACTCCTAAAAATTATTGAAGACCCCAAAGAACTTTTGCTTGAGTTACATCTGTTTATATTTATATTACATATTAAAACAGAAGCTTAAGAATATTTATTAAGATATTTAAAATAACATTTTAAAGTAAATCACATTTTCTTGAAAAATAATTTTATTTTCCACAAAAAAAATAGTGAACAGAGTGAGATTGACTTCGATTTTTGTAAACCTCTTTATGTCTGGCTTCATGGAAAACAACTGGATTTCACACTTCTTCATTCAGCCTCTTGTGATATGACAAGTCAGTCAGCCTCTGGAAAGCTCCACACTGTACACTCATGAGAGAATGAGAATAAAAGAGAAAAAATAAGTCTTGATACTTTGAAAATAATCTTGACCTTATGAATCTCCTAGAAGGGTCCCTGGGACCCCATGGGTTCCCTGGACAATATTTTGAGAACCTCGGATCTACATGATTTTTGTCTTTTCAACTTACTGGGACTTGTTTTATAATGCAGCATATGGCCTTTCACGGTATGTGTTCTGTGTGCATCTGAAAAGAATGTGTATTTCTGTAGTTGTTGGGCATAGCATTCTATGAATGTCAATTAGGCCAAATTGGTTTGTAGAGTCATTCAAATGTTCTGTATCTTTTCATCTCTACCGAGTTTTTCTATTCATTTCTGAGAGGGTTTTATTTGTTTTATTAGTTTCCATTAATTCCTGAGTTAATTTTCTTGTTAATCTCTATTGTAAAATATCCGACTGTGATTGTAGATCTCTATTTCTCCCTTTAATTCTGTCAAATTCTTCTTCATGTATTTTGATTTTTTGTTATTAACTACATTCATACCTAATATTGTATGTAATTTTTGTAATGTATTGTATGTTATTAAATGTAATTTTTTTTTAGATCCCAGAAATACAAGAAAAGAGTGGGGCAAGTTAAGATATTTAAAGACAGAGACAAAGAAAACGTTATATTTTCTTAATTTTAAAATTATAAGATAATTTTTTATAAGGATAATAAATAATAAGGATATTCTGATATCCTTATTCTCTGGTAGTTCTCTTTATCTTAAAGTCTACTTTGTGTAATATTAATATAGACACAAGTTTCTTATGCTGTTTGCACAGTTTACATTTTTCTAATCTTTTACTTTTAAGTAGTCTGTGTCTTTATTTTTTTTTTAATGTTTATTTTTGAGAGAGAGTGAGAGAGAGACAGAGATGGACAGAGCTGGAGCGGGGGAGGGGCAGTGAGAGAGGGAGACACAGAATTCGACACAGGCTCCAGGCTCTGAGCTGTCAGCACAGAGCCTGATGCGGTGTTCGAACTCACGAGCCGTGAGATCATGACCTGAGCTGAAGTCGGACACTTAACCAACTGGGCCACCCAGCTGCCCCTAAGTAGTCTGTGTCTTTAGATTGAAAATATGTTTCATATCCACATGTGTGTGGAATATAAGGATAATCTTTCTTGCTTTTTTACCCAGTGTGATATTTTCTGCCTTTTAATCCAAGTGTTTACAATCCCTTCACACTTAAAGTAGTTATCAATATGGTTGTGTTTAAGTCTACAATCTTGGCATTGGTTTCCTATTTGTCCCATCTGGTTCACGTTATTCTGGTTCTCCTTTCCTGCCATCTCTTGCATAAATCAATTATTTTTTTAGTATTCCATTTGATCCCCTTCTGTGGACTTTTATTTTTAACGATTGCTCGTGTTGTAGAGACTACAATATGTATCTTTAACATATCACAGTCTTCAGGAATATTATATCATTTCTATATAATAAGAAGGAGCACCACATTACAATTCCTTTTTCACCTACCCAATCTATGGGCTCTTATTATAGAATTAACTTCTGCAGGTGCTGTAAACCCACAATTCATTAGTGTCAAATTACTTTAAATAATGAATATTCTCTTAAAAATTTTTTAAATAAATACAATTTGAAGGTCTTGAATATTTACCCATAAATTCACCCCTCTAGTACTCTTCATTCCTTCCTGCCAGTCGGAGTTTCCACTGGGGATTACTTCCCTTCAGTAGAAAGAATATTCTTTATCCTTTCTAGTAGTTCAGATGTGCAGTTGATGAGTTCTCCTACCCTTTTTTTGTGGTTGTTGAATACATTTTTTTAAATTTTGTCTTCATATTGTTAACAATTTTATTGAGGCATAAATTACATACCATAAAACTCACCCATTTTTTTTTAACGTTTATTTATTTTTGAGACAGAGAGAGACAGAGCATGAAAGGGGGAGGGGCAGAGAGAGAGGGAGACACAGAATCGGAAGCAGGCTCCAGGCTCTGAGCCATCAGCCCAGAGCCCGACGCGGGTCTTGAACTCACGGTCCGTGAGATCATGACCTGAGCTGAAGTCGGATGCTCAACCGACTGAGCCACCCAGGCGCCCCAAAACTCACCCATTTTTAAGTGCACAATTCATTGATTATTAGTGATCTTTTAGGGCTATCCAACCATCACTAGATCCAGTTTTAGAATATTTTTATTCCCCCAAAAGTTTCTTCATGCCCATTTGCAGACAATGCCCCTTTTCACCCATAGCTGCAGGCAATCATTAATCCTTGTTTGTGGGCATTTCGTATCAGTGAAATTATGCAATGTATGATCTTTTGCTTCTCTTCATTTAGCATAATGTTTATGAGGCTTATCGATATTACAGCATGTGAGTAGTTCATTCCTTTCTACTGATGAATACTAAGCGTTTTATTGTATGAATATCCTACATTTTGATTATCCATTCACCAATTCATGGACATTTGTATTGTTTCCAGTTGTTGGCTATTATAATAATGCTACTATGAACATTTGCATACATGTCTTTGTGTCAGCATACGTCTTCATTTTCTTGGGTATTTACCCCATTCCTAGTAGTGTAATTTCTGAGTCCTATTTTAAATCAATGTTTAAGTTTCTAAGGAACTAACAAACTGTTTTCCAAAGTGGCTGTATTGTTGTACATTCTCACAAGCAACAGATACGTGTTTGCCTTCATATTTGAAAGTCATTTTTTGTTGGATATATAAATCTCAGTTGGTAGTTAATCAATTTTATTTCTTTACTTTAAATATGTTATTCTCTTGCATCACGGCCACCATTGTTTCTCATTAAAAGCCAGTTATCATTTTGATTGTTGTTCCCTGTATTTACACACATGTTATTTTCCTCCTCTTGGTTTAGTATTTCTCTTCAGTTTTGAATTATAGGGGCTCAACTATAATGCATTTACGTGTGTTTATCTTGAGGTTTAAAGAGCTTTTTGGCTGGATGCATGGACATCCTTAATCAGTTTAGGGGAAATCTTGGCTATTATATTTTCAAATATTTCTTCTGCATCATTCTCTCTTCTACTTTTGGAACTCTAGTTATAGATATGTTTTAATGCTTTATCATGTCCCACAGATCTCATTTTCTTTATTCTAGTTTTGGTCTGGATAAAGAAAGTAGTGTCTTTACACATGTGCTCTTGGCCTGGGACTCTTTGGGATTCAAATTCGTCATTCTAGCCCACACGAAACCATAAACGTTTCCGAGGGGTTTATTTCATTTGTCCTTACACCTGTCTCTGGTAAATTCTTCTTTCTCTCACTATCACATGAAAGATGAAAGCAGACCTATATCTCTTTTCTCATGACAAGCGCTCATCACTTTATGGAATTTAGTTCACTTAGGTTTCTTTTTTATTAACTCTCTTGAGGGGGTTACAAATCTGCAGTTGTGAGCTTTGGGTGTCTCTTTGAGAGAGTGACAATGGTTTCCTGCCATTTAATGTATTTAATTGGAAGTGGAAGTTTCTGTGAGTTTTATTTATTTTGTAAAGCCTCTTGAATTCTAGAAAGATTATTCCAAGTTACATTTTTACCCACAGAATATTGCAAACTCCATTTATACTCCACCCAAAATAACAAAACCCAAAATTCAAACGCATGTCCCGGAGCTGTGCTTATTGAAAATGTCCTCTTTCATAAGTTCACTGATGATTCCTCTGCTGGAATCCCACATCTTTCTCCACTTTGCCTTCCATACCAGGTGTCCCAGCGACAACACAAAGAAACCCCCCCCCCCACCACCACCGGATGTATAGTGTTTATTTTTTTCTACAGCATTTTCCCTGTGATTCTTTGTTCTTATGTATACTGATAAACTAGTTTGGCTTGCCTGAAAAGTAACCTGAAAATCTCTTTCCCTTTTTTTCCTTGACCCAACAGCCATCCCTCCACAGCCACCTTCTTGTTTTCTCTACTCTTGATACCCCCATTCTATGGAAACACTCAAAAGTAGTATCTCAGTGAAAGAAGGAATGTGATTTCTCAAAATTTTGGAAATTTCCAAAGGTATTGTCATGCCCAACAGACCACTGACCCAACCTGCAGTCTAGGTGTTATGAATGTGTATAATCAGCCTGACGTCTAATACCAGAAACTTCGCTTTCGTGCATTTCATGCAGCTTCTTACCTCTCCCTCTTTACCTTTCTCTGTTCTAGCTTTTGGATTTACCACAACGAAAGGGAAAGTAAATGAAAGAAGATATGGGTTATGAAAGAAGATTGACTTGTTTAGATGCCTGCCTTCTTAGGCTAGGCTAGCCCTAGAATGTTTAGAAATATAGAGCAATTCATTTGATGTCCTTTTTTAGGGACATTTTTAGGCAAGTGGAATCTTTTTTTTTTTTCCAAGTGAAATCGTCTTAAAGCGTGGGGCATTAGCATTCTGAAGCTTGACAAGATCCAATGATATACTCATAATGTATTTCTAATTATTTCTAAGTTATGTTTCTTACATATAATCCCAATGATTTCCTTATTTATTTGAAACCTCACCGATCATAATCAGTGTTTATTTCTAATTCAGTTGTTTAAAAAATCATGAACTTTACCAGGAAGTCTTTTTTGATCCTATTCATTTTATCTTTTTTTGCTTTCCAGCTCTTTTCTCAAGCTCCATTTTCTTCCTTGGTCTGTGTCCTGACACATACTAACCATTATACGTCAAATAACAACACAAGTACCTGCTTACTTGCTAATTTAAGCCATTCAAGTTAAATTTTAAAATGAAAGAGTTTCCTCATTCAAGGATTCAATAGTCTTACTTCTGGCTCTATCCCCATTTTGGTTTTGATTCTGTAGAAAACTGGATTTTGCATTCGCACATACTTTAACACACACACGTACACATGGATGCTAGATTAGTTAGGGTGATGATATCTGCTGCTCAGAGGCTTACCAAAAGAAAGGTTTATTTCCCCCCTCATAGAAAACTCCATTGGCAGTGTGATAGAGGAGGAGGTTGAAGGATATAGGAATGTGATGCATGCAGTCATTCAAAGACCTAGGCTGATCTAGACTCTACCATCTTCATAACTTGGCTCCAAAGATCATTTTGAAGAAGAGAAATGAGGGTCCTGCAAGACATTCTTATGGGCCAAGTCTGAAAGTGGCATATTTAATTCTTTTTCTCCTCCATTGGACAGAACGGTCACAGGATCACCCTTAGACTGGGAGCTGTAGCCCTGATTGGGAAACTCCATTCTGTACAATGGAAAGAGTACAAACCTTTGGTGGACTTTCAGCCACTTCTCTTTATACACACGAATGCATCTGAGGCCTCATGGCTATGCTTCTTAGTTCTTCCAGTGTAAACCCGCAGGACTCTCCAAGCTTGGGGAGTTCAAGAATAGGGTGGTGGCACAGGGGCTTCATGCTGAGCACCAAAGTCTAAAGCAAATAGAGCTCTTCCTATGGTAGAACAACTCAGAACTAATCCACCCATGAAAGGAAGTGAGGACGCATTAGTCTGTTTTGTCTTTCACTCATGCATTCCTTTGCCCATTTATCAGACATTATCTTGATTACTTGCTGTATGCTTTATGTTTAGCAACATGCTGAGTGTACAATAAAACATTTAAACCGTACAGTGGGGTAAGAGCTATAATGGATTTGCGCATTATGTATTTGGAGGTAATATGCATTATTTTAGTGGTGAAGGCTGACCTTCTACCAAGGTAGCATGAGAAATTTCCAACACAAGGTCTTAGTGGCCTGTTTCCCTGTTAGATTTTTAAGATTTCCTTACTACATTCTTTTGCATATATGCAGCCCTGGTTCCAACTTTGCATTCCACTCTCATGGAGAGTAATATGGGTATAGTTCCTTAGTGTAAAGGTCTGTCTGGCCTCACATTGTTGGCAAGATAAATGCAATAGCAGTGAAATTAGAGGCAGGGAGAGTCAAGAGGCTACTGTTATAGCCTTCATTGGTTCTCTCTGTGGAACAAAATTGAAAGCCCTGTCTATAACTCACAGAACTCTTCATGGTCAGACCCTTGCCTAACAGTCTGGGTGCATTTTCCGTAGCTCTCTACCGCTAATCTCTGACTCCACCTGGGAATTTCTGCAATAGGAGTCTACTCATCATTTCTCATACTTCACTACATCATTCCATTAAGATGACTTAACAGTCATCTTAATAGTCATCTCCCTACTTGCTTGCCCATCTAGAAGAATACCAAATTACCTAATTTTCACAGTTGAGCAAAATATTCCTTTATTAGGGAAACCTTCTCTAAATGCCCTCCTCTCTACTACGCTTTGTACCAACGTCATTTGTAGAAAATATAATTTATGGTACATAATATTCCATTCTGTCTTAGCCTGTCCTATAATATTGTAATTCTTTACTGCCTCTACCATGAACTCCCTTAGAAGGAGATAGTGACTTACCATCTTTCGATGGCCAGTGTTTTGTTTGCTGTGTGCTGCGTGCATAGTGTGTTCAGTAAATAACCATTGGATGGAATGGGTGGATGAACGAATGAATTCCAATGACAGGAAACAACCTACGCAAAATAGAATACTTTTAATAATATGGCAGACATCAAGAAGTTCCTTTCGTTTGGAAAATAGGATCTGTGCAGAAGAGCATTTAGAAAAACAACAGTTGGAGGAGTAGGTTGGTGTCACCATATTAAAAAAATTTTTTTTTTTAATTCTACCAGCAATAGGAAAGCAATGAAGATATGTGAGCCAGGGGAGTTATGTTATCAGAACTAGTTCCACAAAGATGAATCTGGTGGTAGTAAATAAAAAAGATGAGTGGGCAGGGAGGAATAGCGGACAGGAGGCTGATAGTGGACCCTTGTTATTTTTGAGCTGTCCAGCATCCCACTCTTGTTCTATGTTGAGGAAGCCTCCCCTCTATGACCCTTGGTGGGGTTACCACCTGTTGTTGAGAGGCCATGGGAACCAAAACTTCCCTAGCTAGATATCCTGGCAGTTGGGCTTGGGGTAAATGACTCAGGCTTGACCAACTGAACACCACACTCAGAACTTTGACTCCAGAGAGTATTACACAAAGTCTTAGGAACAGTTATATATCACTCATGGCAGCAGAAAAGGAGTGGTGCATCTGATGGTTGTGGGTTCCAGTGGTAGTGTCCTATTTCCTTTGTTCCTACAGCGTCACCTTAGAGGTTATCTTCTGCAGTTTAGACCCTCTTCATTCCAACCTAGTTTGTACAGCTGTTTCTCAAAATTGCTAATTCTGCAAAGGCTACCTGATAAGCTCCTTACATGATGCTTTTCTGCCAGTTAGCCAAGAGCCCTTTCTATCATTTGCCACCAAGAGCCGATATTCTGACAGGTATGGAATCAAAACAGTGGGAAACATTGATGGATATCCATCCAGCGTCCACCCCCCTCCTAACTTAGATATTTGCTTGCACATCCATCTGTTCTCACCCAAAACCACCTTCAGGGAAAACCACCATGCACTTCTTACTGGAGGAGCAGGTTCAAATTGGCTTAAGCCAATCAACAGCCCAGCCCACAGTCCTTACCCCAGCCGCAGTCATGTTCAGAGGTGAACATGTGACCTATGTGGGCCAATTGTAGAATGAAATAGTGGCAGTGGTTGCTACTGGCAGCCATCCTGGGAATCACCTATCGAATGACATTGACCTTCAGAAGACAGAGTCAGATAGGGCCCTTTGACAGCCTCTTTGAGCCTCTGGATCAACCAGCACCCCTGGTGTCTGCCATTGAAAGGGATCAGAGGTGGGTGGGGTTATGATGGAAGGTGACTGGGTGGAAGATGTTGTCACAATTGAGACCGGGAACACAGGAAGAGTAGCAGACTTGATTAAGCAGATTAGAAGTTCATGTCTAAAAATGGTCCATTTTCTTTTCCAGAAGTATTTTTGTGCTTCATAAGTTGTTAATTTCAAATAAAGAGTAAGACTTATCAAATGCCTTCATCTTTGACACGTCAAACTAAAGCCTTGGCCTTTTGAAAAGAGAATAGGAATAGGTGTGTAGAATGACCCTGTTCATAGATTTGCATGTTATTTCTCCCATGTCACGTCTTAACATGAGAAGGAGAATGGGGTGGGGGGAAAGGGGTGAAAGGGCATGTTTCTAGCTTTTGACTCATAACAGTTTTTCAGTAATGTCCATCCCTGATTAATACCTAAAGACTGGTACCTATTACCACCGTGAGTCACAATCTCAGGTTTTACCCTTACCCTTAGTGATACCGGTTAAGGATTGAAATGAAAAACCATGAGCATGTATCTAACTGTCGTGGATGGATAAAACTGCTCACATTTTACTCTTGTCACCTACATAACTAAGTTATTTCTGATAAAGTTACCACTCTCTACCCAGGCTTGGAACTTTAGAATCTCCTCCTCTTCCTGCCTCCCCTTCTCCTTTTTCTGTTACTTCCAACCGGCATCCCTCCTCATGTCACTTCCCATCCTCAGACCATTACCTGGGCAGCCAATTAACTGTGAAACCCTACATGTTCTTTCTCCATGGTGTTTCTCGTATCCACCCCTTGGCTTACATTTACTGTTGCATCTCCATAACCCAACCCCTCAGCGCCTTCTGGAAAGAGTCTGGAATTATGATAGTTCGTAGTCCTTGTTCACTCCAATTCAACCTCGTGCACAGATCTTTAATGATCTTTTGAAAGATACCTTACGGAGTAAAATACTCACTCTTCGCCCTGTCACTCAAAGCCCTCATCTACCTGGCCACAACCTCCCTTCAGATCGTATAACTCACCATGGCCCTCTTCACACTTTCTGACACAACTAAATGGCCCGTACGCTGGTTTTTGAACAACTACCCTTGCTCATAAGACCTGGATCCATCGTAGTTGTATGCAGTATCCATGTCAAATGCCCTCCTCTTTCACGAAGGCAGTCTTGATTTTGCTGGTAGATGGAATCTTTCATCTCTATAAGAAACCCACTGTTATCCCTTCTTGACACCATCTTCTTGAAGATAAGACTTTGATACCTTCCAATCCAGCCTTCGCATCACTACTAGAATTCTCTCAAAAGCAAATATGTGTTCATGTTTTCTGCTCCAGCATGTTAAAGTTGATGTAGTAGAGACATTCAGAGTTCATGCTTTGGAGACAAGTGGTTTGCATCCACCACCTTCTAGCTATTTGATCCGAGGCAGATTAATTCCTCGTTCTCTAAATGGGACCCATTGTGAAGTTTAAATAATACAATGCTAATAAATTTTTTCAGTGACTTCAAAGGTTAGCCCTAATTAAATTATGTATGACAGGAGCACCTGGGTGGCTCAGTCGGTTGAGCGTCCGACTTCGGCTCAGGTCATGGTCTCGCGGTTCGTGAGTTCGAACCCCGCATCGGGCTCTGTGCTAACAAACGGCTCAGAGCCTAGAGCTTGCTTCAGATTCTGTGTCTCCCTCCCTCTCTCTCTCCCTCCCCTGCTCATGCTCTTTCTCTCTCTGTCTCTCAAAAATAAATAAATGTTTAAAAAAATTCTTTTAAATGATGTACGACAGGATGAAAAATTCCAGGATTCAACTGAGACACAATAAAATAGTAAATATGACATTCCAGGTAGAGGTAAATATCAGACCAATATGAAGGTATTCAAAGTAGGTGGCCAAAAAACTAGTTAGATAGCTGAAAACCTAAAAGAGGGAAGAGCAGGGCAAAGCCATCAGAGGTGGAAAGATGGTTCTGAGAGGAGGTTTTCTTTGCAGAGATCCATCATGGAACCCCTGCTATGTATTACCTTAGGAGGGGTTTAAGATGATGCCAGCTCCCTCACCTCTAATATAACTGGGGGGTAGTTTTAATGAGACAATTGGAAAACCTGACAAATGACTTCCGCTTTATTGTACCCTTGTCCCCTGTTATTTAACCTAGGGCTGTGTGTGTGTGTGTGTGTGTGTGTGTGTGTGTGTGCATGTGCATGCATGCATGCATGTGTGTATGTGAGTTAGCTAGGACTTTTTTGGTTGTTAGTAATGGAAATAGTATCTGAATTTGCTTGAGGAAAGAGGGAGGCATTGGTTGAAATAATACTGGGATATCATAGATATTCTCCTGGCCCAGTTTTGGTTCGGAAAATCTTCATGAGAACTCTGACTGACTTCGTCTGATCAGGGTCCCCTCAGATGAATCCAAGATGGAAGGAGGAGGAGCAGTTCTCAGAGAATTGAATGGCCAAACACAGGGGTGCTTAAGCTAACATTCTATTTAGTTTCATTCCTGTCATTTTTCAAGTATGTCGGCTTCTTAGGCCATAGCACTGCCTAGTATAAAATGTACCATCTGATTCCTATGTGAAGGTTGCAAAGGGGAAATATGTCTTCTTATTAAAGGATGGATCAAGGCAGGTATAAGACCCTGGGAACTGGGGAAGAGGGCAAGGCAGAAAAGAAATGATGATGGCTCCCTCAGCGTGCCACTTGGGGATTAGCTGTTAGAGATTTGTAGGACCTCAGTAGGTGCCAATTGGGCAGTAGTGGAATGGCTGTCCTTGAGTCTGACCGAGGGCATAGCCACATAACATGGGGCTGCTGCATAATGGGGACTTTTTAAAAATGTTTACCCATTTTTGACAGACAGAGAGGGAGAGTGGGGCGGGGAGGGGCAGAGAGAGAGGGAGACAGAGAGTCTGAAATAGGCTCCAGGCTCTGAGCTGTCAGCACACAGCCCAACGTAGGGCTTGAACCCATGAGCCATGAGATCATGACCTGAGCCAAAGTCGGATGCTTAACGGACAGAGCCACCCAGGTGCAAATTTTTTTTTAATGTTTATTTGTTTTTTGAGAGTTGGAGAGAGAAAGAGCATGAGCAGGGGAGGGGCAGAGAGAGAGGGGGAAAGACAGAATCTGAAGCAGGCTCCAAGCTCTGAGCTGTCAGCACAGAGCCCGACGTGGGGCTGGAACTCATGAACTGTGAGATCATGACCTGAGCTGAAGTCAGACGCTTAACCGACTGAGCTACCCAGGCGCCCCCAGAATGAGGACCTTTGATTTCGTGTCCCTCCTTCTCCCCTTCCGTGTTCCTCTTACTTCTTATGACCTCCCCTGCCTCCACCTCACCATCCCCACCGCCCAATGACCTGAGGCATCTTCACTGGCCTCACCCTCCCTTCTCAGGCTCATTGCTCCCTCACAGGGACCCATTTCATATACTTATGTTTTGTCCATGTTCCCGGCAGCACCTGGCCTCAGCTGGCTCTCAGAGCACAAGGATTTCACTTATTCAGTTATTCATTCACCCAACACATGTTCATTGAGCTCTCATAGCACAACAGGCCCTGTTGTAGGCACTTAGGGAAACCGCAGTGAACAAGGCAGGGGAGCACTGCCCTCACGGGGCTTACATTCTCATGGGAGAGGTAAAATGAAACCACACAAATAAGTGAATACCATCCGTGAGTGGTAAGTGCTTTGAAGAGAAATATAACAGAGGAAGGAGGCAGTGAGCGTGTGAGACTTAGTGCGAGACTGATGAGGGCAGGCCTCTCTGACGTGAGCAGAGACCTGCCTACGTGGAGGAGTGAGCCCTGCTAAGATGGGGAGAAATGGCATTCAAGGCAAGGGATGCCACCTGAAGGAGACCTGGGGTGGGAACATGTTTGACTTGTGACAACCGGGCCTACATGCAGTGTCCTGGGAAGAAAAAAGAGCTTCAAATGGCTCTTAACCGCTGGAACAAATGCCCCACCTTGTTCATAAGAGTGTTGTGAACAAAACTCATGGAGGCCTGTTGGTGTGTGTTTAGGACATTTTGCTTGCTCAGGTGAGAAACAGAACCTAAATTACCTGGAGAAAAGGTAGGGACTACTGACAAGAACAAGGCTATACTAATGCACTTATAGAAAGATCCTTAAATGTGCCCATAATGGCAGTGCAAATCAGAGCTCCTCTAGACTGACTGCATCTGGCTCACCAGATGGGCAGATGTCCAGTACATTCCACAACACGTTCTGTGGGGAAACGCTTTCTCATAAATTGCTGGTAAGGAAGCAAAATGGCACAACCCCCGTGGAGGAGAATTTGACTGGATCTAGCAAAATCACATATATATGAGCAAAGTCTATCCGTGGCTGCACCATTTAATACCGAAAGATTGGAAACAATCCTAACGCCTATCAGTAGGGACCTAGTTGTACAAACTTCACATATCCACATAGTGGAATACTATTAAAAGAAATAGGAACATTTCTATGTATTATTATGGAATGATCTCTAGGGTCACATTTTTTAGTGATAAAAGCAAGACAGTAAAGTGTGAAAAGTATGCTCCCATTTGTCTAAGAGAGAGAAAATAATATACATATAAATTTGCTAATTTTTTTTTTTGATGGAAGAATGGATAAACAGTAAAGATGAAATGGCAGTAACCCGTATGGGAGGGAGGGAGGAAATGGGATGGAGGAGACAGGGATAGAAGCCAGATTTCTTTGTAGAGTTGTAGTTTTGATTTTTGAACCATGCAAAATTTTTGTAATTATAAAACACAATTAAGTTTAATGGGACCAATAATCCTTATGAATTCAGTGTTACTTTTAAAAAAAGAAAGTAAATTCGGAAACATTTTGGAAGCAAATGAACCTTAAAAAGTAAATGCTTCTAAAAGTATAAATTTTTGAAACCAATGAAACCTAACTTGGTATCCAGATGATGGGGTCGAGTAACTATTTCAAATGACTGCAAGGCACAGTATGTTGTATCTCCTTTATGGGATATACCCAAAGGACAAAAGAATTGGGGAAAAATCTTAAATTCGTCCTTGTGGTATTAATAATGTGATTCCAAGATGGCAGTACCTATATTATTGGATAAAGCAAATGAATAATTATGGTTTTAGTAACTACCAAGATATTTGATGTTGAAGAAATAGGATACGGATATAAGACTGATGAGTTTCAGCAAAAACACTGTACACAGGACACAGGAGCCAACCTGATTAGACTCTCACCAGCCAAAGATGGGCAATTGAAGCATCCATGAAATAAAACTACAATGGATTTAAACTCATTAAATGTTTAATTCATAAGTTCTTAATGATACTTTGAAAAGAACCCTCAATGATCTTCTTTGAGGGATACTAAGGAAGCAAATTATTTAAACACACACACACACATGGACACACACACTAGCTAATAAAGGAAAAGAGTAATGCATGTATTTTTCCTGTCTTACAAAAATGTAGCTCAGAGTAACTACATGGTAGATGAGAAGCAGTTCCTCCCCGTGGAAGTAGTCCATGAATGCATGAAGGAATACCATTATTTCACAAATCCTAACAAAAGAATGAGTCGAGGCATTTGCATGAAAGGTCGCTTATACCGCAAAAGAGAGACAGCCTCGCATTACATACCCCCTGATGGAAGAACACATCACCATCTGGGAAGGAGTCTTGCCAAACCCAAATCTATCAAGCTTCTGGACCTAATTAACGGGATCTGCAGGTAACAGAGAAACCAGTTAAATGACACCGTGTGGAGCTCATCGTGAAACTCCAGACTGGGGAAACTCTAAAGGACAAATAACATGGTTTCATCGTCAACAACAAGCTGCAAGGAAGGAAAAAAGAAGGGATAGAGGAGAATTCTATAGATTAAAACAGACATGAGAGACACCACAGTTTGGATCCCAATTTAGATAAACAAGCAACAAAAGAAGGAAAGGAAGGAAGGGGGGGCAGGAGAGGATGAGAGGGAAGAGAAGATTGGTAGTTTGGAGCAGTGTGCACACTGGCAGGATATTTGATGATGACACTGTTTCTTCTTGGGTTGTGTGATGATAGGTATTGTAATTTCCAAAAATGAGCCCTTACCTTTTGGAGGTATATATAGAAATATTTACAGATGAGATGATACGATGTCAGGCATCTGCTTCAAAATAACCAGGAGTGAGTATGAGTGGGGACATGCAGAAGTGGTGATCTTTAGATTTGGTCTTGCATTGGAATCCCCTGGAGGGCTTATTAGACTACAGATACCAGCCACACGTGCAGAGATTCTGCTTCAGTCTTAGGTGGGATTCAAGAATGTAAGTTTCCAACAAGTTTCTGGATGATGCTGATGCTGCTAGTTTGAACCACACTCTGAGACCCGCTGGCAGAGAGGACGCAAGATTGATCCCCAAAGCTATTCTTGCACCTGGCTGGTGGGTATGTGAAGGCTTATTATTATATTCTATGTCTGAATTTGTCTGAAATTTTCTATAATGAACATTAAAAACAAATGATCCATGGGGCGCCTGGGTGGCGCAGTCGGTTAAGCGTCCGACTTCAGCCAGGTCACGATCTCGCGGTCCGTGAGTTCGAGCCCCGCGTCAGGCTCTGGGCTGATGGCTCAGAGCCTGGAGCCTGTTTCTGATTCTGTGTCTCCCTCTCTCTCTGCCCCTCCCCCGTTCATGCTCTGTCTCTCTCTGTCCCAAAAATAAATAAACGTTGAAAAAAAAAATTAAAAAACAAAACAAACAACAACAAAAAAAAACAAATGATCCTGGAAGACACATGGAAGGAGCAAAGCCTTTGACACCCCACAGCTGTAATGGGAAGATCTATGCCCATTAGCAAGACAGATCCGGCTGCTGCCTCTGGGACGAAAAGGTGCACATCTCTTCCTGCCCACTTGGAGACAACTGCAAGAATTGCCTGGCCAGAGGGGCAGGGAAGTGATCTTTGCCTAAGGGATCTGCATCATTTGCATCCATTTTCGTGATGTGGTCAGTCATCAGAAGAGCAGTGGCTTGGGATGAATCCTATGATTTTATGGCCACTTCAGCTGGAAAGGGTGCTCCTGAGGAGAGCTGTGCCAGGGTTCAGCTATCAAGAATGGGGTGATCACTGAACTCCTCTGCCCATATACCTTATACCTTCCTGAAAGGACCTTCCTAAAACTCCCAGATCATGAGGCACCTCTTTTGGGTTGAGTCCCTCTACTTGCCTTTTAAGATTTATTCATTCAGCAGCGCTCCTGGGTGGCTCAATCGGTTAAGCGTCCGACTCCCACTCGGATCATGATCTCACAGTTTGTGAGTTTGAGCCTAGCGTTGGGCTCTGTGCTGACAGCTCAGAGCCTAGAGCCTGCTCTCCCCCTCTTTCTGCCCCTCCCCTGCTCATGTTCTGCGTCTGTCTCTCAATAATAAATGTTAAAAAATAAAATAAAATCCATTCATTCATTTACTTATCCATTCACGTATCAGATATTTCAGAGTACCTCCTAAGTGTCAGGCTTCTAGCCACTGAGAATAAGCAGGGAACAGAATAGGCAAAAAAAATCTCTGCTTGTGTGGAGATTAAATTCTAGCCGGAGAAACAAGAATTAAGTAAGAACTAAGTGAACAGTGATTTCAGAGAGTGAAAGGTGCTATGAATAAAACTAAAACAAAGACGCTGGGATAGTGATTGATTCCGTGTGTGCACGCATGTGCGTGTGCACGCGTGCGTACACATTGTGTTTCAGGCGATCAGGAAGGGTTTCTCCGAGGAGATGATGCCTGAGCTGAGACATGGATGATAGGAAGGACGCAGCCGTGAAAAGGTCTGCATGTGTTCAGACAAGGGCAATACGTACAAAGTCCCTGAGATGCGAAAGAGCTCAGTACTTCTTTGGAATGCCAAGAAGATGGGTGGGTCTGGGACCTGGACAGCACAGGGCAATACGGCATGAGATGAGACAAGAGAGGAAGTAGGAGCCAAGATATGTCAGGCCTTCGAGTCCTCAGCCAGGTGCTCATATACATACCCCAGACACTTCCAAGCCTGCTAACTCATCTCCCAGCTATAAAAAGTACATTCTTTCGAGAGAAACAGGACACTGTTTACCAGGGAAGCCCCCTGTGGGCTCTGATCTGTAGGAAAATCAGTGTTTTTGTGTAGGCAATTGAATTGTATTGTATATCCAATTTGTTGAACCAACCTATTTAAAAAACCCAATTATGTTATTTTAGAATCACCATCTGCTCTCTCTGGGGCTCCTGGGTGGCTCAGTCAGTTAAACGTCTGACTTCGGGTCAGGCGCACGTCATGATCTTGCTGTTTGTGGGTTCAAGCCCTGCGTCGGGCTCTGTGCTGATGGCTCAGCTTCGGATTCTGTGTCTCCCTCTCTCTCTCTCTGCCCCTCCCCTGCTCGTGCTCTGTCTCTCTCTCAAAAAAAAAAAAAAGTATTTAAAAATTAAAAAAAAAATAGAATCACCATATGCTCTTAATGTATATAATTCCACACTAAAAACACTATTTACTCAGCTTAATATTTGATCACTTATTAAAATACAGATTCCGGGGTGCCTGGGTGGCTCAGTCGGTTGGGCGTCCGACTTCAGCTCAGGTCACAATCTCACGGTCTGTGAGTTCGAGCCCCGCGTCTGGCTCTGGGCTGATGGCTCAGAGCCTGGAGCCTGCTTCCGATTCCGTGTCTCCCTCTCTCTCTGCCCCTCCCCCGTTCATGCTGTGTCTCTCTCTGTCTCAAAAATAAAATAAACGTTAAAAAAAAATTTTTAAATACAGATTCCTTTCTGACGGGTAAGACTACATATTATCAGTCATTTCATGCTCATATAAATGAATTGATGGCTGTGTCCTTGAAAAGAGGAGAATGTAAAGTTAGTGGTTTCTTGAGCAAAGGAAGGAATCTCCAGGGCAGGAGCCAATCAGAATGGAGAAACTGAGAATGTATCAAGAAAAAAAAAACCTATTTTACGATTTTGAGTGGGGCTGTGCTTCCTGGATAGACTCATGTCCTCTGGCCAAGACTGATCATCACAGGATTCTTTTTCTTGAAATAACACATGTGTGTCCTTTCCTAAATAGAAAGTGTGAAAGGATGCACAGATCCCAGTGATTAAAATGTTCCTTCCGCCCTGCTGTTCCTTGATGGGCTCTGGACCTACATCGTGGACCTAACCTCTGCCAACAAATGTATTCATGACTGTTAAACGGTGTGCGGGAAGCTGCTCAAATGGCTGTTGTGCGCAGACATAGGCATTGCCTCCCAACTTTGCATTCAAGTGACGTCACACTGGTTGCTTGATTTCAGCCATGATAAGAATATTTACACCACAGAAATCAGCAAACACTACACATTGGGCTTTTCCTTACAGAACGCTGATGGTTAAGCACTCACCAGCATGTCACTGGTATGCAACTTTTAAAAAGTCAATTTTAGCGTGTGCCATGGCATATGAAAGCAATAGCTATTTCTTTGTTTTGCCTCTTGAACAGATGTCAATGGTATTCAAAATTATGTTCATCTTTGTATATACTTTGTGTATATACTTTCTCAAAAACTTTTCCTGCATTCCATAGTCAACTGGGTCGGCATCCAGGGTCCCTCAAGGCTATGAGCCGTCTGGCTGTTGCTCCCTTGTCCCCCCCGGGCTCCAAACTTAAGCTTCACTGTGCCTTGCCCCTCAAATAACCTATTCTTTATTTTGGTCTGAACACCTCTAGTCTGCTGCTCCTGTCTGAGGGGCTCCCCTCCCCGCTTCCCTGTCTGCCATAGCCTTACCCGTGTTTCAAGATCAGAGCAGAGGCCATGTTCTCTTTCCTGATGCTCACCCGCCACAGCCGCTCTCATTATCCATTGCTCTTTCGCTAGTGCTCCCACTAAACGCTGTCTGTAGCTCCTGAGCCACCATCGCCACTGCCACTGCCTCATTGTGTAGATGTTTGTCTCCATGTCTTATCTCCTCCACTGGATTTTAAGCCCCATGAGGATGGGGAATTTTGCTGATTCATCATTTTATCCCTGAGAGCATCTGGTACAGAGCTTTGCATACAGTCCTCACTCAGTGTGAGCTAAATTATCTGCATATAGGACTTCATATTCCCCACAGTGCCCTGGACAACATAGGAAGTGCCACACATACACACACACACACACACACACACACACACACACACACACACAATTTCATCAGTCTAAATGTGTTTGTGGACTGCTTTCATTTGGCGTGGGAAATGTCTCATTGAAGGGGGACACTAGGCTCAAATGTAGTCCAATGAGCAGCCACAAAACTTGTACGTTTAGTCTGAAAAGTCACCTTTCCCATCTGCATGCAAAATCGGAACGCTCTTGTCCAATCACGTGTTAGGAAGGCGCCAATCTGTTGCAAATCATGACGCTCCAGCGGCCATCAATGATGCAACTGTACTCCGACCGGGAATAGATCCTGCTAGAATGTTACTGAGTTTTGCTGAGACTTTTCCCACTAATGTTAAACTAAAAACTAATCTGACGTTTTCTCTTTGCTCACTCCTACTGCCAAAGAAGGCGATTCCTGTTCAGTAGTTTCATTCATTAAGCAATTATCACTTACTCTTGCCACTCTGCTAAAGCCTCAAGGTATAAAGGTGAATTATCCACAGCCCTGCCCCTCAACGATTCACAATCAGGAAGAGAGACAAAAAAACAACCAGACATGTTCAAAGTCTCAGGTGAAATAGATCCCCAAGGCTCTGACAATGACCCACATCAGTGCCTTTGCCCATTAGACCCTGCCATCTGTCCCCACATGAGACGTTTGCTGCAACTCCTTTTCCATGATTGCTTTTGGTTTGAGTGACCTTGGAGACAGCCTGAAATCCCGTGCTTGGAAGGGTGCTTTTAGAGTAACTGGTCTGCACTTATGTGCTTCAAATAGAATTTCACAGACCTCTAATTATCTTCTCTTACCAGGCAGCCTAAATGACTGACGACCAGCTCTTTAGTTACTCCAAGAATGGATTTCTATTCAGCCCGTGCCCGGGATGCATTAGGATGCCCAGAACGCGTGTGCCTGCTCTGAGTGGCACGGGGCAATTAACAGAAGCCAAGCCATTTGCAGAATGCCTCAACTTCCTGCTCATCTCTGAGGCAGAAACTTGTCACACCTTAACCTCAGGAGGCTCATCTGCAGAGTTATTTCCCCACCCTCCCCAAACAGAGCCTCTGGTGTCAGATTCTCCCCCTTGCTTTTTGCAAACATAAGCACTCGGCTGAAACAACAGCTATGACTCAGTTCCTAGCTAACGCTGCCTGAATTGATTTAGTCTGAGTTCAGATTTAGCACATAATCATGTTCAATTTGCTCCACTGCACTGCCTCGAGATAAAAGGCTTGGGGGAAAAAAATAGCTTCAGCTTGTGTCAGTCTTTGTGGTGATGTCATTGCCATGAGCGAGCCGGGCCGTTCATTACTCTGCTGTGCAGCCTCAGACGCGGGCTGCGTGCGTGCAGAGGGAGCGGGCTCCAGGTGCCGAGCACCGGCGATCCCCAGGGCGAGGCGACACCCGGGCTGGCCACGGCAGCATCCACCTGGCGGCTCTTCCCATCACGCACAGCTCTGAGGTCGCCTGGCTCTTGATTGAAAATTCAGGAGGGGGAATGCCAGCCCCTAGCATGGACTGTGATGTTTCCACTCTGGTTGCCTGTGTGGTGGATGTCGAGGTCTTTACCAATCAGGAGGTTAAGGTATGCACCTGCAATCTTGTGTTTCGTTGTTGCTGTTACCGAAGCTGCTCAGCAGAGCCTTTTTAGCTTAAGGAAACGGGACTTTGGTTCATAGTTTTCAGCTCCCAGACAGCGCTAGAAATGCCAGCGGTGAGTGCATGCCTGTGTTAATGAGAATAAGTTAGAAGAGGGACCGGCACGGCACATTAATTTTGAATGTGCAAAGCTCGACCGTGGTCTGTTCTGCCTTTTCTATTAGGTGATCCCCAGTCAGCCCTTTCACAGTAGACATGTTTTCGTTGTCTCGTATCTGTGTCAATAGGGAGAATTTGCCGGTCCTTAATGTTGAGTGGGGTATTAGATCGACGAGTGAATGAAAAGAAGCACACGTAATAAACACTGCACCCGGGACACCCTGATAGTGGGACAAGCAACCCCCTTCGTGGCATGTCACTTGACGGTGCTGCGGTGCGGTCTTCATACTGAACAAAAGCTGTTCCACAGATGGCAGTTTCAATCTCTAGCTCCCTGGAAATCAAAGTTGGAGGGCAGCCGCCTCCATTTGCTTTGTCAGGCAAAGGAAGCAAGTCATTTTCCCTCAGCAGTTGTCCATAAAGAAAGTTCAGGCATAAACAGCTTTTGCATCTTAAGACGGAACGTTCCAGGCCGTTGGTCCTCACAGATTGTCTGCCGCTATTGTTTAATTGTCACGGGTAATTGTCCCCTGATGATACTCAGCCTTTTTTGTTTTTTTTCCATTTGGTTTTATATCATGAACAAGATTCCGTGCTTGTACAATGGGAATTTTGATTTCTCCTCTCGTACTGAAAAGAAGAATGGGCAGAAGCTTCTTGTGTAAACAGTTGACACACACAGAAAGGACAGTTACTCATTGTGTAACGGGAGGAAGAAAAGGGGAATTACATTGCATAATCATTTTCCACCCTCGCCTTAGTCTTTACTTAAAGGAGGTCCCTGAATTCTTTATTGTTGACTGTGTAGGTGACACCCCGCTGCTTCCCAGGTGGGGATTTTTGCGTTCCCTACATTTATCACACTTGGCTCTGTCATTCAAGACTGCGGTGTCGAGCACTCTTGAAACAGACTCAAGAGTCCGGTCTGGTGTTCCTGCCTATTGCAGACGTGTGGCTCCACGTTCACCAATTCTGCCAGCGCTGTGGAAGTGTCTACCACCTGTCATATTGAGGTTCAGAAAATCAGAATGCGGTGGTTTGGCACCCCCTGCGGTGGTGTCCAGAATGGAAACACGCGTGCAAAGAGTCCCGGTCCTGCCGCTCATACCTGCCATAGCCTTTCCGGAGAGAGAGCAGCCATCAAAGCCCCTCCAGTTTAAAGCCAACTCAAAGCGTGGTGCGGGTAACTGAGGAGAGACACGTCTTCCAGCAACTGCTGGAACAGAATTACGTGTCTGTAAAGCAAAACTTTATATATAGTTCCCTCGGTCCTTACCCGTTCTCTGTTGATTACATGCTTGCTCTGCAAATGTCGTTAAGATCATCTGAACTTTTTTGGGTCCAAGAAATGATAATGAGGAAATGTGTATTAGGGATCTGCGATATGCCAGGCCACGGAAGGAGCTTAAAATACGCTTACATGATGGAGGTGTCTGCAACAAAGACATACAATATTTCTTAAAGACAGGGGGTGTTTTGTGGAATGACGGGGACGCAAAATTTGTGCAGCTGGTTGTATCTGAATGGTTGGGATGGCTTCGTGGAGAAAGTGATAACTTGAACTCGAAGATGGGTGGATTTTGATACAGAAAGGAGAGGCATGGGGACGGGAAACATTCCATTTTGCAGTCAAGTGAGTCAATGCATTTGACTGCAGTAGGATGTCTGTGAGGGATTGGAGAGGAAACAGCGGAGTGTGGCAGGGCCAGATTATAAAGCAGCTGATGCTGTTCATCAGAAATTCATGGGGTTTTCTGGCAAGACTCTCACCAGAAAGACACATTAGATGTCTTTACTGCTAAACACCGCTGAATCACAATGGATTTGTTTCTTTGGGTCAAATCTTTTCTGTGCCTTATTTTCTCACTTGTAACGTGGGTATAAGAGTAGTTTCTACCTCGTTGGCTTGGTAGGAGGATTAAAGAAAATAATACATGTGAAATAATTAACACAGTGCCTGACACATCTTTAGTGTCCAATAGCTGTTAGCTGTAGCCATAATTGTCGCTGTCATCTTTTGAGACATTCTCTGAAGGTGATAGGTTATTTTGGCCAGTTAATTGGAATGTCCTAACTCCAGCTGAGTTTACACTGACCATCCGGGACACAGAGCCTGTTTTCCCTTCCAAATCCCCAAACACATACACACACACACACACACACACACACACACACACATACACACACACACGCACACACATACACACACACAACACACACTAGCAATTTAGAAAGCACAGCTCTTCCTTTCAGACATTTAATCATTTAATGTAAAATGGTGACATCATTATCAAGCAAAGACCTAATTTGTACTTATGAAAAAGGGGGGAAATGAACAAACTAAGGCAGGCTAAGGAGGTTTGTTGAGAGGTGAGCACTGCTTATTGTCAGGAAGAGATGTTCAAATGTAAAATGCTGGCACCAAAGTTTCTCCCAAGGTAAATTTCATTAATCACCAATCCCTGATACAGGGTAGAGCCAGCAGTTCCTTTCTTCAGAGTCTTTAATAATTAGTGTCAGAGCAAAGGAGGTACCTAGGGAGGATTTGTCTCACCTGCCTGCATCCAGCTTGATTAATCTCGGGCCTTTTTGCGTTGTACAGACGCTCACTTTCTACACATAGCACCCATGCAAAAGCATGGTTATGCAAGGCACTCTTCACAAATGCAGTCGTTTATTTGAAAGGAGTAGAGGAGGGGCGCCTGGGTGGCGCAGTCGGTTAAGCGTCCGACTTCAGCCAGGTCACGATCTCGCAGTCTGTGAGTTCGAGCCCCGCGTCAGGCTCTGGGCTGATGGCTCGGAGCCTGGAGCCTGTTTCCGATTCTGTGTCTCCCTCTCTCTCTGCCCCTCCCCCGTTCATGCTCTGTCTCTCTCTGTCCCAAAAATAAATAAATGTTGAAAAAAAAATTAAAAAGAAAAAAAGAAAGGAGTAGAGGCATATGCAAATCTAGTATCTTTTTTATTTATTTATTTATTTAATATGAAATTTATTGTCAAGTTGGTTTCCATACAACACCCAGTGCTCATCCCAAAAGGTGCCCTCCTCAATACCCATCACCCCCCCCCCCCCCCCCCCCCCCCCCCCCACCATCAACCCTCAGTTTGTTCTCGGTATTTAAGAGTCTCTTATGCTCTGGCTCTCTCCCTCTCTAGTATCTCATCGCAACTTAGAAAGCTTTATCCTCAATGGATAAAGATCCTCAGTGGATCTCAGCTGGTTGCATTGAGGGTCCTTCGGGCTCCCGTTTCCTAAATTGTGTCAAATCTGCTAGAGCAATAGTACCGAAAAGAGGAAGAAATCAAGCACATGGAGTTCTGCCATATTTGTCTGTCTCCAAGAAGTCCCGTCGGTGGTGGTATGAACTTAGTGGTCTGTTTTATGGCAGAAGAATGTTCGGAAAGATGAAGAAATTTGAAGCCCTCCCAATAGAAGGAAAATGATCTGATGAATGGTAGATTGTGCATGTGTGTGTGGGGGGTTGATTTTGTCCGGTGTTCTTCTCATATTTCTAAAAGTGATCTTCCTCCTCCACGGGGAACCACACCCTTGAGAAAATGAAAGGGATCTAAATATGGATAATGAAATTTATATTTCACGTTAGTCCAGTGGTTCTTAAACTTGACTGCACATCGGTATCCCCTGGAGAACTTTAAAAAGTATTGACAATGCCCAGGCCTCAAGCCCAGAACTTCTAACTTGGCTGATCTGAATGGATTATCATATAAAGTCAGCATCTTGTCTCTCTTAGGCACAGCTAAGTGAAGATCTGGCCAGTCAAGAATTACCTAGAGTAACCTCTGCTTACACACTTTGAGCCATATCCCCCAAATGAAGGTATGATACATGCAGTTTTAGCAGCAATGTCGCTAAGCTGCCAGAAATGTTGAGACTCACCCAATACTTTTGACCAGTTCACCACACCTGCGTTGCTTCCACCTGGTTCTGAGCCAATGCTAAACACTCTTCTCCACTGCTGGCCACCATGGGTGGCCTTCTCAGAGCTACAGAGGCAGCCTGCAGCAGAATATCTCCCATCCCCTTGGGGACGTCCAAGGCTGGGACTATCCGTCCTCTGTAATAGAAGCCTTTCCTACAGGAAAGAGGTGGATGCCTCCTCTCTGGGGTAGAGGGCTCCTGATTCATATTCCATGGATCCAGTCTTTTCTCCATGGGCATTCATACAGGGGACAGGGGGGCTCACAAACTCCTTTCTTCTCATTGGGAAACAGGCAGGAAACAGGACAGATCTTATTAGAAAAACAAAAGTTTCAAAGGTAGTAGAGATTTGTTCATTCATTCAAAAACATGTGTGGTGCACTTAACTACTTGCCAGGCAATGCTTTAGACACTGGGAGATGGGCAAGACAGACATCCCTGCCCTCATGGAGTGTATAGTCTAACAGGGGAGGTAGACAGTCAACCAGTAAACAAATAAACGTATTCTGTAATTTCATGTAGTGATAAGGGCTATGAAGAAAAATGAAGCTGTGAGGGGATAAATTGTTGGAGGAGGGGGTTGCTTTGGGGGCCCTTCAGGCTCCAGTTTCCTAAATTTTTCCAAAGCTGCTAAATCAACAGTACCAAGAAAGGGGAGGAAATCGGGCAAATAGAATTCTGCCCTATTTGTCTTTCTCCGGAAATTCCATTCACGACTTTTGAATGGATGTCCAGTAGAAACATTTCTGGGAGGTGACAGTTTATTAAATGTCATTGTTGCAATGTCATTCAGAGATCTAAATGAAGTGAGGGAGAGAGCCACATTTAGATCTGAGGGCAAAGCATTCCAGTAGAGGGGACGGTAGATGAAGAGAGGCCATCTTATTTGAAGTTCTGCTGTTTTACTCAGGACCCCATTTAACCTATTTCAATCAAGCATTCATTCAGAGACCCACTGAGGCTATTACTATCTTAGGCCCTTATTCAGATTTTTAAAAGATTCTTCTTTCTAGAAGCTGTGCTTAGGCTGATTTCCTCATGCTACATTTTAAGCCTGTTAGTTCTCTGGGGTGAAGAAGTAATATAAGCAGGAAATTATTCTCAGCATAATAGTTCTTCCTATGCTTGGAATCTTAGGGTTTCTCTAGGACTTGCCCTTGCACTCCCCCCCCCACCCCACCCCCACTTCAGAAAGGCCAGGGCCTTTTTAAGGTCAACTCCTAAGTCCTACTTTCTCTCCTCTGCTTTTGAAATCGTCCCAGTATCCTTCCAATCCATGTAACCTTGGGCAAGTCTCTTAACTTTTCTGGACACATGATAATCATGCTGAGGGAAATGCTCAATGCTTTGTGTATTTGGTTTTCTTTTTCACACAATAGTATGAGGTGGCTGACTCATGGTCTGTGTCATGCTGTTGTGTGAGTTATGTAAGAAACCAGCACATCGAGGCCACTTAATACAATGAAATCTCTTTGTCATTTTGAACCACTGGATATTTCAAATTACTTGTTTTGTTTGGTGGGATCGTAGGAGGAGAAGGCTGGAGCAGAGCTGGTATGATACACTGTGTACCTTGCTTTGAGGAGAGAGACAAGCAACACAGTGAATATGTGGGTAATGAGTATTGCGGGTTGTTTTGGACGAGACGCTTGTGGGTATTTGTCAGGAGAGCTGGTCAAGCCTCATGCCTATTTCTCCTGCTTCTTGCAAACACAGTGCTGGGTAGAGGGTCTGACTGCAACCATGACCTTATGGTGATCGCAACAATGACCTTGTGGTGACCACAACCATGACCTTATGTCTCTACAGAGCTCTACAGTTTCTTTCAGAGTCTTCAGAAACCATTGCACTCACTGGGTAACATTGACCACTTTGAGCTGTACATGATTTAGTTTTCAACAAAGAATGAAACCCTCTAGAGTATACATGGTAACTTAGAGTAGCCAAAATGTTACTCATACTGTCTTTGATGGCTGTAATATTAAATAACATTTGTTTCATATATCTGTCCACTTTATTTTCTGACCACCACAAAGGAGTGTATGGGAGGGTGGGTGGGGTGGCATATTCATAGCAGATCTTAACCCTCCAGCAAAACAAAAACTTGCTCTTTTCTCCAATAATAAAATGTGCCGGAATTGAGGTCATTTTTGAAAATAAATGACTTAACGCAAAACTGAATGTTAGAAGTTAACCCTAAAGATACTTTGAGGAACCTAATATTCTTAGAGGTGCTATATTGACTATTTTCTTGCCTCTGAAGAAAGTAGCAAACATCTTTCACAGACTTGGAAGAAGTGATTTTATGCAAGTGGCAGATGCTCTTTGAGAAGGTTAACAGACAGATTTCTCAGCCACCTGTCATGTTAGGGGAAGACAAGGTATAATATTCAACTAATGACATTGTCAAGCAGGAAAGTCAACTAAAAACTTGCTTATCTGTTCAAAGAGTCTTTTAACTGTTGGAAAGTAACTGAGACACTGACAGTTTCCACCTCTACCCTAAGTGCCAGATTTATTGAGCGACAACAGTGACACAACATCCTTGTTAACACTGCTCTCCTAAAGTAGTAGATTTAAATGTAAAACTCAGAGAGTACGATTTGCATCTGATTCTGTTCAAATACAACTATCAATAATTTATAATAGCCTGTTTTAGTACTTTCTGATGAAGCTCAGAATTGACAATAAGGAAAATGATATCTGAAACATTTATTATCACTTGATCTGTTCAGGTTGTAAGCTTAGTAGCCATCGTGACTTTGTGGTGAATAGCTCAGCTTTCCAGAGAGGTCATAAACTCTCCAGCCCACGCGTGGCCTAGAATTTGTTTACGTAAAGAGAATGTATCCTTTCCCAGCTCTAAATCTAAACTCATTCCAAATACGACTTATAAAAACACAATGCAATTTCATTTAATGAGGATTTCAAGCGGGTACAAGTTGTATTCTCTCCATTTTATCTAGAATGGAGAATTGAAAAGTAGTTGAGAATGAAATACCTACCAAGTTAGACCTTCCCTTGAAAATATTCACTGTATGTGCTCTTTCATATTCCTTTTTTGATGAAATGTATCTAGGTGGAAAACACACACACACACACACACACACACACACACACACACACACACAACAATATGTTGCATATATACACTATATATTTTTCTTTTTTCTTTTTTTTTCCTTCCATGGCCGTGGAAGGTTTCTTCTCTTCTACTCTGGCCTATCTAGGTCTTAAACTTGTCAGGGGATTAAGAGCCCAGAGAAGGTTCCTGTCAAAAAAAAAGTTAAACAGAAGCCTAAACAATTCCTGAAGGCAGGGGAAATGCTAGGAAACCCATGGTCTTTTCTTCTTATTATTATAGACCAAAGGGATCTGTATATCTCTACAGTCTAGTGGCACAATTGCTCCTCCAGAATCCGGTATGTGAGCCCTGAACTATGAACACCTATTTTTAAAGGTTTTTCAAAAGGTCTTGATCCCTCCGCTTCTAGCAAGATGATGTTAGCAAATTTATCCTTCTCTGGTAGATTAGACCACAGACCAGCTTTGATCCCTCAAAATAGCACCTTCCATAATATTCTTCGTGTCCCAACAATAAGGTAGTTTGCTGCTTAGTTGTAAGATTTTTCCGTCATCTCTGGTGGTTCTAAAGGAATAGGTGATCAGTGTTCATGCTGTGCCCCAAAGATTTGATTTCGGGGAGCCATTTAATATGTTGATCATTAAACCATTCCACATGATGACAAATGTAAACCCCAAGAGATTTTCATCTCCTTAGAACAATATTATATGTTATTTAGAAATTCTAACAACTCTTCCCATTCACTGAATAGTTCCTTTTTTTTAAATTTATTTATTATTTATTTTGAGAGAAAGAGGGCACGAGAATGAATGGGGGAGGGCAAGGTAGGGGGAGAGAGAATCCCAAGCAGGCTCCACGCTGTCAGCACAGGCCCAATGCTGGGCTTGAACTCACAAACCATGAGATCATGACCTGAGCTGAGATCAAGAGTTAGAGGCTTAACCGACTTAAGCCACCCAGGCGCCCCCAATTCACTGACTACTTCTAAGTGTCAGCAAAAGGCACACACCAGGCACTCCTTGACATCCCCTTAATAGGCCAAGGCTATTGCCCCATTAAAAACAGATTCCTGGGGCGCCTGGGTGGCTCAGTCGGTTAAGCGGCCGACTTCGGCTCAGGTCATGATCTCGCAGTCCGTGAGTTCAAGCCCCGCGTCAGGCTCTGTGCTGACAGCTCAGAGCCTGGAGCCTGTTTCGGATTCTGTGTCTCCCTCTCTCTGACCCTCCCCCGTTCATGCTCTGTCTCTCTCTGTCTCAAAAATAAATAAATGTTAAAAAAAAAAATTAAAAAAAAAAAACAGATTCCTAATCAGAGAGACAAAATTTTTTGCCACAAAATCACGTAGCCGTTACTTGGCAGAACGGGGAATCATGTGGTTTGCTTCATTCTTTCTGCTACTACAGGATTAATCCCCAAGGATTAATTAATAAGCCATTATTTCATTATTGGGGGAAAAGATGTAACTCTTAGAGGATAAGACATTGAACTCATATATAATATTTCTTCTAGTATTTGAAACACCCTTTCTGGCTTGTATTTCTTATCAGGGGTAGGAATACTACTTTTTTTTCTATAGATCCCTAGTTGAGATCATTTTACTTTTCTCCATAAATCTAACATTGTGACAATCCTAGGCATAGCATCGGTTCTGGATTTCATTTTAAAATTTGCTTCAAAATCTAATAATGCCATCTAGTCGTGGGGAGGAGGGAAGGAAAGTGATGGAAAACCCTAGGGCTCACCAATAGACTGATAACACCTGGCGTGACGGCTCTTCTGCTGCTTTCCTGGGGTCACGAACATTTTCCACTGACGGGCGAGGGGTGACCTGTGAAGAACTATGGAGCAGCAGTGATGAGAGTGCTAATCACAATAATAATAATTTACTTGTGGACAGTGCTTTCTAAATTACGCAAAACTCAGCGTTCTCACAGGACGCTTCCAAGGTAAATAAGATCACACAATTCATAAGGGGAAGCTGGGACTGGGATTTTGTTCAGAACCCAAGATTTCTTGGGGTATTATCATTGCCTGCATCGATAATACATCTAATAGAATTGATTTCATCTTCTGTGACTTCACTGAGCTTTTAGTATTGACTAAGACAGTCATCTCAGGCCACTTTTCCTAAAATAGGAAGCATCAGCAGTGAGCACACTTAATAATAGCAACAGTATATTGAGCACTTACCATTTGTCAAGCTCTATGCAGAGTGCTTTTATTCATTCATTGATTCATTCATTCATTCATCAAATATGTATTGAGTGCCTTCCTTGTTCAAGGTCTCACACTAGACTCCAGAGATACAGAGATTAATGGTCTGTTGGGTGCAAAAGCCTGTGCTCTGTCATGATGCAGTATTGGCCTTTACTCCACTCCATTTCATTTTTCCCAAAAAAAGACCACACTGCTCCAGCCTCTAGAGAAGCCTCCTTTGTTGACATAGGGCATGTGAGAAGGAAGCAACCCCAGCCTCCAAGTCAGACAGCCTAATACCTAGAATTCTCTGTTTGGCTAGTTGGATACTTACTGACTCTGTGACCTTGAGCAAGGAGACCTACTTCTTTGCCTCAAGTTTCTTCAACTACCAAAGGAAGAAAATAATAGTATCTACCTCAGAGGTCAGTAGCGGGGAGCCCCTGCATTTGAGTATATAAAAAGACTTAACACAGTGACTAGCAGACAGAACAGGCCTAAGTAAAGTTAGCCTTCGTCACCATCACCATCATCATTTTCAATATTAGTAGACTTCTGATATAGTTTTGAGTTATCTTGCCCGGGCACTTTACTTTTCCCGCCCCTAATTACATCATACTCTTCCCCTGCAGTTTTCAACTCAGCTTTGCACAGGGGCAACAGCGCCCTTCCTCAGTGACACTCTGAGGTCACAGAACTGGAGTGGGAAGCCCCTGGCTCAGCAACCGGGGAGGAAACCAGAGACCCAGACAGGTGGCAGGGATGCTGCAGGTCTCAGGCTGTGTGTCTTCGCTGGTTTGTGCCTCCTCCTGTCTTTTCCAGATGCCCCTAGGTAAGCGTCCCCTTGAGAGCAGGAGACAGCAGGAAATCAAGTGGCTGGATAAACAGGAAGTATCCTCAGTCCGCAGCCACTTGGGGGTGGAGGAAGTGAAGCCATGCGGAAGTTGCTGATGTGACTGAGTTAATGGAAAGGGAAGCAGTCTGGAAACCCCCCACCCCGACTTGGCCAAAATTCAGAGGCTCAGTGGTTCCCATCTCACTCAGAATAAAGCCCAAGGCCTTGCTGTGGTCCTCAAGGTTCATCGGACCTTACCCCAGCTGCCTTGTCCACCTCATCTCCTCTGGGTATTTCTTCCTCTCACTTGGCTCTAACCACCTTGCTCCCGGCACATGCCAGGCAAGCTCTTTAACTTGTGTTTCCTGTGAGCTCTGCTCGAAGTGCTCTTAGAGTCCACCTGGCGGTCCACCTGGTGTGCTCCTCTGTTATGGAGCCATTCTTTGACCCCCCCAATCTAAAATAACACAGCCCTGCTGGTCACTCTCCACCCCTCACCCTGCCTTGTGTTCTGTCACAACACAATCACAATGTGACACACTGTGAGTTTATTTCCATCCCCTCCTACCAAATGCAAGCTTCCTGAGGGCAGGGGCTTTTCCCCTTGTCCACCGCTGTGTTTTGAGAGGCTACCTTGTGGTAGCATTGAGAAAATGTATGTTAACAAAGGAATGACAGGCTCCGATTCTGAGTGTCATTGAACATTCAGTTAGACCACCTTCTTTGAAAGGGAAGGTCTCGGTTTTTAGGTAAAAGGTCAGGTGTAATCAGCAGTCAGAGAGAGGTATGTATGGCAGGACACAGAGGTTTAAGGCAAGATGCCCCTTAATGTAAAGAGAGATTGAACTCGCAACCCATGTCTTCAAAACAGATTTAAACACCTCTCCTTGAGCAGGAGTTTTAAATGGACTTATAGACTATTTTCACCACAGTAATGCTAAACTGTAATTGCAATACTTTCAATATTGACCTTCACTTCTCATTTCTATTTTAAAACTGCGGAGATAGGTGGAAATTAGATTAATTACCCAAGCTGAGCTCAATTTCTCTTTTGCTTAATAGGCTTCTTGCCCTAAAAACTCTGTACCTGCCATGTGCACCTACCTCTGACTCCTTATTAACTTGTGTCATAAGACTAGTAAACAATTCTGTGACACTTAAAACACACACACACACACACACACACACACACACGCACGCACACGCAAGAACTGAACTAAAAGCTCTACTCTTTGTTGCCTGAATAAATACTCAGTAGATCTGAATCATTAATGAGTGGGTTAGTGGATGATCTACTTTATATTCTCACATTGTAAGAAGTGTTCCATACTTTGTAGTGCTCGGCAAAGTAATACTCTATATTTAAATAACACTTACCCTATTATTAACAACAATCAACATTTCCATAAGCTTCAGAAGACTGGACCGTCTTTCATTGAGTGTTTCTTCATGCCAGCCCTTTGATGCAGGTGGGAAGTATGCTCTCAATGAGAAATTCAGGATAGAAGCATTCCCCCAAGTTATGTACCCGCCCAGTAGAGACATTAAAGTTTACTTATTCTTATCTCGCATCCTCATTGTATAGTTCTTGGCAGTAGACCCAAGAAATAACTTGGTATACTTGTTTAGTGCAAAGCAATTTGGTCTTTGGAAGCAAAAAGACCTGAATGCATGCTATGTCTTCTTTATGACTTTTCTTATTTATGTAAAAGAAAGGTACAGATTTAGGTTAAGGGCTACTGGTAGATGGGTGATCAATAAATTATTACCAATGCCTATGAGACGTCTCATCCGTTCCCCCCACATTTATCAAACGTGATGGAGCACCTGTAAGGTAGTGAGCACTGCTTCCATACTTGAGAGTTCAGGAATGGAGACATGCCTCTGGCCTCAAGGAGTTCACAGGCTGGTGGAGGAGTGGAGGTGGTAAATAGATACGTAAAGTTTAGAAAATGCTGTGGTTTGGGTAAAGCCAGTATGCTTTGGGAATTGATATGAGGGTGGTCTGGAATGATGAGGAAAGGTGTCCCCAAAGGGACAACTCTTAAATTACAGCTTTACAGGTTAAGTAGGTGTTTGATAGGTGAAGGAAAGATAGAAGTAGGAGGGGATAGCTCTGGGAGTGGAAGGGGCCTGTGTCAGAGCAGAAATGCCAGGGAAAATTGTGATGCTGCTAAGAAGTAATGCCTGGGTGGATGCCAGGCCCACATAATGATGGACCTTATGCTCAAGTCCAATCGGATCGAGCCACGGAAAGCATTTTAAGCAGAGGAGTGACTCATCCGCCTGCTCTGGCAGAAAATCCTCTCTGGTTGTATTGTGACTGTGGCCACACCAAGGCTACTCCTGCAGCTCCATCAAAGAGGAGGGGACTGCCTCAGCCCGCAGCCCGGCCAGGCAGGAAGAGGCAGAGTCCCAGCATCTCCAAATCACCTTGTTAATTGCCTTTGGTTATCCCTCTGTTTCTTCTTTTTAAAGAGGAAAGAAGTCAAAACAGATTGGCAGCCGGTCTGGAGGATGTCATCAGATTGCGATTCAACAAGGTTGTATTTTGGGGAAGGAAGGTGTGTTTGTTAGCACTATGGTACTCAGGAAGTACTTTCACCTCAGCAGGCATGTATTGATTGTCTCCTAGAGCCAAGAACCTAAAATCAGGAATCCAAACCCTAATCCCTGCCCTGGAGAGTCGCCTATTCTGTGGGTGAAGGAGACAAACTTACACTCACAGACAGATGTCCTCCATCCAAAAAGTCTACCTTAAGGCTCTTCAGATTTTTAACAACTTGGGGATAAAAATTCAGTGATGTTAAATGCAGGACCTAGACTATTCCGAGCCCCTCCCGAAAGCAAATACACACACAGAACAAACAAAAGATCACAACTTAATATTATATTATTGCTAAAAGATATTCATAGGGGCTAAAATTCCCTGAATTTAGCAGCCACAAAGCAAAGAGAGAGAAACATTTGAGGCCATGTCCTTTTGCCATCGTGCCAGCAGTCTTGCCTCCATACAATAGTCAAAATTTAATAGATGCTGAATAAAGGTTAGATGGGGCAGTGAAGTAATGGTGCTTGAGTTTATTGCTGGTTTTGTTTTATTCAGCAAGATGGAGGAAGGGCAGGGGGAACATCTCCGCCTGTCAGGGTAGGCTCCGAAATGGGCACGTATCCACATCTCTACTTCCTAGATTCAACTGGAAACACAGACACATAAACACCACCAGATGCAAGAGAGGCTGAGAATGTTCCTGGTAGCCCTGTGCCCAACTAAAACTCAGGATCATAAACAGAGGAGGAAGGTGGATATTGAGGGGCGCGTGGCAATGTCTAGTGCAGGTGACAAATGTACCCTTTAAATAAATGACTTGAGAACTCACATTCGAGAATTCACATATGTTGAATAACAGCACAGAAGGGGTTAATGAATCCTCAGAACACACAGACTTAGGAGAAATTTGTCAAGTTTCATGAAAGAGGCGAGCTTTGATCTGGGGTTTGAAAAGCATGGCACGTACCAAGTGCTCTCCAATGCGGCCACTTCCCTTTAGATCAGCTGGTGAAATTAGAGCCCAGCAGGCAGGCTCCCCAGTCCCATCTCAGTGCCATGGCACTTGCCATTTGTCCATGCTGACTAGGTGTCCTTCACACTTACCCTGCTTTATGAACTGTTGCTAACCACTGGGGTAGTTCTGTCTGTTTGCAGACAGAACTTTATTAAGAGATGGCAACTGATCTCCAATCAGATCCAGAGTATCATTCAGATCCTTTGAAGCCATTGGATAGGGCTGGAACTATGTTGAATAAGCCAGCAAGTTTCTGCCTCCAGAGCTACTGAGATGTCTTCAGCCTTCCTCTGCCCTTCAGCGATGCAACAAAGCCCATGATGCACCGTGGGCTGTGGGGAGACAGAAGGAAGGCTGACCCAGGAGCAAGTAATTTAATTTCTCTGGTAGTCCACTGGAAGGAAAGATCCCAAGATGAGCACTGGGTAGCATGAAGAGGTCTCTGAGTAGGTTTTAAAGCCAGACCATCCCGGGCTGGAATCCTGACTCTAACAGTTATGAGTTTTGTAGTCTTGGGGAGTTTTCTTGATCTCTGAGTCACAGTTTTCTCATTTGTAAAGCAGATAGAATAATGCTATTCTTTAGGGTGTTATAAATGGAATAAGAAGGTACTTAAAGCATACAGCTACTCCATAAATGGCTACTGTTTTTCTTTCCTCTTCCTCTCTAAACTTTGATGATGAAAATACCTTAAATTCATCTGAGTCCAATCATGAGATTTAGTTCTGTTAAAGACACAGCAGTTCTGCTCTATTAAGATCACATATTAACTCCAGCCACAAATATGTCATTTTCCTGAAGTCCACACAATTTTCTGAATAACATTCCTGCACAGGGCATCAACCATTTCAGTGAAAAAAAAATAAATAAAAATCCATCAGGTCTTTCAAGACTGCAAAAATGATAACACGGACGATTTTCCCATGAGGTTGCTAATATTGATGATACCAATGGCTTCCTTTGGTTCAACGCTGTGGCAAAAATCGAAAATTATTAAGAGCCACTATTTATTTGCCAATACTAAGATGAGATGAGCAAGCAGCAATCTTGCATTAGGTCAACTAGGAGATTTCTTTGGAAGAAATATGAATCCATCTTCATTCTTTTTTACAAATATTGGGAAACAAAGTTTTTCCACTGAGTGTGTTGGAACAGGACAGTATGTGCCCTCATTCAGTCTTCCTTCTAATTTGTGTTACAGAATAGAAGCTCTAAACACAAAAAAATTTTGTAGACTGCCTGGTGGTGTTCCTGCTCCAGATTCTTTCTTGTACCTGGAAGTGAAATAAACCCAAAAGTACTTTAAGCTCTTGAGTCTGAATGAGCATAATATGAAACTCTGAATATCTCAACTTCCCCTTGAACCTTCTGCTTAATCCACCTACACAGTTATTCCAGGTAATTATTGTCATTACCCACGCTTGGAGTCTGGAACCTTTCTCATCAACCCCTTTTATTGGCTTCAAATGTAAGCGAAACTGAGTCCTTTCAAGTCTTTTTCTATTAAATCCAGGTTCACAAATTGTTCATAAGTACCTAATGTGAATGGAGCACCATGTTAATCCTCAAAAGCTAGAAAACTTGTTCTCTCAAAACCTTACAGTCTAGCAGGGCTGACTAGTGTAACTGCCCTGAGAAAGGTGCACGTTAGTAATAATGGGCTTCCAGGAAGCAGGACTCCCTTCAAGTTGGTCAAATAAAGACCAGTTTCATATAAAAGGTACATTTTTAGGAGTGCTGGGTGACTCCATTGGTTAAGCATCCGACTCTTGGTTTTGGCTCAGGTCATGATCTCACTGTTTATGGATTTGAGCACCACATCAGGCTCTGCAGTGACAGCACAACGCCTGCTTGGGATTCTCTCTCTCTCTCTCTCTCTCTCTCTCTCTCTCTCTCTCTTTCTCTGTCTCTCTCTCCCATTCTGCCCCTCCCCCACTTGCTCTCTCTGTCCCTCTCTCAAAATAAATAATTAAATACTTTTTAAAAATAAAGCCTTACTTGTTAAAAAATAAATAAATAAATGGTGCATCTTTAGATCAGAAGTTGAAAAAAATGCCACCTATGAACGAGATTTGTAGGTTGGTTTTATTTGTCCTGTACCATGTGGTCTTATTAAACATAATTCATTGCCAGCCTTTACAAATTAGGGAGATTCTACATTTAAAATCTCCATCCTATTCCCTTAAAGAGTTGGTAGAACTGGCATCCCTGAATCTCTTTTCCCACAGGCTGCCATTGATCTCCCAGAATTATGGTGAGAATTCAACACAACAGTTTGGACAGTCCTCAAGAACTGTATTATCATCACCTGCTGACTCCATTTCTTGGCTCAAGATGAGCTAAGTCTCCTCTTTTCAACAAAGCCAGCATCCCGCAATCCCCACCACTCTCTATTGTCCTCCACTTGTCCTACAGCAGTATATGCAGCGTAGGGGAAGATAATGCTGTAGAGGGAGGAGTGAGGATAGCTAATGTTGTGGATGACCTTGACCACCAACCAAACCACTGTAATAAATACCGTGAGCCATGAGAACCATCAGAGTGTTAAGAGTCATAATTTAGGAAGATCACAGGACCCCAGGAGTCTAGCCTAAATAGGAAAAAGGAGATAAATATGGACTCTCCATTAGGCTCTCCAGGAGGTTGTTATAATTCCTTAAACACCCATGTCTCCATTTTTATGCCCTTTCATAGTCCTGTATGGATTGTGTAGAATGAACTGGAAAGAATATAGTGGACTAGAAGTCAGGAAACGGGTCTAGTTATAGGTCTGCCCTTTCTGGCAGAATGCATGGGCAAGAGACCTGAGCTTTCTAGGTCTCCTTTGCTCACGTATGAAATGGCAATGAGGGTGATATTAATCCAGGCTTATGGTGAGGATTAAGCAAAACAGTATTGGGGGCACTCTTCATGGACGCTATTATCATCACCTCGTGACTTTATTTCTATAAACTTATCAGTAGGTTCACCTCCATCTCTTATCTATTGATCACCTTTATTAAAATTATTTTCAAGCTTGGAGCCCTCCAGGCTTCTCATTTTTTTTTTGCCCCCTTTGTTGAGGCTGTAAGTCAGAACTTCAGGGTGGGGAAGAACTGGAGAGATGATGAAGGTCCCCTTCCTTGATGTAGCCATCTCCCTTCCAGTATTCCAGCCTGTCCTTGATCTCCTCCAGTGATGGGACCCACCCTCATTCCTTAGTGTGACTGTTTCCATGATTATTCTTTTGTTTCTGCCACCTTGTAACTTCAACCTATTTGTCCTGGTAACAGTAGTAGTATGCTCTGTGAATAAACAGAGGAAGTCTGCTCTCTGTTTGCCGGAAAAACTCTTGTTCTTTGGTTTTGTTGTTATTGTTTGTTTGTTTGTTTGTTTGTTTGTTTGTTTTTGAAGTAGGTTCCACACCCTGTGGAGGTACAAGCCCTGTGAGGCTTGAACTCACAGCCCTGAGATCAAGAGTCTAATGCTCTACCAGCTGAGCCAGCCAGGCTCCCTAGCTTTTGTTCTTTGAAGACAGTTACTCTGTTGTCCTTCACACATGCAGATCTTCCTTTCCAGACTAAATGTGGAGTTTCTTCAGTTTATTGTTTACGTGACATGGCCATAAATGCCCCCATCCTATCCTGCAGGTCTGCCCAACGTTCACCATATTTCACGCTGTCAGAAGCTACTCTTCCCTTCTCCCACTCACTCAGCAGTTCTGTGCTTGGATTCTTTGGTCTCCTTCTACCTTAGACTCTGCCAAAAAAAGCACCCTCAGCCCTACCCAACCCAGCATTTGCCTCGCCTCTCCCGTAGTTCCGACTTCTCGCCTTTTTGTGCTACAAAGAGGCCAATGTGTCTAAGAGAAGGGTTTATGTTCTCCGGGGTCTCCGACGAAACCATATTTGGCTCTATGAGCAACGTTTGACAGCGATGAGTGTTTGCTGCTTGCCGGCCCCTGTACTTTACTGTGTTTCCACATCATCTCATTGATTCTTCACACTCCCATGTAAAGTAAGTACTGTTATCACCATTTATCTTTCACAGTGTGGAGCGTAAGGTTTTGCGAGATTAAGAAACTGCCCAGGTTAGCCAGCCTGGAAGTGGCAGACTTAGAATCCCAGCTCGGGCTGCCTGGCTTGGCACCTGCGTGCCTCAGCACTGCCTTGGGCCTCCTCTCCACGTCCTTGTCTGATGCCTGTTCGTGAATGTCCTTTCATTTGTCCACTTGCTGGATAATTACTTGAGGGCTTTCACAGGAAAGTCCTTTTTCAAACAGAAATTGTTATTACTATTATCATTACTATGACACATGAAGGCTTCTTTCCTTCCTTCTTCCTTCAGAAAAGCCACTAATACTGTAGGCCAGCCACCACCAACTGTAGGAAGGTTTCTAATAGAGGGTGTCAGGATGATCCACAGAGAGGCGAATGTATTAGAACCCTGAGCATTGCAGTACACATCCCCGTCTCTCTTCACCCCTCTTCCTTGCTCTGCATTTGTCCACAGCACTTATTTCATAATATATAACGTACCTATTTACTTTATTAACTGTCTCTTCTCAATAGAACGTAAGCTCCACGAGGGCAAAAATGTTCGTCTTTCTTGTTTATCGCTGCAACCCCAACTTAGCACAGAACAGGAGCACAGCAGATATATGCCGAATGTGTGATACAACAAGAAAACAATTTCATCACCTTTTGACCATAGACAGTTGAGCTTTGAGGCTCATTGTTCTCAGCTACCACCATGACCCCGTGTCTTCCTCCCTCCATCTTCACACATCCTCTCTAGTTAATATCTATACAACCTCGAAGTGCCTGCGCACCAGGGCTTTGATTTCCACCAGAGCCCTAGCTGATTGTTGAGGCACACATGCTCTCCTCTGTGTTTCCTTAGCACCCTGTGGGTGTCTCTGCCATCATATTTGTTGCACTGCATTACAGTAGCCCATGTTTGTAGATGTCCCCTCACTAACCCTAAACTCTTCGAAGGCAGGGACCCAGTCTTCTTCATGTTTGTCTCTCCAACACCCAGCACAGTGCCTGGCATAGAGTCAGTGCAAAATAAATAATTAATTAGTAGAGTAAAAATATTGTGTTTTTTCTAAATGGAGGTTTGGAATCACAAGGGGAGGAATAAACTAGCTCTGAGTGGGTTTAAAGACAGAAATTTTCATTTGGAGATGGAAGTTCTCTGTCCAAGCAGAATTTATCACGTGCCCATTGTATACCACCCAACAAGACAGTCAGAAATGACTACCATGGAACATTCTAGCAGGAGGAGAGAGATGAGAGGGAAAATAATAAATGGATAAGTTACATAGTATGCTATGAGTAATTTGTGCCATAGTGAAAAAGTAAAAGCAATGTGGTATTATGAGTTGGGGCAAGAGGTGGAAATTTTAACAGAGTGGCCAGGTTAGCCCTCATTGAGAAGATGGCATCTGAGCAAAGGCTTCAGAAGCTTTCCAGAAACATTTGCTGAGCTACTGCAATGAGCAAGGCACTGTGTGGAAGCCTGAGAATTCCAAAATAGAGCTCTCACACTAGTGAGAAGACAGTCACGTCAACCAGAGTCTGATAAATGTGAGGGCAGCTGAAATAAAACGGGATGCTAGTAGGCTGTGTGAGCAGAGAAAACTGACTTTCAGAAAGTCATAAATGTCATAAATGTCACCATTGCCATCCTCATCTCTCTTTAACCCTCCCTGTTCTTTCCTACGTTGTCTCGTAGCCTTTAACATTGCCCACAAGGTGAAGATGGTAATTCCAGAACACGTACATTTATCTAGAAAAGCTATAAAGTGTAGTTCTCTGGGGCTGTAGGAGCCTTAGGTGTACCAGAGGATGACCGTTGGTCTGGAAGTGTTGATGTGCCTTCTCTATTCAGTGATGCACAGCATCATTCTTGGCCTGGGATTCCTGCAGGAGAAGTACACTGAGCAGGCCAGGGAGAAAGTGATTTCAATTGAGCCATCTGTTGACAACTCTCATTGTTTGGCTCTTTAAACATGAAAACAAGCCAATCTTGGAGCCACACAGCCCCTTCAGATGTCACACTGTTATTGACACACGGCCTACTTCTCATTACATTCCTTTACATCAGGTGGCGTTTTGTACACAACAGCCCCACTCTGTAGCATGCTGGTTCTATCTACAGCATTCTTTCATTAATGCCTCAGCAATGCCTAGAAAGGCTCCCTCTTGACCACCTCAGCAACATGTTCTGAGCACCTCAGCTTACCATGAGTGTTTCCAGTCATATAAGATGGCGATCATGACCACAAAGGCCTCCAGTTGAGGACAGGACTATGCCCTGGTTGTGAGAGTCAATGACAAGTTCACATTTCTTGGATAGTCAGCTTTTTACTACATTTCTCATATATTGAATTGGTTTAACCAATTTCAATGCCTTGATTAGCTCATGAACCACCATAAATTTTGATCCTGGTCTTGGACCCTCTCCAACAGCAGTCTACAGAGAAATATTTTCAGCTCTGCGGCTAACAGAGAATCACGTTGATTCTTAATTTTTTTTTATTATTTATTTATTTTTGAGAGAGAGAGAGAGAGAGAGAGAGAGAGACATACAGAGCACGGGTGGGAGAGGGGCAGAGAGAAGGAGACAGACTCTGAAGCAGGTTCCAGGCTCTGAGCTGTCAGCACAGAGCCTGACACGGGGCTCGAACCCACAAACCATGAGATCATGATCTGAGCTGAAGTCAGATGCTTAACCGACTGAGCCACCCAGACACCCCTTTCATGTTGATTCTTGAATAAATTATCCTTATGGCTGAATTGGTATGTAGCCAATTGGTTGGACTTTATTCATAATGATACCTTCCCTAGAAAAGCTATGAGTCTTCTTTGAAGCTATAAAAGTGTAAAATTGATCCACATTTGAAATGAAGTCAAATGAATCAAGCAGAAGTCTTACTGAGTGCTCTCTTAGCCCGGGTGCCCAGAAAGCAAAGCCTGAAATAAAGCTGAAGTGTAAGCATTTTCCTGGTGAGTGTGAGCTAATGACTAGAAAGGGAGGTCACATAGAGGGAAGCAGGGAAGGAGGTGGAACCAGTGCAAAGATAATGGGTGGTGGAGCAGGCCCCTGCTATGGTGGCTGGTTGCTGGATTCCCTACAAAACCCGAGAAGCTCTGTGAAACATTGTATAGAACCTTCTGTCCAAGGAAAGGAACCAGGAATCATTTACTCATTGGCTCCCAGCCCCCATGGGCCCAAGTTTCTCCTCACATATTGTAACTCCCCTCCCTTTCGGTATGTGCATGCATAAATACCAAATATGTTCCTGGGGTATCTGCCTCTGTATCAGCAGAAAAGCCTGGAATGGAAAGGAACAGGCACTGAGGTGAAAGACCCTCAGGTTGCAACTCCATGAAGCCGATCAGAACCCACACAGAACTGGTTACGACAACAGTGGCTGGAGTAAAACACAGGTGGGGCCAAGGGAATATGAAGTGATGAACTAGAAATATTCAGTACAAACACTGGATACTTGTGACTCCTTATTTATTTATAGTCCACCTTGTTCTAAGAAAGGCAGAACATTGTTTGCACACCTACCATTTTTGCAGCACTCTGCTGGGACCCTGCTCTAAATATGGTCAGGAGATTACGGTAACTGCTAAGTGAGGTGCTGACTATTGTCCATCAAAAGCATGGGGGTGGGATCAGTAAAAGGCTCATTATAGCTCAGATTGGTCTGATGGTTGCTGCTGTTATTTTCTCTCAAGAAAAAATTATCCCCACCAACTCCAGTTATAAGTCCTTGATTGCTGCCTTCCAAAGCATCCCATACGTTTCCACCTGCTTGGGCACCACTGTGCTCCTTCCCTGCTGACTTCCCAACATCTTTCCTCTCCTATGCCTGAAAAAAGTTTAATTGTCAGCATTTTCCAAACCTGTCAAATACACACAGCTCTAAATGGTTTCTGAGCTTCCTGAATTTAAAGAGGCAAGATTTAGGGTAGGCAAAGGTTTCTTAAACAAGACACAGAAAAGCACTAACCATAATAAAAAGATGGATAAATTGACCTTTATTAAAAATTAAGAACTCTTACTCATCAAAAGATACCGCTTAGAAAATAAAAATGCAAGGTCACAGATTGAGAAAAGATATTCACAATACATATATCTGACAAAGGACTCATTTCTAGAATATATCAAGAAATCCTAAACATCAGTAAGAGAAAGACAAACAATCCAATTAAACATCAGCAAAGTACTTGAACAGACATTTCAAAAAAGAAGATATCCAAATGGCCAAAACCATTATTCATCAGGGAAATGCAAATTAAAACCACAATGAGATACCGTTACACAGCCAACAGAGTGGTAAAAGCAAAAAGACAGTCAATGCCAAGGGTTGGCAAGACAGTAAAACAACTGGAACTCTCATTTATTGCCAGTAGGAAGAAAAATTATTACAAACACTTTGGAAAACTGCAGTGTCTTCTAGAACTAAATGTATGTCTACACTATGATCTAGTAATTCTACTTCCCTAGACAAATGATTGTATATGTTCACCAGGAAACACATACAGAATGTTGACAGTGGCCTTATTCATAATAGTCCCAAAAGGGAAAATGCCCAAATGTCCATCACCAGGAGAGTGGATGAATAAGTCCAGATCTATTCACACAATGGAATACTGCACAGCGATATAAAAGAATAAGTTATTATGCACAACATAGATGGATCTCACAATTATAATGTAGAGTAAAAGAAGACCGATTTTAAAAGTAAATATCTATTATTCCATTTGAATAACATTTAGGAACAGACAAAACTAATCTATGGTGATAGACTTCAGAATAGTGGTTACCTCAGGCAGTGGGGAAGGTGGTTGCTGTCTAGTAAGGGGCAGAATGGAGCCTTCCAAAGTGCTAGAAAGATTTTATATCCGGAGCTAGGAACTAGTTAACGCTGATGGTGGTTATACTGTAAGAAATCATTGCATTGTATGCTTAAAGTTTATATGTATATCTTAAATCTCAATTAAAATAAATTAACATGGGGAGGATTGAGAACAGAAACTTGATGACCCATCCCTTCAGGAAAGGTTCCAAGACCTCATTGTCAAGTGGGAGAGGAGATAGCACCATAATAACATTGGAAATTTTTGAATTAGACATAGACTTAAGAAATGTGGTCGTTAAATTTTAACTCTTCACTAATTAGCCATGCAATCCTGGAAAATGGCCTATTTAGACCTCAGTTTCCCAATCTTTAAAATGTCTGACTGTTGAAGGTATCTTGTGTCCTCCCAAATCACAAGGTCCCAGTGACCTGCCTTCCCACCCAAGGCCGATATGAAGATGTGTGTCTTGTGTTGGTTCTGCTTTGCTGATTGACACTGAGGAGCACAGGGTCCTGAGCTGAAGAGGGGTGGAGCTTGGAACTCTACACATTCTATTTAGAACCGTGCAACTCATACGTTCCTGCCGTTCCCATACCACGACCACACGGATCATGAATTCTGTTTCAGGCCCTCACTGAATCATCTCCAGTCATGGGAGGGGAAACCTGGTCCAGACAGTGCAGAACAGTGGCAACTGATGATGCACTTTGGGGGTCAACCTGATCTGGGCCTCGAACTCAGCTCTAACGCTGTTTGTGACCTTAGACGAGTCACGTAAGACCCTGAACCTCAGTTTTCTCATCTGCAAAATAGGATAGTCACCACCAGTTCAGAGTTGTTCTTGTAAGGGTTAAATGAGATAAAGTATGCCAAAGCCCTTAGTACATGGGTCTCTCATGTTTAGTTAAACATGTACTGAGTCATGTCCTCTCAGTTTAGTTAAACACCAGGTTTAGTTATAAAACAGCTTCTTAGTTTCATAAAGTAGTGAAGCCAGAAAGCACCTTAGAAATGACCTTCTTAACAACAAGATTCGTTAAGGTCCTTTGGGATTGCAAACAATACATGATGAAAACCTAGTTAAGCAAAAAGGGAAATTGATTGAAAGTCTGTAGGAACATCTTATGCAGTCACAGGAAAAGCAAAACAGCAGGACCACAGAATGGCAGAAAGCAGGACCACCCTGAGGGTAGCAGGGTTTGCAGATGCTTACCTAGACATCACCATTAACATGACTCAGCTCTGATATCTCCCAGAACATAACCCCAGGGCATCACTCAGTGTCTAATACAGCATTTAGACTTAATCTGGACTAACAAGAATTCTGGGATTCCACCCCCAACCCCCACCACCAAAAAAAACAAAAAACAAAAAAAAAAACCAAAAAAAAAAAAAAAACCCTGCTCCTTCTCCAGTCTTCCCCATGTTAGGAAATTTTTTTGTACTCTCAGCTACCCAGTCACCCAGACTCTAAGCAAAGCAGTCTTCCCTGCGTGACTGTATTTTTTCCCACACCCCCCATGTCAGCAAAGACTACTGATTTCACCTCCAAACTCCACTTCTTACCCACTGTAACCATAGTCACATCACTTTCCTCCCGGACACTGAAGTCATTTTCTGACAAGTCTTTTGCTTCCCTCTTGCTCTACTCTAATTCAGTCTCTACCCCAGTCTCTGGATCACTCAGCCAGAGTGGTCTTTTAAAACCACAAATTGGGTCATGTTACTCTATGACTAAACCTTCCAAATGGCTCCCTCTTGCTCTGAGAATAAGATCTAACCACATTACCATGTCCTACAAGGCCCTACATGATTTGATCTGTTTGTCTAAACTCGTCTCTACATGCTCACTCCCTATTATAATGCTCCAGGCCACACTGGCCTCCTTTCTGTTTCTGCCTGTAATGGTTTCCCCTAGATTTTCTATGTGATGGTCTCCTTTTCATCACCTCCCTAGAGATAGTTTTCTCATCACCCAACTTGAGGTAGCTGCTCTCTTACTCAGTCACTCCTCATCACTTCAGCATTTTTATATTTTCGCTGTTGTGTGAAATCTAATTTTCCTTGCTTCCTTAGTAGACAATAGATATTTGTTGAATGAATGAATGAATGAATGTGCTAACTTGTTTATGAAATGTCAAATGCCTGAGAGAATCTGATTGTTCCAGATCAGGGGATACAATACCTACCCCTGGGCTGTTCACCTCTGGTCAAGATTCCAGGATCCCTGAGCACAGGCACAGCTATCTGGAGACCTATCCCTGTGCATCTTTGCAGTCCTAACAGCCATCCTAAGCGGGCTTAGTCCTCATTTTACAAATACAGATACTAAGGTACAGAGTGAATGAGAGACATTCCCATTATTGAATCATGTCATTTTCTGTTAGCAGACTCTGCTTTGTCTGTTCTTGTTGAAACAACTCCACATCTCTGTCTTTTAAAACCAATAGTGTTAACTATATGTTGATAAATATTTTCCTTCATTTCCACCTACTCTATGTTAACACTAGTGTTGGAATTCTCATTTCCTCCTACAAGAAAGAAATATGGCCCAGATTTTCACTGTGGGACAAGATGTTTCAGCTTACCCACGCCAGCTTTTTTTTTCATGTCTCAGTTTTTTTTAAATGATAATAGAGTCTTGCTGCCCCTTCAGTTACTAAACATTTCCTTTAGAAAGCTGTTTTGTTTTACTTTGTTTTAATTAAGGCCTACATTACCTGGGGAATTCTGAAAATAGGATCCCATTTTAGTTTCTTCTTCTAGCTAAATGAAATCTTTAGAATGTGGTCATTTAATAGTGAAATATGTGCCTAATCCATGACAAGAATTCAAATTTGTTTTTAGCTAGCTAGAATTCATATACAACTTTCAGTCTAACATTCCTGCTCCCTAATTGTTCTACTTTATCCTAACTCCATCCAAACAAATAAATGCCATAACATCTGTTTTCAAAGAATAAAATAAAAATGTATTAATAAATTTGATATGGTAGCTCTAAAGCATATGAGGCATGGTATTAAGTAAGATTAATTCAGTTTTATCTCCTAGCCTTATTTCTCAGGGATCTGTGGTTCTTTAACAGGGAGATCATTAGAGATCAGAAATTTAGATACAGACATGGCGATTGTACATTTTAAATTTTTATGTATTCATTTCTGTGGTAATTAAACTTTAATATAGCCTCACTAGCTTTTTTTTTTTTTTTTTTTGGTTAGTGTTTACATGTTATATTTTGTTCCATTCTTTGTCTTTAAACCTATATATGGCTTGGTATTTAAAGTGTATTTCTGGTCAAATGGCATATTGTTGAGTGTTGCTTTTTCACCCAGTCTGATAAACTTTGTCTTTTAATTCGTTTGTTTAGATCATTTACATTTATTGTAATTACTAGTGTGATTAAAGTCCATTACATTTCTAATTGCTTTTTATTGATTCCATCCAGTTTTGTTCTCTTTTTTCTCTTTTTCTGCCTGCTTTTGGGTGCAGTGTTTTTGATTATTCTATTTTATTTCAACTATTGGAGTCTTTAAAATCTCTTTTTAAAACTTTGCTAGTTACCCTAGAGTTTACAATATATATACAATATACACCTTTAATTAATTAGTCTATCTTTATGTGTGACAATTTAATACAATTAGATTCTGAATCATTGGTATGATCACCTTATTACCAATTGAGCATTGAAGCTCTATCTCAGTTCCCATGTTTATATTTTTCTTAATAATTGTATTTATAATAATAATAATAACAACAACAATAATAATATATAACAATTAGGAGCATTTATTTTGTGACAAACACAATTGTGACAACTTTTACATTTATTGACTTATTTGATCCTCGCAATAATCCAATGTGAATAGGTCATTTATGTATCTCCATTTTACAGATGAGAAAGATGAGGCAGAGAGAAGTCAAATAACTTGCTGCAGGTTTCAAGGCACTAAGTGGCAATACTACTTTTATTTTAGGAGAAAAGAACAATGTAGGATTTAATCCATTAGAAGGGGGAGGAAACTGAAGCTTCTTAGTGGCTCAGGTTTCCATGCAAGAAAAGGAGGAAGAACTGTATTCTCAAACAGGATGGTAGTGGTGAGCCACTTCTGTGTAGACAGGCCAGCACCCCATTATCACTGTGAGCCACTGCTAATTTGAACTGTACTGGCTTTGTAATTTGTATCTAATTTGAACATTTGGGTGTCTTAAAAAAATAATTTTATATGAGCTTTAAGAATAAGATGATTATACCTAGTTCTGTGTTAATGAATATTCAAATGACATTAAAATAAAAATGGTTTAAGTCAAAACTTGAGAATTTTTTTCTGTAGTCTATGAACCTTTTGGTTCAAGGACACACTAGCCTCCTGATTATGATAGCATTATCTCAGTTTCCCTAATTTTGCTCAAGTGTAGATGAGAGAGTCAAATGCATATCAACTTTTTTTTTTTTTTGAGATAGAGAGGGAGCGCTTACACACACATGCAAGCAGGGGTGCAGCAAAGGAAGAATGAGAGAGAGAATCTTAAGCAGGCTCTACTCCCAACACAGAGCCCAGCATGGGGCTCCATCTCACAGTCATGAGATCATGACATGAGCTGAAATCAAGAGATGCTTAACTGACTAAGCCACCCAGGTACCCTGTATCAGTTTTAAATTGTAAACTCCATATGTGAATCCTCAAGAAGAATGATGAGTTACTGACATCTATCCATGTTTTGGTCACATAATTTTGCTTTCCTATTTCCAGACGTTGTGTAGAGTCCTACAGAGAGCTTTCTGGAGATCTCTGGTTTCTGGATGTATAGGAGGCCACCCACCTTTTCTTTGTTTCTAGACGTATAGCAGGCCACCCACCATTTCTCTGAGGCTCACTTTTCTCATCTGTTAAAATGGGAATGGAACCTATTATGTGGGGTTATTGTGATAATGAATGAGATCATGCAGATTAAATGTTTGACACAGAGCAGGTACCCAAATGTTATTATTATTATTGTTATTGTTATTGTTATTGTTATTATTACTGACAGCAGTTCTGATCAGGTTCTCTGATATGAACTACAAGTCCTAAAAATGTTTGCATTAGAGGAGCCAGTAACGGTGCTCTTGACAGCCATATGCATTGATGACATGACCCTAAGAAACCAGCCTTCAAACTGCACTATGCTTATGTTCAGATGATATTTTGATTTCTGCTACCTACGGAATGTTTGTGTCCCCCCAAATTCATATATTGAAACCTCATCCCCAGTGTGAGGGGATTTGTTGGTGGGGACTTTGGGAAGTACTTAGGTTATGAGAGTGCAGCCCTCATGAATGGGATTAGTGGACTTATAAAAGGGAGCTCCCGGCAAACTCCCTTGCTTCTTCCACCCTGTAAGGATACAGAAAGAAGAGAGCCATCTATGAACTAGTAAGCAGGTTCTCACCAGGTACTGAATCTGCTGACGCCATGATCTTGGACTTCCCAGCCTCCAGAACTGTGAGAAATAAATTTCTGCTATTTACAATCCACTCAGTCTAGTGTACTTTGTGATTGCAACCCAAACGAACTAAAGCAGTTTCTACTCTTTTTTTTCTTTTTTAAGTTGGCTCACTTTTTATACAGAGAGTTTCCAACTGTGATTAGCTTGCATGGTGTTTACCAAATAAAAAATGCATTGATTTAGCATAAGCACTAGTAATACTACATTGTAAAAAAATTGAGCCGTTGGTAGAGAATAAAGTTTAAAGTCAATAAGCCTAAGCCAGACCTCGGAGAGCGTGGTGGTACCAGTTTTGCTTCATATTTCCCTTGCTGCTGTTCCCAGCCCAACATTATTTTTAATTAGTTGAACACTGTCATGATGCTACTGCCCTACGCTGAATGACATTTATGACCCTCACATAAAATCAGTCTTATTTACAACTAGGAAGAATGTCGCCTAACTTGGGAAAGCATTTAAAATATCTCAGAGTAGGGGCGCCTGGGTGGCGCAGTCGGTTAAGCGTCCGACTTCAGCCAGGTCACGATCTCGCGGTCCTTGAGTTCGAGCCCCACGTCAGGCTCTCTGGGCTGATGGCTCGGAGCCTGGAGCCTGTTTCCGATTCTGTGTCTCCCTCTCTCTCTGCCCCTCCCCCGTTCATGCTCTGTCTCTCTCTGTCCCAAAAATAAATAAACGTTGAAAAAATAAATAAATAAATAAATAAAATATCTCAGAGTATGGAGGAAAAGTATTTTATAAGATTATTTTTAGTATTTGTATTCCCTTGTAAGCTGCTGAGAAGGTAATTGCATTTTGAAACCACAAGGTGAATGTTGGGCAGTCTGTCATTAAGCAATAGAACAGACTTTGTAATGCAATTTACATAAATTAACAACTTTCTTCTGATGTTTGTTGGACCTTCAGGACTTGACTAGAGCTGGCAAGCCAGTTTGACTTTTGCAGAATATTAAGCAGGCAAAATTTGTTTCAAGGTGCTCCACTTCTATTTTCCCTTATTTTTTCCATCTTTTGGGGTAAGTTCTCACTTCAGACTATTAGATCTTTCTCTGCACATTCTCTCTATTAAACATTTTTGGGCAGAATGAATTATAGTCAAGTGATTTTCACAGAAAATTAGAATCGATTCCTTTATTTTAACTCCTTTTAGCAGGAAGCATTCCAAAAGTGTGTTAAAACATTTCCCTGTCTTAGTAAGTAGTATCAATGAAAAAGGTGGAATTTTCTTATCACCTCAAAGAATTGGAGACCGATAGTGTATGTTTCCATTAGAATGATTGGATCCATAGTGGATCCAATATATTTTATATTTATCCAAATATTTTAGAATATCTAGACATACTGAAATTTAATTTGGTCCTTGAAGGATTCTGAAAAAAAAATATGTGTTCTGTTGCTTCCACCTATGGAAACTCCTAGCACTTTTTAACATTTCTCCTTCACATTATTATATATACATGTATGTATTTAGGTTGGGGGGGTGGTGATTCTACTTGTTCAGACTATGCAGTGGTTGTTATTTCAGTAAGGGGTCAGACTTTGGGTTGGTTAGCACTTCCATACCCTGTGGGAGGTAAAGGAGAGTCATTGGTTGTATACAACCTTTTCACTATTCCAGGGCTAAGGAGCTGTACTCTGATTACTCCCTTAAGGAGAAAGAGTAGTCTCACCCTCTGAAGTAACAAGAGGCTGCCTCTTCTCATCTTGAAGACCTGGCAGAGCCCTTGCTGAGCCAATCATTGTCTGCAGAGCCTCTGCCCTACCATCCTTTTCTTGCAAAATTGGATGCCCCACTGGGGTACCTGCTGCAGTGAGAGGGTGCCCATGCTGCAGAACCATGCGAGTTCAGGACCAGGTCCTTACGACATAATAAAGGGATACTACAAGTTGTGTCAAGGCTTTATCTCGAAGTTTCTCTTGGGGAGAGTTCAGATAAGAGGGAAAAAATGAGAAGAGTTTTCACTGTAAGGAAAGAAAATGAAGACGGAATTTAGAATAATTTGGGTGGTGCACCACAGTATAATGGGAAGAGGCAGGATTTACTTCTTCAAGACCTGGCTCTGAATCTTCTCTGTGTAACTGGCTACCTGTGCAGCCACTCCATGTAAAGCATAAACTGGTAATGGGAAAGATTTACAGAGATACATTTTTTTAACTTATTGCATTAGAGGATGGTTTAGTCTTGGAACGAATCTTGTCACAGGTGGTTGGTAGTGTTTTATGCCATTTATCTTTTCCTGGAGCTTTTCAGACCATCATAGGCTCTTGTTCCGGGAATATTTATGCACAAATAAGAGGCCAGATGGTGGGTAAGATGGCCTCTGGGTGTCATATAACCGTATCCCATGCTGCTGTTCCTCCCTCCATTATGACTCAAGTTTTAATGATTTATAGTGGAGACAAATTGGTTTACATTTTAACAATTTTTAATAAAAACATCCACTTCAGTTAGATACAAAGACTTATGTGTTAAGTAAACGCAACCTTAAGGAAGGAAGGAGAAACATAGGCATCCATTTGTTTCTTAGGTATCTTCAAAGTCAGATGGGATCTACTAAGGATCAATTAAACTCTCTGACTTAGTGTAATTATTTTTAAGAAGGGAATGCATGATTCCCAAAATTTGCCATCAGAGGAAACAACAGATGACACTGTCTTATAGAAGTCTTTATTACATTACAGCGAATAACCCTCCATTTTTGTGACTCAGAAAGCTGGTATTGTCCATGTTCCAAGAGTGACGCAATCTCCTTGGACCGCGTGCAAACTCACAAGAGACTGATGTGTAAACCAGGCCACTTCATTAATATGCACTGACAAATAGAACCACAAATGTAACTGGTTTTCACATACTCTGACTAGCTCTCCATGTAGGGAGATCAACATTGCAGCAGGCCAAAGATAATCCCAAGATTTCTCGGTGACCCTAGAACCAGAGCAAGGGCTGTGTGCTTCATGGCTTAGCATTATGGCTATGGCACCAGTTTGCTAGGGCCACCATTAAAATGCGCCATAAACTGGGTGGCCTTTAAACACAGAAATGTATCGTCTTACAGTTCCGGAGACTAGAAGTCTGAGGTCCAGTGTTGGCCGGGATGGTTCTTTCTGAGGGCTGTGAGGGAGAATCCGCCCCATGAATCCTGCTGCGCTTCTGGTGGTTTGTTGGCAATCTTCAGTACTCCGTGGCTTGAAGAAGCAGCACCCCAATCTCTGCCTTCATTTTTCCCATGGCATGAAGTGTGTCTTTAAACTTCCCCTATTTATAAGGACACCAGGCACATTGGGTTCAGACCTAGCCTCGTGTCCTTATTTCAACTTGATTAGCCCTCTAACAAATTAGACTTTCCAAACAAGGTCACATTCTGAGGTACTAAGGGTTAGAGTGCCAACATATCTTTTGGGGGGAGACACAATTCAACCGATAACAACTGTTGTATATGTCCTCTGTATTCAAGGTGGATCTGCTGGAGACCCCAGCCTCTTCAGAGTACTGGGAGGGCCCAGCACACCCTTGCCAATTCCGGCGGGGCATGTTGTCCAACCTTATTTTGAATTTCACAGCTTCAGATATGTTCAAGGTTATGCCCAGAGCTCCAGATTGAGGGTACTTGTCAGTTACATGTCTTATTGCTTGGTTAATAGGTGACTTTCCACAATTTCATTCTTCAGAGCTATTCTGATTTTTAGTTTGGGGGCAGACATGGATATATATAATTCCTTTAAACAGTCCTATTCTATTACATTATTTAGGCGCCTTCAATGTCTCACTATGATAAACAATAATAATAATGACTAATGTTTATTGAATGCTCACTCTCGTCCAGGGACTACTTAAGTATTCTAAATGTATTAGCTCATTTATAATGCTCATGACAAGAGAAGAGGCTAATTCAATATCATACTCATTTTTTTACAGATGAGAAAACTGAGACCCACAGTGGTTCAGTGTGATAGAAAAAGGTTTTGCACCCAAGTAGCTTAGCTCCAGAGCCCATGTGCTTGAGCTGATACCAGCCCCCTGCTTCTCAACTGTGTGATCTTAGGCGAGTCTTTAACTTATGCCAATAAGTGAACGTGGAGATAAGAGCAAGACTTACCTTATGACATTGTTTGCATCTTAGAGCAATAACTGCTGGACAGTGCATGCTCAGTAAGTGTTAGCAAAAACAACCCCCTCCTCGCCAATATCTTTCACTTCCCCAAATGGAGTGACTGCAATACAAACCTAGGCAGCCTGACTCCAGGGCATTCTTAACCCTTGTACAAGAGTTGGCCCCATAGCCAATGAGTATTGCTGTTAATAAGTTTATGTCTTCTTTCCTTCCTCCCTTCCTATTTCATTGGAAGTATTTCTTCTTTGGCCTAAAATAACACTTGCTTCTGGATCCTGTCTTCTGCTGCCTTCCAAGATCCATCACTATCCTTCTTACCCCTGAATCTTCAACCTCCACCCCTTCCTGGTTCCTTTCAATCTGCAAACTTGCCCAGGTGTCCTCCAACCTAACAGTGACTGCAGTCTTGAAGCCTTGCCTCCTTCCACCCACTTCCCACCTTTTTGTTCTTCTCTTCACTGTTCAGTGTCTTTCAATAGCAGGTTATTTTCCCAAGCTTTGTAACCTGTGTTCAACTCACTGAAGTTCTGCCTTCATCCTCTGCTTATGGAGACTGCCTTTGCCTACTGCCCCCTCTGATGGCCACTTCTCAGTCTTGACCTTGCCCCCTCCATAGCCTTCCACATAGGCCACTGGTCTCCACTTCCTGGAATGAATTTCTTCGTGGGCTTCTGTCAGGCTCTTCTTGTGTGCTTTTCTTCTCTTCTTCAACTACTCTTCACCTTCATTCTGATCTTCTCTTCTCCCAATCTTCCCTTCAATGTCAATGTTTCTAAGTTCTGTCTTTGGCCCGCAGTTCATCTCCATGTTATGCATCCCAAATACTGAGTCAAGTTTCACATATATCGTGATGACTTCCATGCCTGTCCCTCAGACCCAGAACTGTCACCTGAGTCCCAGATCTGTAAGGAATTCTTTATAGGGCATCTCCACATGGATATTTCAAAGGCATAGCTAACAAAACATGTTCAAGGTGGAATGTTTCATATCTTTATTCCTGCAAATCTGCTGTTTCCCAGGATCTCCAGGAATCTGGGTACCACCCACTGCCTCCTTCTTCCTATGGCCCTATCCCAACCAATATGGATTCTTCTGAGGACCCTTACTTGATGTGCTTTGAAGCTTTCTTTCCTTCTCCATCCTCCTACTACCACCTAGGTCCCACCCCTACTTTTTCTCTTTCAGATTACCCACAGGTGAACTTCCTGTCTAAATTCTCTGTCACCCTCCAGTTCTGGCTACACAGCACAGATAAATTAATATTAACCCTTTTAAAAATAACTTGAAAACATAAAAATTATATGTGCTCATATGATTTTTCTTAAATCTTTGGAAATGCCTTGGAAAATAACAAGGAAAATGAAAGTTTTTCATTATCTTAAAGCTCAGATATAACCATTAGAAGCCTATAGATGCATTTCCTTCCAGTTTAAAAAAAAAATGAATGCATAGTATTTTCTAATCACCACTGGGATCATGCTCCATATATCAGTTTATTGCTTGATTTCTTCCCATAAAGCATAATGCATTATCCCATATCATTAGAAATTATTTAAAAATATGATTTTAATGACTACCTCATAGTCTAGAAAATGAAACAAATAAACCATAATTTAATGACTCCTCTATTGTGGAGCACTTGGATTCTATCTATTTTTTATTATTTTAATTAACACTTAGTGAAAAACTTTGTGCTTGATTTTTTAACTCTTCTCGTTTCCTTGAGATCAATTGCTAGAAGGGGAATTATTCGGTTAAAGAATGAGTATTTTTGAGGTTTTCCATATATTTTACTCAATTGCTTCCCCCCTGCAAAAAAAAAAGTAGCAAATTATTCCCTCTGGAATGTTTGCAACTGAACGTCTCATTCACATTCGCCAAAATTGAATGTTCACATTTAAGTAGTGTATTTTCTGATTCAATAATCGAAAAATGAAACCATGGCATTTTCTAAATGAAGTTGAACATGCTTTCATGTTTATTAGCTGTAACTATTTCTTTTTTTTTTTTTTCAACGTTTATTTATTTTTGGGACAGAGAGAGACAGAGCATGAACGGGGGAGGGGCAGAGAGAGAGGGAGACACAGAATCGGAAACAGGCTCCAGGCTCTGAGCCATCAGCCCAGAGCCTGACGCGGGGCTCGAACTCACGGACCGCGAGATCGTGACCTGGCTGAAGTCGGACGCTTAACCGACTGCGCCACCCAGGCGCCCCTGTAACTATTTCTTATTACGTGAATTGCCTATTTATGTTGTCAGTTTGTTTTTATATTAAGGTATTATTATTATTATTATTATTAATTTGTATGAGTGAGCAGTCATTCTGAACTTCAAGCCTTGCTTAAGAATCCTTTGTTTTCCCTATAACTCTCCAAGTAAAGTTGAAATCCCTCAGCTTGGCACACAGTGCCCTCTGTTATTTTGCCCTTGACCGTCTGCCCTCTCTGTGCCAAGAGGCAGACAAATACACCACAGGCCATTTTGAACTATTTCCAGCTCTCAAAATAATGTACTTGTTCTATATGCCTCATTTCTGTGCAATATGCTCTCTTTTTTCTGCCCCCATCACCATTGTCCACCTGCCCCCTGTTTTGCCTAGCAAACTGCCAGTCACCTTCAAACTCACCCAGCAGGTACCTCCCTTAGGTGGGACCTGCTCATGACCTCTTAGTCTGAATTATGTGTCTCTCTACTTACAGCTCTTATAGGATCTGGCAAGCCTCTTTCACAGCTCTCACTACACTGTATTTTTTTCCTATTCATAAAGAAGACGAGTCTTTTGTTTCTACCTTCCCAAGACCTAACAATAACTAGCAGAGAGTAGATACACAATAAAGACTGAAGTAGAGGGAAGGATGAATGAAGCTGCTGGTCTGTTTCTAAAAAGGGCTATATTTGTCCTGGGAATTTTATCCCAATTTGAATATTAAAATAATATATTCTGATTCTTCCTCTGTCCAGGTGGGTAAAACTCGAGTATTTTGCTTGTTTATTAAAGCCCCTATGTATATAATGTATGGTTGCCATACATCAGGTATATATACTTGATTGTAAAGTTGTGGAAAAAGAATTCTTTACCATGGATTTGATTATCTCCAAAATTCATTTAGTGTTAAGCACAAAGAATTGGAAATTCGTGAGGCTGGTTGTCATAGTATTTCATTTCTCAACTTAAGTCTAAGATGAATATAGTGAGATGTGAAGAATATAGAGAAGGGCAGGAGGACAGGATGATAGAGGATGGACGGAAGGATGGATGGAAAATACATCTCACATTTACTTGCTGATTAGAAAACATATTCATTTGGAAACGATAAATTTACCCACTGCCTTAGTCCATTCAGGCTGCTGTAACCAAATACCATAAATTGGGCTACTTAAAAACAACAAATATTTATTTCTCACAGTACTGGAGGCTGGGAAGGCCAAGATGATGGCGTGAAAGCCTGTGTCTTTATAGACAACTATCCTCTCTACAACTTCACATGGCAGAAGGAGACTAGGGAGCTTTGTGGGTGTCCTTTTTAAGGGCACTAATCTCACTCATGAGGGTTCCATCTTCATGACTAAGCCCCTCCCAAAGGCCCCACATCTTAATACCCCTATTTGGCTGTTACATGTTAACATATGAATGTTGGAATGGAGGGACACAAATGTCCAGACCATAGCATTCTATTATCTGAGAATGCATCTGTAGCATTCCAACAGGCCATTCAAGTTTCAATTAAATTACGCACTAAAATAAAAAATAATAATAATAAAGTTACAAAAAGGGAAACTGACAAAAATTTTGCTGTACAATTAGAACAAAACTAAACAAAGAAGTCCGTCCCCAGGATCTGTCAAAAGGAAAGCATAATACAAACATCTGAAATCAATTAATTATATTAGGAAGCCAAGATTCACTTTTTTAAAGTAGGCTCCTCACCTGACATGAGGCCCAAACTCACAGCCCTGAGATCAAGAGTCTCATCATGCTCTACCAACTGAGCCAGGCGCTCCCCCAAGATTCACTTGTTAAACACATTTGTCTTGGAGAAAATTGAAATCATAATTGCATGCCTGCAATTTACTTGATTGGTTTGCTTAATGATTTGGAGACCAACCAGTCTCTCAAGTATGGAGTCAGTCAATGTCTATAGCCTTACCTCTTAGTAGCTTTCTGAGCACTACTGTTTTATCCGTTCCTCTCTATGGAAAAGGAAGGAACAGAGACTGGCATTATACCAGTTGCCTGACTAACTAATCACAGTGTAGTGTAATGGGTTTGCTGATGGGGCAGTTACAGAAGGTATTTGCATTTTCAGCCTTTTAATTCCAGTTTGGGAGTGTAAGAAATATTAAGCATCAATAAGCAACTGGAAAGATCCGAACTATTTGTTCTGGTAGCTGAATACTGTCTGCTCATTCATGCCTCTGTGCCTTTCCAAGTACTGGTCTATCTTCTTACAACAGTCACTCATCACTTCAAATCCCTCCCTATTTGCCAGTGGCTCCTACTGGAAAGGTATGTATGTGACCGAATAATAAAAGTTCCTTCTTAGAGGTGCATAGGGCACAGCAAAACTGCATTTCAGAGACAGATGTATCCTTGAAAGACATTGACGAAAGGAATCCCAGCCAAGTAAGGCTACAGAATTGCAAAACATTTGTGGCTGGGAACTGGAATGTTCTGTTCTAGATAAAGGTGACCTTGTCTATGGGGGGAAATAGAGGTGCTTATGTGTGGGACATTCTTTTTTGGTTGTCAAGAAAAGGACACAAGCTTTCATTTAGTTTCCTTCCTAAAGCATCCTCAACTCTGAGCTTTTAATCAAAGCACCACAGTGCCTGGAAGGGGAGATTCCTGAAGGAAGCTAAGGCACCTGGTCCCCCTGGCTCTGTGTTGGTCCCGGTGTTACACCAGAGCAGCTCACACTGCTCAACACTTGTTACTCAGCATTAGGAAAATGCCCTCATGCCTTCTCATTTTCCTTCCCTGCCTCCGACCCTTTTTGCTTTTACTTAAAAAGCAAAAATAACAACAGTGAAACCACTGGTTAATGACACTGAAGTCTTTCGGTTCAGCTGGATTCAGCTTTTTTTTTTTTTACCTTACTGTTGAATTTTTAAGATGTAAATAAAAGACCTCTTAGAAACACACTGATTAAATTTCCCCTTCCTATTTCACGATCGAAGCCTCTCTTGTCCTCTTCTACCCTTTCCTAGGCCTAACAATAAGCTGGGTTTCATGTCTCCTGGACCTGACTCCGCCGGAGCCTCTTAGAACTTCAACTTGTCTGTCAGGTGCAGGATGCAATTGGGCCAGTTGCTGGGCAACTGAGCATCGTGGCTCAGTTCTGGTTGTGCTTATTCTTAGCTTATTAGGTCAGGAATGGTGAGGAAACGTATAATATCAATTTTACTGCTCCCCACGCATTTTAATCAGGATTCCAAGTTCCCCCCTGAAATGTCATAATTTCCTCTAACCCTATCATCATGATCTTGCTGCTCTATTTCCTCATACTTATGCTGAGTGGATGAGATAGGATTCTTTCCTTTAGGCTTCCGTGTTCACGTGCTTAGTCATGTATCGCAACTAGTGCCTGTGAACTTGACAGCACTGAACGAATGTTGCTGTGATGATTCATTTCCATCTACACTTTCCCTGGATTTCTGAGATGGATTCTCCCCCCCACCCCCCCGCCATCTTTTTTAAAGAAAAAGAAGTACTTCAGGCACACAAAAACTGTTCTGAAACAATAATTCCTAGAAAATTGAAGGGTGACAAGAGTGTAATGAAGGGGGGAAAAGAGTTAAAATAAAGTTCTAGTGATGCCAAGTTTCATTTGTCACTGAAGAGAATAAACCACGAACAGATAAAGTGACCTCCTTATAAGCTTCACCCCAGTTCATCTTACTGTATGTTTCTCTTTCTCATTATTTAACATGTCAGCACTGACTTATCATGGTTACTGCACAAGATATTGTGACTGATAATTCTGTCTACAAAATTGCAAGTTCTTTCCTAATTTGCATTAGTTCATGATTTTCTGTGTTCTTCCTGCATATTCTAAGCATGTTAGATGGGTAAAATCCTGTATCAGGGTACAGGTTAAAGCACTGTAGAAAGAGAACTAAAGATGTGGTGCCTTACATGAGAAGGAAATGGACTTTTCTGCATAACAGTTTGGGGATAGCAGGCAATCCATGGTGGGTCAGTAACTCTGCTCCACCCAGGGGTGGAGCAAGCCCTGCCATGTTCCCTACATGGCTTCCCCTCTGGGTACAAGGTGGCTGGGTGCTCCAGTTTTCTTCATTTTTCAGCCTAGAGGAAGGGAAAAGATGAAGTAGAGGGCAACCAGATTCCTTTAAAAGGGACTGAGAAGTGGCATGCATCACTTCCACTTGTATTCCAACAGCTCAAACTTAGCTTATGGCCATACTTACCTGCAAAGGAGGCTGGGAAATGTAGTCTCTAGATGAATAGCCATGTTCTCAGGTCCTCAGCGCTAGAATCCCAATCATCCAGTATTAGAATCCTCTAATCCACCTCTAATTTTCCAGAGTTACAAGGGTATACAAGGTTAGTGAACTCAGGACCTGCCTTACAGGTGGTCAGGGGGACAGCCACTGGAGATTACATCCCAGATCCAGGAAGCTCCCCTCTCCTCATTCCACCGCTCACTACCCTCCTGCTGGTGACTTGGATTCCTGAATGGGAGGAAAAAATCCTCATCAGAGACAAAGCTTCCATGCCAAGAAAGCTGGCCGATCCTCCAAAAGTCACTGCCCTGTTTACTTATTTCCTTTAGCTGTTTTATTTAGTGGACTGTTTTAGTTTCTTCGTACAGTGTTTTGTAGGGATGTGCAGTCAGTCTCTGCCTGCCCCAGCTCCCTGTGGCTGCTGCTTGAGAATGGAAGGTACAGAAAGGGACACTGAGGGGCAGAGGGCTTGACTGCATTCTTCCTGAAACTCTTGACTATGAAGAACTCTCAGGAATGCATCCGTCTGTTAAATAAGAGTAAGAGCCCCACTCTCCCAGTGTTTCCTAAAGTGTGATCTTGGGCCACTGCATCAGATCACTTAGAGGGTTTATATAAAGTACAGAGCCCCAGACTCCATCCCTGGAAATGGGACAGAGCCTAATATCTATTAATATATTTAACTATACATTGTGTTAAGCATATTACATGTTGTTATGCACAATGACATGTCAGCAAGTTTCAGCAAGGCTCCAGGTCGTGCGTGTCTACGTGTGTTCAGGCGAGGGTAAAGAAATTAAGACCTGGCCTGCATTAGAGAACCCATCAATATTAGGGAAAGTGAGGCAAACACATGTTGAAAAACGAACAGATATATAAGACAGCATATAACCAAATTCTAACTGTGTGGCAAAGAATCAGATTCCAGGGAGTGAAAAAGAGAAAACTTAAGGACCGAAAGAATCTGTGTTGTTTTTATGGAGGACACGTGTCTTAAGAAGTGTAATAAAGGGTGGCTACTTAGCATTTTCTCAAATCCCACGTGCCATGGCGCACTGTTTTTCCCAAATGCACTGCAGTAAAGAATAATTCCACCTGCTTTTCAGAATCGGGGTTCCAGGAATACAGTAACCAGGTGTAACTGACACCAAAATGATGTTAGCTGTGGGGGCCCCGTGGCCGTCAGTTCTCTCTACTGGATGGCCCACTCAGCTCCACTCACTGTGCCACGCTTGCCCCACTCATGACTCAGGCTCCCTCCCTCAGCAAAATTACAGTCACTCCGGATCCTGGAGCTTCATGTCCATTCAGGAAGAGTCAAAAGTCAAATGTCAGTTCCTCATTTACCAAGTGTCTGATGCAACAGGACCTATGGGTTCTGGCTTGATGAATGTTATTAAAATTAGTTCTTTTCCTTCCCTTTACCAATTTTGAAGTCCATGTTTGCAGACCACTCCCACCTAGACAGTTGTGACATCCTCTGTCCCTTCTGGGCCAGAAGGAACGTGTGGAGTGTCCTCGCTGGGCTGGGTCATGCACCACTGTGGCCCCTGCCCTCCTTCTCCCGGGTCCCTGGCGTCACCGTGGTGATTCTACCCTGCGAGGACTCAGTATCCTTACCCCAGCCCAAGGGCCGCATTTGAGCTCTTAAACCTCTCACCTGAATATTCAGACAGTGATTATAAATAAGCAATACGCATTTCTTTCACACTCAACAGTTTATAAAGGGGAAACTCTGGTTAATCTAAGCCTCCTTCCTACCTACCCCCAAGCTTTAGTCAAGCAGTTCTTTTAACTCTGCCTCGAGAATTCTAGGTTGGAGTCAAAAGTCCTGTGGGGTATAGAGGTAACTTCTTCCTGAGGCCACCCGCGATCAAAGGTTTGTGATGCAGCTGTGGTTACTTCAGATCCCAGACCTTCCTGCACAGAGGACAGCTGAATTATTCTCCCTCCCACCTCCACGACCACCCATACACTAATGTCTCTTAACAGTGGTCTCCTGCACTCTCCTTTTTATTTCCAATTATGTTGGCAGAAATTCAAGAGGAGATTACAAAGTGCTCCCTTCTTCTTGGTATTTAGAGTTCTTGACCCTCAGCACCATTTTTGCAAGGAGAAGGAACAAATTCACTGCTCCTTTTCATATTAACTCTATCCCTTTATTCTTTAAAGCTACATATAGTTCAAACTATCTTTCAGTTGTATAAATATATATATATATTTATATATATATACACACATATACATATATAAAAAAAGTATTATCTGAAGGAGCTTAATGCAACAACCAAGTCTACCAAAATATAATTTTAAATATATATATAAGCCTTATTTCCCTTTTTTCTAAGTCCCTTGGCACCTACAGTGTGACCAGCTGTGCCCTGGATTAGTGTCTAGGTCTTTAGAAAGATGTGTGGAGGGGGTAACTGGGTGGCTCAGTTGGCTAAGCATCCAACTTAAAAGTTCAGGTCGTGATCTCACGGTTTGCGAGTTTGAGCCCCATGTCTGGCTCTGTGCTGACAGCTGAGAGCTTGGAGCCTGCTTCAGATTCTATGTCTCCCTCTCTCTCTGCCCCTCCCCTGCCCTCTCTCTCAAAAATAATAAATAAAACATTAAAAAATTAAAAAGAAAAGAAAGGTTTGTGGAATGCAAAGGAAAGCAGGCGCCCAGTGGGTCTTGGGTCAGTACTTATCATTATGTTATTTCTGCTAAAGGGAGGCCCACCTCTTTTTTCTCCGTTTGTAATTCGTGTGATGATATTGTAGTATATTTATAGTTAATTACAGTAGTTAAGAATTCTTTTAAAACATTATAAGTAAATGGAAAAGGATTCTTATCTCTTAGTTAACTGGCCCTACAGGAGCTATCATCAAAGTGTTATGTTAATGGCAAGCCACCATCGAGGTGTGTGAATATTGAGGACAAAGAAATAAAGTAGTCTTGATTAAGACCACACATGCATCTCGGGAGGGGAATCAGAAAACCAGGGTTTTTGGATGTCACCGTAAGATTCCTTCTAACCCTAAAAACCTGAGGTTTTATTTTACATGTTTAAGGTTTAGAGGAAAAGACAGGCTTGACTTGGAGCCAGAACTCTGCCTTTGCCCCTGGAACTGGCTTTTGGGAAAGGGTATGATGCTCTATTTGCATTTGAAGGCCAGGAAGAGCCTCAAATGAGTTCTCTGCCAAATTGATCTGTAGGCTTTGGCCCATCAATAACTCCCAGTGTGAGATTACTATGGCGCCCTCACTGCATCGTAAAGATGGATGGTTTTTCCTGGGCTCTAGCTCAGTGGTCCACAAAGCAGGCTTTGGTTTCATGGTGCGATTTAGAAAGTGAACACAAGCATTTTCAATAGATGAAGACAGAGGGCTTCTTTACAGAGGAATTTAAGGACTGAGATCGCATCATTTCCTCTTAACACATTGGATGGCCTATATTTGAATTATCAGTAACCACAAGAATAGAGCAGTGACCTAAATTACATGTTGGCTATTTGAGTGGTTTCTTCTTTTTTTTTTTTTTAATGTTTATTTTATTTTTGAGAGAGCGAGAGAGACAGAGCGCGACTGGTGGGGGCGGGGGGCAGAGAGAGAGAGAGGGTGACACAGAATGAGATCATGACCCGAGCCGAAGCCGGACGCTCAACCAACTGAGCCACCCAGGCACCCCATTGAGGGTTTCTTTTTGATAAGCATATTCAAATTATTAGGAAAATGTGAATTATTTGTTCTAAAACACACATTTTGAAGTTTTCACTTTTATGCAATTAAAAAAAATTGGGCAGCTCAGGATTCGGCTAGACTATGTGAAAATAGGAGTAAACAGTACAGAAGTGGTCCCTGGCCTCATGGTGTTTCCAGCATATTTGTTATTCAGTGAAAGAAAGGTATCATTAAAGGTTATAATGGGAGGCAGATTACTATAGTGGTTAATAATGTAGGCTCTGGAGAAATACAGTTATTAACTCTGTGACCTTGGTCAAATTAGTTGCTTAAACTCTCTGAGGCTTAGTCTCCTTATCTATAAAGTGGAAGCAATAATACTTACAAACCTTTTAATGAAATAAAAATACTATGTCTTATAGTGTCTTTGGAATGTTAACTCACATATAGTAAGTGCTAATACATGCTATCTCTGACTATTCATAAGTTAAGAGTCACTAATAAGAATAAACAAAAATGAGGGGAAAAAAGGTTTAGCTTAGTTCTCTCCCTCAAGTGCCTTTTGGAGCACGTGTTAATTGAAAGTGTATGAAAGCTGTTATATCGCATCTGATTAAACAGTTTCTTTTCCCTTGCTGTGGGATCATGTCACCTTTCGGAATCATCAGCATCTTCCTAGTCCTTGAATACATTTTTGAGGAGTAGATCACAACTGTAGCTCCTCAAGCATCACTTGGAAAGCTTGTTTAAAACACACATTCCCAGACAGTCATTCCAGGAATGTGTGTTTGGGACAAGCAAACCAAGGGATTCTCATACACAGACCAACTAGTGGACACAAGTTTCAGAAACTCGTCCCATGACAGCCAGCCTCGCTTACCTATGCCTATAAAATAAAGGCAGATGCCGTATTCTGGACATACATCCTGGATTGGTATTAGACTGCACACGCCTGTTAAAATGTCAAGCTAACCCCCTACCACCATCCCTAACTAGCTGCTGCCCAGAGTCCTTGAGTGTTCCTCCTTCCCACTCTGATGCCTTCCCACCCCAAGTCCCAGCTGCCTGACCCTTCCCCTCAGTACCCTCGCAAACAACCAACAACCAAAGAGCCTAGCACAGCATGGGCCTCTACCATTAGGGATGTGGCTGATGTCTGCTCTAGAACTGGACCGATTGATAAATAACTTTAACATGGCCCATGAAAACGACTGACCATAGGGAAAAGGTGACAGCTCCATTCCTGAATAAAAGAGCCACACATACACACACACACACACACACACACACACACACACACACATACACCGTACCACATGCATGCATGCCGTGTGCCCACACACCTCGCCAAGGCACCTACAGCTTCCTAACTAGTTTACCGAGAGTCCTTCAGTATAATTAAAACCCAGCTTCTTTACTGAAGGGGAGAAAGAACAGGATGACAAAGGCTGCCAACCCACCGGATATGATGAATGAACTCCTCTGCTTATTATTTCATAACAGGCAACAGCCTTTTGACAGTAAAAGTAATTCTCCAAGGCTCCATGAGAACTGATAGGAGGCCACGTACATATTGCTCTGAAGGGAGAACAAGTCCCCTTAGTTCTTTACCTCGTAACGTGTTTATTGGGTGCCTGGTGATGCCTGCCCTTTTTTTGTAGTTTTATTTGGCCTGCAGTAGTCATATCCAATATGTTCACCTGCCTGTTTTCACAAAGGTTCTTTTAACTATTAAGGGTTGCTGTCTTATAAATGTCCGGATCTGGTACGCCACTTCTTCGCTTAAGGAGATTAAAGTATTCCTAATACTTTTCTCTTTCCTTTTTCAAAAAATCATTTTCAGAGGATGGCACTTAAGGGATTCTGTGCCTTTAAATGCTCCCTTGAACAGCATTAGTTCTGACTTCTCCAATTCAGAATGATTAATCACCCCACCTGTACTTGCCAAGTCCTGGTTATTACAGCACTGCCCAGAGCTCATCTGGCCAATAGTTTCATCTTTCCTGGAATCGTCCTTGATCTTTTAAAGCTTGGAGTGGGGTAAAGAGCATTTTGCGGGGAGTATTCGACCTTGACCAAGACTCTCAATCACTCTGTGCCAACATGTCTTCATCAGTGAGGACGATGACGTTGACCACAAATACCTTCTGAGTTCTTATCATGTGCCAGGCACTATTCTCATCACTTTACAGGAACTATTTCATTAAGAAATCCTTTTTTTTTTTTTGAGCAGTTGCTCCTGATGAGCTGCGTTTTATACTTTATCTCACTGATTCTCACAACGCTATGAAGGGGCTGTTATTGTTCACGTTTTGCAGACAAGAAGACTGAGAGTTACAAAGGCCAAGTTCCTTGAGCAAGGCTGTCCTGCAATAAGCAGCAAAGCAAAAACTTAAACCCAGTTCAATACGATAACTAAGCCAGTGTTTACAACCACATGTACATTGTGCTGGCCCTGATACAGCTGGTCTTAGAAGACAAGTGGAATTTGGACAGGTGGAGGTGGGTGTGGAGAGTAGTTTGATCAAAAGCTGAGAGGCAAAGAAGTCTAGAGCAGTGGTTCTCGACAGGGGGCAATTCCCCCCTCCCCAGGGGACGTCTGACAATGTTTGGAGACATTTTTTATTGTCACAATCAGGGGATGCTACTTGCATTTATTGGATAAAAGCCAAGGCTGGCAATAAACATCCTACAATGCACAGGACAGTCCCACACAATACAGAATTACTTGACTGCAAAATGTGCCAAGGTTAAGAAACCTCTTGTTCTAGAGGAAGAGTATTCTGCTTATGCAACTCCAAAGAAAGAGATGATTAGGCACTTATTGGTGTTGCCTGATGACATGAAGTACCCACATATGTTTATTAGGTAATGTAGAATTCCAGCTATCAAATGATAGGACACAGAAAGAGCCAACAGATTTCCTTGTCAGCAAGCAAAACTTCGGCTTTTATTAATCAAGTATAATGCAAGGTGGGTTGAATAGAAAGGTCTTCCAGTAATGTGAGTTCTCACATTTGCCAAGAAACTTAGCACCTGTTCAAAGAGGGTGGTGGGGGAAGGGTCCCTGGCTGCACATTTAAATCACCTGGGAAACTTTTTAAAATTTTGTTTAATGTTTATTTATTTTTGAAGGAGAGAGAGACAGAGTGTGAGTGGGGGGGGGGGGGCGGGGAGCAGAGAGAGAGGGAGACACAGAATCTGAAGCAGGCTCCAGGCTCTGAGCTCTCAGCACAGAGCCCGACGCAGGGCTCAAACCCACAAACCGCGAGATCATGACCTGAACCGAAGTCGGACGCTCAGCTAACTGAGCCACCCAGGCGCTCCACCTGGGAAACTTTTTAAATAACCATGTTTAGATTTCAATCCAAGAGATTCCAGTTAATGGGATCTGGTGTAGCCTAGGTGGTTCCAGGGCACAACCAAGATTGAGAGTCACTGGCTATATTGGATCAAAGTGGACGGTTGCTGAGTAGAAGATGAACCACCAGCTTTAGGGATAAGTTGGCCATTGAAAAATAAGCATCCAGTCAGTACAGGAGACTTTAAAATACTTGCAACAGCCTTCTAGAGATGATGTGTGACCTAGTCTAATCATGAAGAAATAGCAGACAAACCCAAACTGAGGGACATTCTAGAAAATATCTGGCTTGAGCACTTCAAAAATGTCAATGTCAAAAACTGAGGAATGTTCCAGAACAAAGGAGACTAAAGAGACACAGTACATGATGTGGGATTTTCTCTTTCTGTAAAAGACACTAATGAAACATTAATGAAAATGGTAGATTATCATATCATATTGAAGTAAATTTCCTGATTTTGGTAGCTGCACAGCGGTTATGTAAGAGAATGTTCTTGCTTTAGTAAATATACATAAAACTTTTAAAGGCAAAGGGCATCTTATCTGAAACATTTTTTCAAATGATTCCGAAGAAAAGTGTGTGTGTGTGTGTGTGTGTGTGTGTGTGTGTGTGTGTGGTGTATGGGGGAGGGGGGTAGGAGGGATTAAAAGCTAAAGCAAATATGATAAAATGTTAACATTTGAGGAATCTGAATAAAGAGTATATGCAGATACTTTGTCCTATTCTATTCTTGCAATTTTTCTATAAATGTTGAAATTATGGCAGAATACAAAGTTAAAATACTCCAAAGAATGAAAGGAGGGCCCTGTCTCTAGAGTCCTGGAGCACTGAGAGATATATGCCCACCTTTCACGACGGGTGACTTAGGTGACATCTTTTGTTCAAAGAAGAGGAAATGGATGGAAATGCACAAGAGGTGGCCTGAAGGTTGTGAAATAACTTTCTTTTTTATAGTCAGGGAAATTCACTGTGACTTCTAGGAGCCCCTTGGCTCTTCTGATAGAGCTAAGTCAGCTCTACACAGATGCTCTTTTATTGAGCACCTAATGTGAACAAGTTCATTCAACCTTGACCACATATTTCAGCCCTTGTGGTGTCCTGGTCACCTAAATGCTATAGCTTTATTCAGCACTTGGTCTCAGAGATTATGGTCCTCCTCTTTTTAAATTCCTTATTCGTGAAGTGGAGAGCGAGGATAGGAGAAGTGGCAACCCAGGAGTACAGAATTAGACTAAGCAGTCAGTTGAATATAACCCTCCAGAGCCCTTCCCTTCCCCACACCCACCACACCCTTCCTGTCTTAGCTCAGGCTGCCGTGACAAAAATACCATGGACTTGTGGCTTAAACAACAGACATTCGTTTCTCATGGTTCTGGAGGCCGGAGTGTCCAAGATCAAGGTGCTGGCAGATTCAGTGTCTGGTAACGAGTTTCCAGGTTCATAGATCCCTCTTCTCGCTGTAACATCACGTGGTGAAAGGGGCAGGAGAGCTTTCCTCGAGGACCTCTTCCGCTCGAAAGGGTTCCACTCTCATGACCTGGTCGCCTCCCAAAGGCCCTGTCTCCTAACACTATCACATTAGGGGTTAGGATTTCAACATATGAATTTTGGAGGGGCATAAACATCCTTAATATTGCCCCAGCCTCCCTGTGGCATGAATAAAAAATAGGTGGGGCAAAAGGGCACAGAGACTGTTCCTTTTCTCCAGACAATGAAATAGTAAATAAAATTAAAATCTTTCTAGAAAAAAGAAAAAGTAAATGAGTGTTTCTGGATCCAAAAATCTCTCTTTGGAGAAAGTGATTTTTTTAACTTTTCTATGTGATCCATGCATAGGGTAACCAAACATCTGAATTTACGTAGTGCAGTCCCAGTAGGTACCTATCCTCCTAGCAGAATTATCAACACCTTTAATGTCCCAGGTTGGGGGGACATCCTCCCTCCTGTGGGAGAATACACAAAGGTTGGTATTCTACTCAGATCACTGGGCTTCATAATGAAAAATTAACCAGATCTCGGTAAATAACCACATGGAAATTTGAGCCCATTTGAGGTAGAACAGTGATAGGTATACACATAGAAAGGAAACATGTCCTACAAATGAAACAGAGACTTGAGAACAGAAAGGCGATTCAACAGGACAGTTTTCCTGCATAAAGTTTTGTTCCCTCCTGCCCTTCCAGATCAGAGCCTTACATTCTCCACTGGCATTTGTGTTTCAATGCCACAAAAGGGCCCAGTAGTACTGACAGTATCTGCTCCAGAACTTAATGAAACTCACATCTACTTCCAGAGGAAGTTCACCCAGGTATTTGCTGAAAGATGCCACTCGCTGCATCTTTAGCTGTCAACCAGCTTCTGGCCCTGTCTAGCTAGCTCACCAAATGGTGCACACACCCACTACTCTATTCAACTTACTTGGGAAGCAAAGGCTCCATCAAGATGAAATAAATTGTAGCTGATGCATAGCCAGGGGATGAGTTCACACAGTCCAGAGAGTTTTCAATGCAATTCCAACTCCCATGCTTCAGCATTGCAAAAGTGTGACTGCAATTTAAATTATTTATGAGAGTGTGGAATGGCTTCTTTCAAACACAAACAGCCTTTCATGTTTAAAGTGTTCCCCAAAGCAACATTTTGAGGGAAAGAGTGTGTGTAGCTCACACGATCCGAGACAAGGACAGTTTGATTGTGACGAGATTAGAATTTAAACACATTCTTCCTGTTTTAGCTGAGGCAGACCAACAGGTCTCATGGATGCCTCTTTTGATGGAGGAACTAAAATCTTGGAGCTGCAGAACCCCTAGCTATGGCCACACCTCATGAACTCCTGGACACGGTTGCCATTCCTAATGGCTTGTCTCTCCTCAAATATTGTGTTGTGGCAAAATATGCCCTATGATGGGTGCTGCCGACATCCACAGCTGAAGGCAGACATTGTAAGCTCTGGCCTGACCTTTTAGGAGATCTTTTCTGGTATGTTAAGTAGAATTCTACACACATGACCCTGACCCCATATTTCTTTCCCTGGAACACTTTTCATTTCAGAAAAGAAACCAGCTCACTGAAATGGTGATGAACTCATAATGGATGGTCCTCCATTGTTGTTAGATTTGTGGATCATATCCCACATTTAAGAAACTTTCTAATCTGATTTTACCATTTTTATGTGCCATTTGTATGGATAGCACATGAGAAACTAGCCAGGCTCTAAGAAGCCTATGTTTCAATAGCCATGTAGCAAAGTGGGGACTTAGCTCTGTGGTCATTCCATAAGCTCTTTGTCATCATCATGGGTCTTGACAACCAAATAGCTTTTCTTCTTCAAGAACTACAGAGTCAATGATGCTTATACCAACCTAACAAAAAGCACTCATTCATTACGTTTAGTGACAAGCCACTAAAAAAATTAAAGTGACTATGCAAGCCATCTGATGGCTTAGATGAGGTCTGTGTTTGGGAGAAGATGGGGCCAAGTCCAGTCTTGGCAAAATTGCCAACTGTATTTATTGCACTGTGATTGTATTCTCATCGGGAGCTCTAGAGGGGCATAGAAGATACAGACTTTATGGGCCATGGACTCAGGAATATGAAAGCAATAATGTTCTTTATTTTTGGACAAAGTAATATCTGCTGCGAAACCCTAACCCAGATTGTAAAAATCACTCTGGCTTTTCTCATAATTGCTCCAGGACTTTCTCAGTCACTTTCGACCACTTCCAAACCAATGTTGGGTTTAAAGCCCTTACACATTTCCACAGTGTTGAGATATAGGTTGTTGGGGGTAAAGGTGGCCTTGTTTAAATTTAGCCAATCAAACTTACCGTCCTCAGGCTGCCAGTCCCAGTCATCTGCATCCACCTGTCCGGCATGAAGTGCTCATGTTTCCATCTGCAACCCTGTTAAAAGACTGTGAGGTTACTCTCTATTCTTTTTTTTTTTTTTCAAGTTTTTATTTAAATCCCACTTAACATACAGTGTAATATTAGTTTCAAGTGTGCAATACAGTGATTCAATGCTTCTATATAACACTTGGTGGTCATCATGACAAGTACACTCCTTAATCCCCCATCACCTACTTCACCCAGCCCCCCACCCACCACCTCTCTGGTAACCTCTCTGTTCTCTATAGTTAAGAGTTTGTCTCTAGGTTGGCCTCTCTTTTTTTTTCCCTATGCTCATTTGTTTTAGGTTACTCTCTATTCTTGCTCTGATTGCAGGGTGAGCCCTTGTGTCCCCTGTTCTCTCTGCTCACATCTGCAATCCTCTTGAAAGAACCCCAAAAGTGCTTAAAGTTCTTTCATGACACTCTAGAGCCCTAGGACATCCACTGGGGCTGCCTTGGGCCCTCTCTACCTGGATGTGCCATACAACTGTGCCCACTCTACTGTTCCTGTACAAAATAGTATGTGTGTGGGCGTGGTGGGGATAGTTCTGGAGCCTTGCTGCTCTCTTAGATACCCTTCCCCTCCAAGGAAGTGAGGCACAGGTGTTATCTGTTCTCAGATCCCCAAACTCACTTGGGGATCCCAGAATTCTACCTGCCTCTTTGAGGTTTTGGCCAAGATTAGGGCAGAATGTAGGACCCCTACTCAGACCTATGTCAGCACGTAACTGTATTTCTCTCTTCTCCAGCTCCCTCTCGCTCTCTAGTCTGGAGAGTTTTTGTCATCTTTGATGGGAAAAACTGACTCTGTAAATATTCTAAATATTTTATATAGTAGCTGGACCTCATCTTTTAAACTTGAAAGCTGAGAATCTGACCCCCTTGTTTTCTGCTTTCACAGCTGAGGGAGCATCTGACCCACATTTAGCTACCTGAATAGAGTAATAGCATTCAAAGAAAGAAACCGTCAGTTAATACACCCCTCAACAAATACAACCAACCTTCCAAAAAACAGAAGTCAGCAAACACTTTGCTTGTGTTATCAAAGGTTTGCAGGTCGAACTTGTTCTCGTCTGAACTCAGCTCTGTGTTAATCACAAACAGGAAACAATAAACTGCTGCTGGAAAGTGGATGGTAAAACAGTCACAGGCCACATTTTGTTGGCCACATGATCCAGGAAACCTCTATGCTCTATCCCATTGAGCCAAAACTCTTGTCATCATCTTTATCAGCATTTTATGCATCTAGCCTTTCACAGAGCTGGTTACAGGCCAACTTCACCTAAGACCCAAATGCAATGGTTAGGCTCATTCACAAAAGAAATACACAAATTATGACACCCCCCCCCCAACATTGGCCACATCCTTTCAGCTTTCTAAAGAGAAAATGATCATCATTAGTGCAACAACCATGATTCCGTTTAGAGAAAATGCCCATGTCATAGGTGGGACACAGCCATTCGGCTAAGTCTACATCCATATCCTTTCTGCACTGAACGAGGAGAAAATACATTACTGTTTGCAAGATTTATAGGCTACTATTTATATCTGTTTATGGATATGATCCCTGCATTTTTAAAATCCTACACACATAGATTTTTTTAGCTAATCAAAGAAAGATGGTAATAATTTTCAGTTATTCTAACTAGAAGGAAGAGATTGACTTCAGCAAAGGAAAATCACTTAAGCCCCTTAAGTCTTATTTGATCTAAAAAATGGTAATAGTGATAATGCTTCCCTTACATACCTCAGAGGGTTGTGAACCTTAACATATAATCTATATAAAACATAGATTACGTGGGTAAAAGCAATGTATAAAGCCTGAAGTACAACAAAGACACCTGATGTTCATGTTTTTATCATCATTAGTGGTAATATAGAACATGTTTTCATGGATGAAACAGAGAAAGAAAAATTCTGAAGTCCATGCCTTCATCTTTAGTCAAAGAAGAAACAAATTTTTGAAAGTCAATTAACCCAATTGCTTCAGTGGCCAAAAGGACAGCATAATGTTGGTACCATCAGGAAGGGCATTGGCAAAAATGTGTCAGCATGAGCCACCTACATCCAATATTTGGAACACAGCTCCTAAAATAAATAACAGCATAGCTCTGGTTACCGTTCCTGGATAAAGACATAGCCAAGGCCTACAAGGGCATAAAAGCAGGACAGGTAAAATATTCTAGAACATTTGAAAACATTAGATACCCTTAAACTCAAACAAAAAAATGCTACATGAAAGATGTTTACCCAGGGGGGCCTACAGGGGGTGAACATAGCCCTTATTCATAACTTCTTCATAACTTCATATTGGTATAGCAAACCATTAGAAACTTACAAAAGCCAAACTCAGGACAAAAAAAGAGAAAAAAAGAAAGAATCTACACTTTTTCAGAATTATCTACTAAATCTGGAAAAACTTATGGAACTAATTCTTTTTAGGAGTAATACAGGCTGAAAATACTACTTTAAAAAATCTTGTTTTACATTTAATAACATTTGTGTTTTTTTCTAATTATAGAAACATGACACACTTATAGAAAAATTGGAAAAAAACAAAAAAGATAAAGAATATTAACACAGGTTCGTAACAAAAACATTATCTTCTTCCAATTGTTTTCCTTTTTGTGTAATTGATTGTGTAATATTTAATATAAATAGAAGTGTTTATGTAATGTATTTGTAAGTTGTGAAGCATAGTAAAACAAATCCCTATAAACCTACTAAGTTAGGAACAGTCATCGTTTCTTATTTCAAGAGGCTAATACTGTAGCTTCAGGAATAAATATATGTTGATGCAGCCACTGTGGAAACCAGTATGGAGGTTCCTCAAAAAACCAAGAATAGAAATGCCCTATGATCTACTAATTCCTCTTCTAGGTATGTATCCAAAGGAAATGAAATAACCCTTGAAGAGATACCTGCACCCCCATATTCATTGCAGCATCATTTACAATAGCCACGACAAGGAAACAACCTAAGTGTCCATCAACAGATGAATGGGGAAGCAAATGTGGTCTCCATACACAATGGAACATTACTCAGTCGTAAAAAGGAAAGGTTGTGGGAGGGGGGATGGGCTAAATGGGTAAGGGGCATTAAGGAATCTACTCCTGAAATCATTGCTTCACTATATGCTAACTGATTTGGATGTAAATTTTAAAAAATAAAAAAGGAAGTTAAAAAAAAAAAAAAGAATGCCACATGACCAGGAACTACAGGAGGCTAGTTCTAGGAGCTGAGGCCGACCTCTGGCTGACAGCCAGTAAGAAACTAAAGCCGCCAATCCTACAATAAAAATGAACTAAATTCTGCCAACAACCTGCGTAAACCCGGAAACTGTTCCTTTCCCAGTCAAGCCTCAGTTGAGAACTACCTCTTGGCAAACACCTTGATTCAAGCTTTGTGAGACCTTCAGTAGCAGGCCCACAGAAAATGTGGGACCATAAATGCACGTTGTTTAAAAGGAAAAAAAAAAAAAGGAAATCCTGCCATTTGTGACAACATGGATGGGAGATGGACCTTGAGGGCATTGTACTAAGTAAACTCAGAAAGAAAAATACTATAGATCTCACTTATATGTGGAAAAAAAAAACCAACTCGTAGAAACAAAGATTAAGCTGGTGGTAGGGGCAGGAACAGGGTGTTGAGTGGGGAGACAGGTACAGACTTCCAGTTATAAGATGAATAAATTCTGGGGATATAGGAAACAGCATGGTGACTCTAGTTAACGATAGTGTATTATATATTTGAAAGTTGCTAAGAGAGTAGATTCTCACTAGAAAAATAAAAATGGTAACCATAAAAACTATAAAATAAAAATGGTGAGGTGATGGATGTGTTAACTAATTCTACTGTGATAATTATTTTGTTATGTATCCATGTATCAAATCACTTTGTTGGACACCTTAACCTTGCACAATGATATATGTCAATTGTATCTCAATAAAGCTGGGGGGTGGGGCCAGGGAAGAACCTCATTAAAGTCAAAGGAGTCAAAGGAGGCTGTGATAGCTTTACCAGGCTGGAGGTGAGGGGCAGGTGGAAGTTGAGAGACACCTTGTAAAGGATGTATTCTGTGTTTCACTTCATTCTGAAGGTTCAGACGACTGTTAGAATGATAATATTTTGCTATGCCCATCTTTGTAGCACTATCGGCTATTTTGGATAACAAAATATTATATTATAACAAACTATTTGGGGCAGCACGTTGCAAGCACTTGAAAAAGCCGTGCTATATTGTAAAGGACACAGGACAGACATTAGGGTTAAACCCGCGCCCCCCACCCCCCACCCGCTGTCCTGTCAGTAGCCCAGTAGCTTTTGGCAAGGTCTTTAACTTCTTCACAATAGTTTCATTAAGAAGGGATGATCTCGGGGCGCCTGGGTGGC
>NW_024412394.1:12338924-12459237 GCF_014898765.1 Herpailurus yagouaroundi | reverse complement strand
CCACCCAGGCGCCCCTCTGTTACAGTTTTAATGACATGAAGCTTATGCCTAAAAAGTGTTAAAGGTTGGTGTTCATTGGCCCAATCGCCACAGTGTAGAGCCAGGTCCCCTACTTTTGCTGTCCCTTGAAGCAGTGTATGGGACACTTGCCAGTTTTTCAGGGACACAGAATATTTACCATATGTCAAACTTGTGTGGGGGGGGAAGGGTGACTACTCAAGATATTTTCCCAATTTATTTCCCAAGATATTACCCAAGATATTAAGAAAGAGGAAGATAGATGATACATAAAATGGTAGAGGTAACCACTGGTAAGAACAAACTGGTGGTTGCCAGAGGGGAGCAGAGTGGGGGGATGGGCAAAAGAGGTGAAGAAGTACAACTTTCTAGTTATGAAATAAATATGCCAGAGAGATGAAAAGTAGAGCCCAGGGAATATTGTCCATAATATTGTAATAACTTGTGTGCCAAATGGCGAATACACTTATGGTGAGCATTGCATGATGTATGTAAATGTTGAATCACTGTGTTGTACGCCTGAAACACATATAATTGTGTGGAGAAATAACCAGCACAGTGTTAGACATTGCACCAGAGCTAAATTATAAGTTCCCTGCCTTGGATTTGAAGAATGAATGAATTTTCTGAAAAAGAAGAGGGTACCTTTTTTTTAAAGGTGATGACTAATGATTTCCTTAAGGAGAGTTATGAAGATATTCTTTGGCTCATCTCGTTTATGTTATGCCCCGTGGACTTAGTCTTTGTTACATTGAACCACGTGAAATTACCAATATTCGATGTTTTTGTTTTTTTTTTTTTTTACATTTATTTATTTTTGGGACAGAGAGAGACAGAGCCTGAACGGGGGAGGGGCAGAGAGAGAGGGAGACACAGAATCGGAAACAGGCTCCAGGCTCCGAGCCACCAGCCCAGAGCCCGACGCGGGGCTCGAACTCCCGGACTGCGAGATCGCGACCTGGCTGAAGTCGGCCGCTTAACCGACTGCGCCACCCAGGCGCCCCTGTTTTTATTTATTTTTGAGAGAGAGAGAGAGAGAGAGAGAGAGAGTACAAATGGGGGAGGGACAGAGAGAGAGGGAGACACAGAATCGGAAACAGGCTCCAGGCTCTGAGCCGTCAGCCCAGAGCCCGACGCGGGGCTCGAACTCACGGACCGCAAGATCGTGACCTGGCTGAAGTCGGACGCTTAACCGACTGCGCCACCCAGGCGCCCCCGATGTTTGTTTGTTTGTTTTTTTTTAACTCCATAAAATGCAATTTCATGTGGCTCAACCCAGTATCGTTTGCAAGATGTCCCCGGTACCCTTCTAACCAAAAGTAGTAGGCTTAGAAAGAGTTGAACTCCTCTCTCTACTAAAATCTCTCTAAAATGGCAGGAACAAATGTAAGAAGAAGTAATCCATGGCATTGGAAGTAGGAGAAAGTGCCATATGAGCAGATCGGGAATCCTTCTGGAAGACAGGCAAGTGGGATCCTATGGGCAGGGGCAGGCTGCCACAGGGGCGCCCCCTCCCCCCAGGAGCGCCCCGCTCTCTGAGCATCACCCTGGCCAACCAGGTGGAGTCACAGGGCCCCCCCCCCCACATTCATGTTCGCAGCCTCAGCACGCGTTCCCAGGCTGAGCCTGTGAGTAGGCCATCACGAAATGAAGTGGGGTTTCTTGAAGAGTGTCGGGGCTGTGGGAGAAAGAGCTGAGCCTCAGGGAATCTGAGTCAAATGACTTTCAAAATGACGGTGAGGCAGTGCTACAGGCTCAGCCCCCACCCCAGAGCCGTCGCCCTCATTGGCTAGCCCTGGGTTCCCGCACTCAGCTGACACCTCCCAGCTTCTGGGTTCGGAAGCCTGTCAGTACCTCCCACCCACGCACCCTCGCCCTCAGAACCCTCCAAGTCCTCCCAACATGCCTGAGGCATGCATTCCCCAGTCTCTGAGGCATTGGCCTTGGAAGGCGCTCTGCTGAGTCCTCCTGTGAGGAGAGCCCCCCAGCCCAGGAGAGCAGGGAGCCATCTCACCATGGCCCTGGCCCTTCTCTAGGGGTAGCTTTCAAGCAACGACTGATCCAAGGGATGTAAGGTGCTGAACTGGAGATGATTGCTAAGTTTGTTGGGACTGTCGTCTAATGTGATGGCAAAATACAGACATATTTGTCAATGCAGTGACCCAGAATGTTCACCACCGGTCACCTTTGTCGGGGAGAGGGACTACTCAAAGATGTTTTCCCACCCAACAGAAAGTGTTAATTCATGAAATAGAAAGGTAGGACATATACATGGAGTGGTGGAAATAACCCAGGACTGAGATTCAAAGAAATCTTGTCATGACTGATGTAAAACAGGCCCAAAACTTAACCAGTGGAAAGAGGGCCTCTGCCTTGCTGGGGGTCTGTGCTAAGTGACTTCGAGACTCGACTGGATGTAAAACAAATCGTATAATTCGGAACCTGGGTGTACAGTTGTGTGGTGTTATTAATGAAATAAGAGCTTCTGTCTCTTAAATGAAAATGAAAAGAGAAAAGCATTTAGAAATTCTAGGAAGGAAAAATGAAACAGATGTGATTCTGTAACGAAACAAGTGAAAATTTGTGCCATTGATGGAGTGAAACAAATAACGTGTTCCGAAACAACCAATCCAAACCCCCATGTGTCCAGAAATTTAAAAGGAATGACAATTGAGTGTGTCACAATAGTTCTGGTTGGTTGATTTAATGCCATTATATGTACCTCCCTTTGCTGCTGTTTTAAATTAATTTTTTAATTAAAAAAATAGAAGTTTCAAATTTTGATTTAGACATTAGCATTATCTTCTGATTTTCATGAGACAGATGACTTAGGTGTTACACGTAGAAACAAACCCATTTTTAAGACCTTTTTAAAATAAAGTTTTAAATCAAACTTCAGAGGACTCCTTGAAGAAGCTAATATTCCTTGTTTTGAGAAACCTTTTTCCGAAAGCCAGCAATTTCTTATTTTTCTTTAAATCTTTTTTTTTCTGATAAATTTAAGTAAGATTGACCAATGCTTGACCTCATATTACTGTTGCTTTCCTGTAACCTTTAACAAATCACTTAACTTCTTTTGGCCTTGGCTTTTTGATATGGAAAATTGGGATGAAATTTGTATTTGAGATTTTCTAAAATAAAATTACCACAGGCCTGTTTTTTTAGGGAATACATGGTCTCCAGCACTACACCTCTGAATATCTTTGTATTGTTCAAAGCCTTGCATTGTTCACAAGATCAAAAAATATCAGAGGAGACTCTTGATTTTTGCTGTAGGGGCACCTAGGATAGGTTAAGTGTCCGACTCTTGGTTTTGGCTCAGGTCATGATTTCACAGTCCATGGGTTCAAGCCCCGTGCTTGAAGCATGAAGCCTGCTTGGGTTTGTCTCTCTCCCTATCTCTGTGTCCCTTCCCTGCTCTGCCCTTGCTCTCTCTCTCATAATAAATAAACTTAAAGAAATAACAACAAACAAACAAAAAGACGTTGCTGTAATGTCTTTAGGTTTTGTTGTGTGTGTACATTTAGGACCCAAATTCTAGTGCGGTTTTGCCTCTGACTGGTGATGAGGCCTTGGGTGTGTTAACTACTGCTCTGCTTTACCTCTTCCAGTTTGCAAGTCAAGGGGTTGGAATTGGTCACCTCTACTATCCCCTCTAAGACTAGAGATTAACTTGATCACTGATCAAATGAACCTTTGGAAAAAGTCATTAAAACTGAGTGAGATCAGGAGGTGGCTGAGGTTGGTATCATTCTTACATATGTACTGCTTGGTCTCAAATGTCACTTGATTAAGCAACACACAACAGAAATAGATTGCTCAGTCGATCTTCAAGGCAGATTGCAGTTCACATGATTGGTCAGCTCAGGCCACAGCTGGTACCATTTGGAAATCTTTTCTGGTTTTCCTCTTCACTTGTCCATGGAAACCTCCAACACAGAACCCTACCTACCCAATGGACTCCTCCCTTGTGTGGGAGAAGAGTCCAGGGAAAACAAAGAACTTACAAAGAGCAAGATCATAATCAATGCAAAAAGAATGTAGTGAGGGTGCCTGGGTGGCTGAATCAGTGAAGCATCCAACTTTGGCCATGATCTCACGGTTTATGAGTTCAAGCCCCACATCGGGCTCTCTGCTGTCGGTGCAGAACCTACTTCAGAACCTCTGCCTCCCTCTCTCTCTGCCCCTTCCCTACTCATGCTTTCTCTCGCAAATGCAAAAATAAACATTGAAAAAATAATGATTAAAAAAAAAACAATGTAGTGATTGTAAGACCAAAGCAATCAATGGGTATCATTGCTAACCATAACTTTGCAAATATATGAATTAATGCAAAAAATACTGAAAACTGCTAATACCCAAGGACAGCACTGATAATTCCTAATAGCACAATTACATAAATCAGTATTCACTGAGTCAGGAAGCTCTTAAGTCTGAAATTGTCCAACCCATGCCTTCCAGTCTGGTGCTACCCAAACTTAAATGGGATGCTGATCATCCGGGGATCTTGTTGAAATGCAGATTCTGAATCAGTAGGTCCAGGGGCTTTATGGGGCTGAGATGCTGCTTGCTTAACAAGCCCCTGGGGTTGCTGCTGCTGGTCTGTGGTCCACAGGTTGTGCTTTCAGGATGACATACAGCACCTAGAACAGTGTCTGCACTTAGGAAGGTCTGGTAAGTGCTGGCGATTATTATTATGGCTGAGATGTGCAGGGATTCCAGCTCTCCATGCTCGTGCGCAGTAGCACTTGGTTGTGCAATGGTCAGTCTTCTTAGCGGAACACCTACCTAGAATCTTTTCACATACTCATTTATGAATTTTGGTAATCCCTAAAAACATATTCTGTATCTGCCTCATTAGATTGCAAATAAGTATTCCATACTATAAAGTCTATGAAATGTGCTTGATTGGCTGCCCTGAACAGCAGAGAGGGCTTGCATGTTCCGACAGGAGTGGCCATAGGCAGGACCATCACCTCTTTCTAGGGTGTTGAGGATCACAGCTTTGCCATCCCTGATTCAGAGGCCCAGCCAGGTGATGACCACATAGCCAGCATGCCCTGAACAGTCCTGAGATCACAGTATAATCAATAGTGCTCCTGCTTCAAAGTGCCCTGGTTTGGGCAATACATAGGGTAGTGATTCTCATGATCGCGGACACTGACGACAAGTTACTGGCTGCATTCGGCTCTCATGCTTCTCCCCAAACTTTCTGCCACAGGGAGAGAAGGGAATTCTCAGTCAAATCATTCTTCTTGGCCGGCAATGGTTTCAGCCCTACATCAGGCTTATATTCAATAATCTTGAGCTTTTGTGTGTAAATCACACACACACACACACACACACACACACACACACACATACACACACACACAAATATGCGTATTGTGGAAAAAAACATACTTTCATTACTATGATCCTATTTGCAGATGCTTCTAGTCTGAAATGCTTATGTGAAGCCCCCATCCTTTGGCCAGGAGAAGCTTCTTTTTGGGTTCCAACCATTCTCCTAGGATGACACCAGAATTCTTCACACTGCCTCTGGTCCATGACATGTACAGGAGCAAAGTTGACTGAAGACAAAAGATGCATCTGTCTCATTGGGTGAGAGGTAACAGAAGGGAGAAACCCATATCCAGCTGGCTCCTCTCTGCTCTCAGTGGGGTGACCTAGAGGTTGGCCATAACTCCAACTACTGGACTATCTGGGGTGAGATGTGCCTTCTGTCATGACCGGCTAGCCACATAAGGCAAATGTCGAGTCTCTTTCAACCCATTTCTTCATCTGCCTCAGAAGCTTTATGTGAGATTGAAATGGATTATCATATGTAGGGGGCTTAGTGAGGGGTTGGCTGCCTCATAAATGTCCAGGTGGAAATTTAAGCACTGTGCAAAATTGCGATCCCAAATTACGCTCAGCGTTAGCGACAGCTGCAGAAGTGGTTTTGTTTTTAGGAGATCCATGTCAGCCTCGATGGGTATTGGCTCTCATGTTTCAGTCTGGAAAGCTCTCATTCAGGTAGCGTGTGTCCCAACTCTGGGACAGATTGAAACAAACCTTTTAGTTTCAAATCTCAAGGAATTTGAACATGAGGGATTTAACTGTGTTAAGGTTTTATCATTAACAAGTATTATTTTTGTGCCATTATGTGAAGAACAGAGGATAGGACCTAAATAAAACGGAAAAAGTGTAATTGAAAGGAGGAAGAAACAGTGGGGTGGACCAATAGGACCATAAGAAACTGTGTTTTCTTTCTAGATTTAAGATTAAGTCATAAAAAGTTGCTCATATCTGCCTCTCCAAAGAATGGAAATGCCATTTCAATTTCATGAGAAAAGTAAGTTAAGGATACCATGCTGCCTTTGAAAAGCTTGCTTTGATCGTATGCCAAATGGTAAAATGAATGAATTAAATTTTAAATCACCTATCTTCCGGAGGATGTGATATGGAACATATTTAGGATTTAGCCCTTTAATTTAACATTAAACATCCTAAAAATGTCCTCATCAATTATTAACTTCCCGATATTAAAACGAGGCTTCACTTCAGTCTCGAGAAGACAGAACACTATTTGTTTTTAGACGTTCATTTCCTACCTCTTTCAATGACAACACAGAGTGGCATTCAGGAAAGGGGTCATTTCCAAAATTGGTCTCTGGGCTAGTGAGCGCTCTGTCCCATGTGCATCAGCAGGATTAGAATTCAAATGAAATGTAGTCAGTGGAGCATATATATTGCCAGGAAAATAAATGTTGTAAGAAACATGTATGAGCTGACTCGTAAAATAGCAAACTCTCAAACCTCACTTGGTTCACATTTACAGCAATTCTATGAGTATTTAATAACAGTTGTGAGTGTGCCACAAGGGAAATATGATTCCTTTCGTCATCTTTTTCCTCAGTCCCCCAGCATGCCTTTCCTTAGAGGTGACATCAGATTAATAGGGACATATAAATCCTTTGATGATGATGCTTTCCTGCCCAGAACAAAAAGCTTCTTCAAACGTCCCCCACCACGATTCATCTCCACACATCAATATTCTGTCCATTTGTCACATACCATTTATTCCCTGAAGTCTTTCTTGACTCTTCCTGCATGTACTCGTGCACACACACACACACACACACACACACACACACACACAACTTTGATGACCCATCATTTCTGAAAGGAGATTCAGAGTGTGTGAAATAATCAAAGGAAGAGGAGGGTAACCCTAAACGGAGAGAGGGTATGTCGGAAGAAGGGGTCAAGAAAGACTTCAGGAAAGAAGTGTGTATAACTTGACGTCAACTTCCCTGTCATAGTAGGGTGTTCAGTACACATTTATTGATTTTTTTAAATGTATATTTATATATTTATTTATTTATTTTGAGAGGGAGGGGAGGGGCAGAAAAAGAGGGAGAGAGAGAGAATCCCAAGCAGACTCCATGCTGTCGGCACAGAGCCCAACGTGGGGCTCAAACTTATAAACTGTGAGATCATGACCTGTGCCAAAACGAGAGTCAGATGCTTAACCAACTTAACACCCCGGTGCCCCACAGATGTATGGATTTTATGGAAGGATGACTTTGAAGAGAAGAGAAAATTCACCCAAAGGTAGCATGGGGGAGAAGGGGAGGACTGTTCTATTCATCTTGCCTTGTCATTCATTACCAAGGGACCCCTTCCCATAGTGAGGCATCCTGGATGGTACACAGCGGGCACTCAATAATGCATACATGTGAAAAGGACACAAGGGTCAAAATGACACCATTTCTGCCCTTGAAGTTTCTATAGTCTAGTTAATGAGGGAGCAGTTACCCTCACTAACTAGATCACTGTGTTATGGGATGTCTTAACCTCCAGAGGATTCAAATCAGAGAGATTTCTCAGATATGAGACCTAAGTTGGTACTCGAGAGACAACGAGACCTTACTTGATGGGGATGTAACATACAGCGTGATGACTGCCGTTAACAACACAGTGTACTGTAGACTTGAAACTTGCTTTGTGAGTAGATCTTAACATTCTCCTCACAGGAAAAGAAATTGGCAACTATTTGAGGTGGTGTCTTTTAACTAAATGTATTATGGCAATCATTTTACCATCTGTATATATCTCAGACCATTATATTGTACACCTTAAAGTTATGCAGTGTTGTAGGGGCCAATTATACCTCAATAAAACCGGGGAAAAAAGAATATGGGGGGAAAAGTTATCTGAAGGAAAAGGGTGTCAGTGGCAGAAGAAGGAGCAGGTGCAGGAAGGCCAGAAGTACAGAAGTGCCTGCCTTAGGAACCTGTGAGTGGAAGTTAGGGAGTGGCTGGTGTGTAAGGGATGGGGTCGAGAAGGGGTAGAATGTGAGATTAGTAGGGTGAGTGAGGACCATTTTATAAAGGGCCTTTAATGCTAAGCCAAGCCGTATTCGAACAGCTGTGTGAAGCCACTGAAGGATTTTATATATCGGAATTTTGTCTTTTAGAAAGACCTCTCTTGAGGCAGACTTTCAAAGTTGGTTCAAGGGTTGCCAGACTGAATCTAGAGAGACCTAGTGCAGTAATGGGATGAGCTGTGACAAGCCAAGGAATTGGCGCAAGGGTGAAGGGTTGGGAGAGCACAGGTCTTGTTGAGTTGCGGTAGGATGTGGGAGTGGGGGAGAGGGAGAAGATCAGGTGACCCACGGCTTCCTAACTTGAGCAACTGGGTATGGAGACCGTTCATTGAGACAGGGGGGTGGGGGCAGCAGAATTAAAGATATCCAACCGGTGCCTTAAACTGAATAGTTCCAAAGCCAAATTCTCTGCTAGGGCCTCTAAGGGAACGTCCAAGAAAAAAGTTGAATATGGGGAATAGAGTTCTGGAGATGGGCTTGTCTAAGAAATAGGTGAATTGTTGTTGGAGGGGCGAAAGGAGCCAGGTGTGAGGGAGGGGCTGAATGAATCCCTTATGTACCTGAACTTCAAACATTTTTGGTAGTGGCTGGCACCTTTGTCATGTATTCACTGTCTCTCCGAGCCCTGGCCTCCGCTGATGGTACAGGATCTCCAAAGGGAACAATTGACAGCAATTACCCAGTTGATTCCTCCTCAGAATTCTTTCATTTACCGTGCCATTTTTGTCAAGAAAACTTTGAAAGCTTCGCAGCCAAGAAAGAAATACTGATGGTTAATTTGGACTCTACATCTTAAGTAGATAATAACATCAATAAAATCATATTAGTATAATTAGACTTAATGTTATGTGAGCTATTACTCTGGGCATCCCTGTAATTGCACTTTACCATCTGTAAAGGATTAGATCCAGGTAACAAGGCTAGATATATAAATACAGTTGGATATAGACACAGATGTAGGTATACCTCGACCTGGGGATAGGGAGATGTGCATATCTAGGGCTAGCAGGCCTGTGAACAGACATATGAACAAAATATCGCTTCTCCTCCAATCTGGTACGAGCACACTAATGCTCAGTACCTTTCTAAGTGACTTAAACATACTCATTGACTTGATGTTCGGGGAACCCCTATCACATAGAGACTATTATTCCATCTTACAGACAAAGAAACTGAGGTGTCAGATAGATCAGTAAATTGTTCAAGGTTGCACAAATCCTGGGTTCAGGATTTGAACGAGCTAAGCGTGGCTCCAGAGTCTACGCTAGTGACGTGGCTTTAGGCGGCCCTCCCATTGCCTAAATGTAATAGGTAGGACGATATTTAAATGAAGTTAAAATGCAATTCCTGGTCTTACGAGCTACGAAGGAGACTGTGCCTTTCACCAATCACACAGGCACAGTTAGAGAGAGCTTCTATCTAGTCAGGGCTGGGGACAGCCATAGGCGCTCTTGCAGGTTGATGATCAAAGAAGAGGAGCTGATGGCCCAGAGAAGGATGAAACTGTCATTAGCCCTCAGGAAATGCCCTGAACCGAGGCAGCCATTGATACTGTAAACTGCAATGTGGCAGCTCTAAAAGGATCATCAGATCCTTCCTTTGTATTTAAAACCATGCAGATATGTGCCATTTGTGGCCTGTACCTGAGATCTGTGCTCATAATTCCTCCCTCAGAGGTCTCGAGGTTACCTGATTGACCCCGTACTCATCCCCAGTACGTGTGGGGTGCTCCTCCCCACTCTTCCCTGGATATCCAGAGACCCTCAGGATGCTTAAAAACGTTCTGCGGCAGACAGGGAGCCTGCAGCCATCCACAAATGGTACCTTGCTTGGTACAGCAAGATCCATGTCCCCTGGGCTCTCTTGGTGGGGGGCAGAGTGACCTCCCAGAACAAGCCCTGGGCTCAGGTGCTAGAAGGGTCTCACATTTGCTTCAGGGAGTTAGACCCCGCAAGGGTCCTAGGAACACAGACAATGCCACCTGTACGTTTCCCTCTTGGTCCACTCATCTAACACTTACGATCCCTTACTGTAGAGCTGTTGGGACAGGTTCCGAGCACACCTCTTACTGGCTCCCCCCACCCCCCGCCAGTCCTCCATCTTGGGTATTTACAAAATGGGTGCTGGTGTGCATAGCAGGGAAATACTCAGGCATCTGTATGATAAATGAACTGACATTTTGCAAATTCAATTTCTTGGCTTTCTTTCAGGTGATCCAAACACATAGGGACATGTTCCTTATCAGCCCGAGAGTCATACAAACACCATATTTTTGCTGTATTGTACACATGGCCTCCAGACTCCTTTGTGATGGCACAGTGTATTTGTCATTTCTCTTAGGCATATTTCCTGGGAAATGAATGAAATTTCAGCTTTAAGGCCCTCATTGCATGGGCCTATACCCAGGCCCTGGCAGGACCCTGACGATGTGTTTCACGTGATCATATATTTTTTGGTAAAATACATAAAACTAACTTCTAAGAATTTCTTATTGTCGTTAAAAAAATATTTCACTTTGGGACACCTGGGTGGCTTAGTCGGTTAAGTGTCGGACTCTTGACTTTGGCTCGGGTCATGATCTCACAGTTCGTGAATTTGAGCCCCATGTTGGGCTCTGTGCTGACAATGTGGATCCTGCTTGGGATTCTCTCTCTCTCTCTCTCTCTCTCTCTCTCTCTCTCTGCCCCTCCCCTGCTTGCTCTCTATCTCTCTATCTCAAAATAAATAAAAATAAACTTAAAAATATCCCACTTTGGCACCTATTTAATATTATTTTGCCTAAAGAGGGTTTCCCAAGTTCTCAAAGCCTCAAGCTCCACAAAGCTTAGGTTGACCCCCATTCAAAGAACATTCCAGATTGTAGCCCCTGTACATATTCTTGGCTTAGAGGAGTTTGAGGGGTTTGTTTATCCAGTTCTATATGCGTAGATGGCAGCACAGTGAGATCAGGAAAATGGAGACTTCTTCCACTAGAAAGAAGTCAAAATGTACTCTCGCATAGAAACATTATCCAGCCACCGCGAGACTTAGTGTGGGAAAGAAAGAACAGATTCGAACACAGGCCGTGGAAAGCATTCTGCTGAGAGAAGCAGGTGATGAGGTTTTAGGACAAAGTGGGTTCTTTTAGAGTTTAGACCTTTGACTCTCACAAGGACCCCAGTGGGAAGGGACAAAGCCTTTTGTGCCTTTGCCAGTGAATTATCTTCTCCCAAAGCAGTCACGTGGCACAAGGTCTGTCCGCTTGTTTTATCAGTAAAAAAGGGTTGAGAACCTCCTTTTCATATTGATTTTTCTATTTAGGTAACATCGGGACCACAAACGAAACGAAACGAAACGAAACGAAACGAAACGAAACGGCATTTAATACAAATCTGCTTGGCCTAAGAAATCCTGGCAGGTTAAAATCCAGGAGGAAAAATCCCCCCATGCAGTCCTGATATTCCTTTCACACAAGCAGTCTGCGTTAGGGAAGATTTATAACAGCGGGTCCCTGTGCCAGGAGGCCCTCCTGAGCAGCCTGTAAAATCCAGTATGATCTTTAAACATGGGATTTTCACATGACTTGTCAGTGGACTCCATTGAGAGGTGATAAACTGAAATGAATTATTTCATTCTTCAGCGGTTTCTGGGAGGTATTATCTGACAGAGGAGAGCCTTGTGATTTTGAAAGAAGCCGAATTTCTTATTAAGATAATTTATACCCAACGGGCTCATAAGTGAGAAAATTGAAAAATATGTAAAGGCATACAGCATCGTTTGGAATGCGGATAAAGGCAGCGTCGGACCTCTCCAGGAGCTTCGTCCTCAAGGATAGCACTATTCTTTCCGGCTGACAAGGAAAGCTGGTTTTCTTGTTCTCGCTTTTCAGACTTCTCTCTTGCCTGCATCTAATGCATGATGTTTACGTCATGTAAACAACTTGAGCTTACTAGTTCTGGTTTTGCTAACTGGATAGTTGAGTGACTTTGTGGAGGTCATTACCTTCTCTGGCTTCCATTTGCTTCATATGTTGTTCAAGGACAATAACAATCTCAACTCTCCCTCAGAGGGTCAGTTCAGATAAGTAAGGATTCGGGGACATAATATATTACACAGAATTGTTCTTCTGTAGCCTGTCTGGTTGGAGTTAAATTTTAACATGCTAATAGTCTTTCTATAAGATACCTTACGGTTTTGTCTCAACCAATCAAGTAGAATGCATTGAGCCCTTCCTAAGTCTTCCTAAGCTTAAAAAGCAATAGTCGCTCCCATGTTGTTGGGAAACTATAATTAGTCACCTGCTACTTGATTTTGTTCCATCATTTCTGAGGGCAGGGTTCTTCCCATCACTGGAGCCTCTTTGTGAGGACCCTGGACAGATCCCTCCTCCTGGTTCCAAGACAAGGCTCCTCTCTACCCTGTGGACCCCGAGACCATTGTATCGCTGGTGGGGAGTGCCGTATCGTGTTAGCTTTGAGAAAGATTAGAAGCACATTGTTGTCCCAGTCACGCATGGCGTGTGTTCAAGACCCCGTGAGAAGCTTTTCTGGTTTTCAGGAGGGTGTCCTGCCAGAGGGACTGCCCTTGTAAATCTTTCACAATACAGACTCCTCATGGGAAAAGAATAACTAGGCGTTCTTGGCTCCAATTTATGTTTCTACCTTTGTTCTCCTTTTTTATTTCTGTAACTCAGTTCCTATTAAGCAAACACATTGAAAGGCAGGGAATTTAAAATCCCCAAGTATTCATATTTGAAACCAAGTTACCCTTCTTCCTTCTTTTTCCACTCCCCGCACTGCACACACCTGTCTTGCACACCCCACCCTGGAATGACCCCCGCTTTCCACTTCCCACTCACCTGGAAAAAGATGGTGTAACAGAATTCGCTGGCTCTGTTAAAACCATCGGATCCCCAGTTTCATTCGGTCCCTTAGTGCTGCATAACTGCCTATGTTAGTTTTCTAGGGCTGCTGTGACAAAATACCACAAACCAGTGCCTTAAAGTCACAGAAATGTATTATCGCACAATTCTGGAGGCTAGAAAACCAAAATCAGGTGTCGGCAGGGTGGCGTTCCCTCTGAAGCTTGCGGGGAAATTGCTCTTCGTCTCTTCTTCGCTTCTGGTAGTTGCAGTCTTCCGGCAATCTTTGGCCTTCCTTGGCTTACAGTTGCATCACTCCAGTCCTCTGTCTTCAAATGACACTTTCCTTATGTCTCCCTGTCTTCCCATGGCTATCTTCTTATAAGGACAACAGTCATCCTGGATGAGGGCCCACCCCATGCCAGTATGACACCCCCTCTTACTTAGTTACATCTTCAGTGACCCCATTTCTGATAAGGCCATATTCTCAGGTACTGGAGACTTGAGCGTGTCCTTTGGAGGGGACATAATTCAGCCCATTACACCGTTCTTTGACTCATCCACATTTACTCTCCTTACCTCTGACCACAGCAGCTGTTCTGAGTCTTTCTCAAGCTTCTCAAGCCCTCAGTCTCCCTTCACCTTCTCTACCTGAACAGAGGACCTCACCATCCATTTCCCTGAGATGAAAAGCCATCTTCAGTTTGCTTGTTGCATTTCCATACTCCTCCATCCTGATCTGTCACCTCCTGTCTCACGGGAAGAAGTGTCTACAAGTCTCTCTGAAGCCTCTTCTTCTTGTCTCCACTACCCTCTCCTCTTTCCTGTCTCCTCTCTTCCCTTCATCATAGTTTCATGTTATCAACCAGGAAGTGTCTCCCCACACTCCCAAAAATCTTGTTGTGACCTGACTTCCCATGTAGTTATCATCCCACCTCCCTCTTTCTCGTTACCACACTCTCTTTCTCCACCTTTTCCCCTCCGTTCACGCCTCAATCCATAATAATCCAGGTTTCACCTCCACATCTGTCCAAAGAGCTCTCAGTAGTGTCACCAGTGGTCTCGCACTGGCCAAAACCGTCTTCGTCGTTTTCACCTTCCCTGCAGCATTCAGTTACTATAACAACACTTTCTCGAATGATAGCCCCTCTTAGATTTCCATTATGTTGTGTCCTTAGAATTCTCACTAGACTTCAACCCAAGCCAACTAAATCCTTACTTTCTCTGAGATATTATAGTACTGCTGTTCTCAAAGGATGGTCTACAGACGCTTTTCCATGAGGTCAAAACTATTTCCACAATAAGGCAAAGACACTATTTTCCTTTTCAGCTGTTTTGACAGTTATATCCATGGTGCAAAAGCAATGGCAGTTAAAGCCGCTGGTGCTCTGGTATGAGTCAATGCAGTGGCAGCAAATGATATCAGTATTATTCGTACTAAAAAAAAAGATAGAAGAAAGTAAGAAAGAAAATACCAGTGTTACTTAAGAATGTCCCTGATGGGGGCATCTGGGTGGCTCAGTGGGTTAAGCGTCCTACTCTTGGTTTCATCTCAGGTCATGATCTCACAGTTCATGAGATCGAGCCCTACACCAGGCTCCGTGCTGACAGCATGGAACCTGCTTGGGATTCTCCGTCTCCCTCTCTCTCTTCACCTGCCCCTGCTCTCACTGTCTCTCTCAAAATAAACTTTTAAGAAAGAATTTAAAAAAAGAAAGAATGTCCCTGATGAAGCCATAAAATATATTAATTTTATTATCTTTTTTCCTTGAACATAACACCTTTTCAATAATCTGAATAACAAAATAGGGAGTACACTAAGTATACTTGGATACAATGTTTGAGGTGAGATACAATGAGATACAATGTCTGAGTTGAGGAAACATTCTAAACTGTCCTAAGCTGAACTAGGCATTTGGTTTTCTCACGGAACACCATTTGTACTTAAAAGAACAACTAACAGACAAAGTGTAGTTATGCAGACTTAGATATTTGGCAGATATTTTCTCAAAAGTGAATGGATGAGGGTGTTACTCCAAGGGAAATAACTGTCAGTGTTTGTTGCCAGTGATTAGGAATGAACTTTCAAGCAAAAATTAGAATTTTGGAAAGCCTGTATTTACCAACACGAATCTGACATCTTTCCAATTTCTAAAGACTTTTTGATAAGATAGGTGGTAATATTAATGAATGTGACTTCTTATACTGTGTGATGAAATGGGTGAGGATTTGGAAAACCTACATAACGCAAGGAACCATATTTTTCAAGTGGTCAATGTATGTCATTACAGAATCATGCATGGGTTTAAAAACACACACACACATTAGGGGCGCCTGGGTGGCTCAGTCGGTTACATCTGACTTCAGCTCAGGTCATGATCTCACACTGTGAGTTCAAGCCCCGCATTGGGCTCTGTGCTGATAGCTCAGAGCCTGGAGCCTGCTTCAGATTCTGTGTCTCCTTCTCTCTCTGCTGTTCCCTCCCTCACGCTCTCTCTGTGTCTCTGAAAAATGAATAAACTTTAAAAATGTTTTTTAAAAATTAAAGGCAAAAAAATAAATAGACCTTAGTATAATCAAATAAAAGTGTTATTTGATTATAGCTTCAGAGTCAGCATTGTAATATACTTTACGAAACTGCCACTTGTCAAGCTTTGATGAAGTATCAGGAAAAAATATTCACAAGGAATTTCGAAGAATATTTGAAAGGCTATTAAGTTACTCCTCCCGTCTCCAACGATGTATTTGGGTGAGGCCAACTTTGATTCATATCCTTCAGACAAAACCACATAGTATAACAGATTGAGCCTAGAAGGAAATGGAGATTTCAGATATCTTCTATTAAGTCAGAAATTAAAGAAACTTTCAGAAATGAAAAAAAATGCTCATCTCACTAAATTTTTTCTTGCTTTGGAAGAGTTATTTTTCATAAAAATATTATTTTAACATCTAATGGGCTTATTATTGTTACTTTTAAATACATTTATAAGTGTATATATTTTTCACTTTGCAGTACAGTGAACATTGGTAAGTGAAATTCACATTATCAAAAGTTCTTTAGGATTCTCCCTGACTTTTAAGCATATGGTGAGGTCCAGAGACCAAAATTTGAGATCACTGCTGTGGAACTCTTTTCAAACCAGTGGTTACAAAGGGAGCTAACTGTTGAGGAAATGAGGAATTTATTGGGCGTGTGAGGTGCCGGTCACTGTGTGTCTGGGGGGAACCGGGGCATCGAACCCTAGATTTGCTCTACAGGAAGGTGAGACACCCCTGTGGCTACCTGTGTTCAGGACACCGTTTTGCCTAAGGGTTTGTTGCTGTGCTTCGCCTGCCTCCAACCAATTTCTCCTCATGCTCTGTCACCTCCACCAGCGAAATGGTTGTCATATCACTCCTGGAAGCAAATCGAGAGGGCCAGTGAATCCCCCCCATTCTTGGCCAGCTGCCTGTCGCCACTGCCACTACAAGTCCCCAAAAGACTTGTGCCGAGAGGACAAGCCAAGTAAATGTTCATTTATTGCGATGATGATTATTATCATTATAGGGTTTGTGAAAACCCTGGCCCCTGAGTCCAGGTTTGGTGAACGACCTCTTTTGATGATCAGCCTAAAGGCCCAAAACAAGGAGAGGAATGAGGTTCCTGTCACTTGCCAACTCTAGCTTGATGCAGGAGCTGCCTGGGGCTCTCTTTTGAAGATCGGTGGAGAAAACGATTGCCTTCAGTTACTGACATCTGCCGAAGCCTGCCAAGGAGTCGGCATATAGGCCATTCATTGTCAGCCCTCCCCTAAGCCCGATGCCAAGACCCCTTGATTTTTTTTTTCTAATCCGGGTTCTTGAGGCCAAACAGCTCTGAGCAACTGAGATGCGAGGCATAAAGAAGAGATATACGATGCAAACAAGGGACTAGAGTCGAAGGAAAAGAACACCTCCCCTCCAAGTTGGTCTTCATGGCCACGCTCAGGCGTGGTGGAGGAGATGAGGAAGCGAACTCCCAAACCAGAGGTGGAGAAACATAGAGCTACAAAGAAGACCCAAGAACTTTGTCCTGAGAAATATGACTTTTTCTAGATAGAAATAAAAGCTTTTAATCTCTTAATTCCTTCCATTCCTAAAAATTCCCCAAATTAATTAAACCACCAGCTGTGATGTGAGCAGCTGAGGGCACTTGTCATTGTGAGAAACCAGAAAACATTGTATTCACCAGGACCCCTGTTCAGGAAAACACAATGTTGTTGGGAAACCATTCCTTAATGAGCCCTCTTGGAGTGGTGGCAGAGGCCCCAGGCCCAGGGGTCGGCTCATCCCATGGCTTGAGACTTGAAGGAAAAACTTCCCAAGGAACAGACAAGGAAAGATCCTTGTCTTTGTTCTGTTTCTTTGGTTCTTTCCTTGTTTTGTTCTTGTTAGGGGAAGGGGATTGAGAACTCAGTCTGAAAAGGGGAGAAAGAGCCCCTTAAGTCTCCATGATGTCATCAAACTTGAAAAAAAAGAACTTGCTTTGAATGTATCATTTGTGGTTCTGGACCGGACAGATAAAGGCATAAAAAGAAAGACACAGGAGTCAAAAATGGGAGGAACCATAGGCATGCCCTGGGGAATCTCAGAAACGAGCCACGTTTTTGGAAGGGTCGCGAGCCATGGATCTGAGGGTCTGGGACGTGTTCATCTGGAGGCCCAACAGGCGGGGAGACCTTCCCTGCCATCTGGGCTCTTCTTCCTGTGCAAACCCCAGAGGTCAGTGACGTCACAGCCTCGCATCACACTGCTGATTCTCCTAGATGTGCTCACACACAAGCTTGGGTCAGTTTATTGATCCCCATCATTTGCTCCTGCTGTGGCACCTCTCCCTTCTTCTCAGCCCAGCAGTGTGATTCTTTATATAATTGAAAGCGTCTCTATATTCAGGGTCACAAGGACTTTGGCCTGGTTGTAGTTCTGCCACTAAGTGCCCATGTGACCAAGGCGGGTCCTTGTCTCTTCAGACTTCAGGGTGCTGACTTATGGAAAGATAGAGGTGAGGAAGGAAATGGCTTGGGGCCCTTACAAACCAAATTCAGTGAATCTTGCTGAACCTTGGTGCATCTCCATTCCGACTTGTACTCACTCTTAAAGATATACCTTCCGTCGTAGAAATAAAAGAATCAGGGTTTGTTGGTTTGTTTACATAGAAGTTCTTTACTTAGCAACAATTTCTCCGCTAAGCACATACAGTAACTTCGCATACACTGGTTGTGTCACTTATAACAAGGATTTTTTAAAGTTAAGAGAAACCAGACAGATGGTATTAATATATGTATTTTTTAAGTCTTTAATTTTCCTTTTGTGCCTTGCCCCCGCCTTACGGGCATTCTCATATCTGTGTCTGTGTCTGCCTCTCACAGTAGGTTGTTAGATCACTGAGAGCTGGAACGCAGTAATACTCATCTGTGTACTCCCCTAAAGCCTAGCGACCGTGCCTTGTAATAAGTGAGCATTTAATAGAGATGTGTTTAGTTGAATTGAAAATTGTACTGAATCAAAAACTTCAAATGATTACTTTGTATTGTGATAGGCTTGGTTATGCCGTAGGAATAAAATAATCTCCAGATCTCCGTGGTTTAATGCGATAGAAGTCTGTTTGTTTATTTGTTTTGCCAAAGCAAAGTCAACTCTAGGATGGGTGGGAGTAGGGAGAAAGATCTTTCTGCTCCACACAGCCCCTCAGGGACCCAGGAGAATCTCCTGAGGGACCGAGGAAAGTCCTGTTTCTCGATGGTATACCATTTGGAACACACGGCATCTTCAGAGAAAGATAGGAAACTTTCTCAAGGGCTTTTTATTGCCTTCTGCACACATTTCATGGACCAGGACTCATCCCATGACACCATCTAACTAGTGCCACCAAAGTGGGTCGTCACTTGTAATATCTACCGCATACTTTACTCAAAGAGCTCTAATATTTTAGATATAATGAACTTCTTTGAGAATCTTATGACAACAATGATCCCTCTCCCCAGAAAACAATACATATACAGAGAAACTTCCTCAACATTTTGCATAATTTTCAGGTCTGTTATGCATTTCAAACCCCATTCACTGCTCCTCTAAGGATCCCTAGACCCAGGTTGCGAATCCTTCCACTGAATCCACGGGCATGTTTAACACCCAGTAACAGATTGACAGGTGAAAAAAAATGCATGACTAATGTGCTGCTCGAATGTTATGTTGAGAACAGCCTATTTATTCACTTATTTATTTATTAATTACTTGTGTCGTGCAAGATACATGACCCACGGATTTTCCTCTGTGTTTGTTTTATCAGGAAAAATTTGAAGGTCTGTTTCGGACTTACGATGACTGTGTGACCTTCCAGCTATTTAAGAGTTTCAGACGTGTCCGAATAAACTTCAGCAATCCCAAATCTGCAGCCCGAGCCAGGATAGAGCTTCATGAAACCCAGTTCAGAGGGAAAAAATTAAAACTCTACTTTGCACAGGTAAGGTAATTCTTGCTCTACATTATTATTATTATTATTATTATTATTATTATTATTATTATTTTGCCTTTTTAAAAGTGTAAATGGAGCCCTTTCTACTTTGACTGGTTTGTAGTCTATAATCAGTTCACAGATACATAAACCTATGCCCTGATTCCCAGACAGGGGTATCACAGAGGTTTAGAAAGCAGGCTCTGAGGGCTGACAGCCTGAGCTGTCACCTGGGCAAGTTACACAATGTCAGTGGGTCTCAGTTTCCTCACCTGTAAATAGGGAGAATGATACACACACCATTCTGCTGTTTTACGAGGATTAAGTGGACTATTGCATGTTAAAGTACCTAGTGTTTGGTACATGCACAGCAAATATCAGCTAGTACTTGTAATAAGAATGGTCTACACCTAGGGCGCCTGGTGGCTGAGTCAGTCAAGCATCCAACTCTTTGTTTTGGCTCAGGTCAGGTCATGATCTCATGGTTCATAGGTTCACAGCTCTGTTGGTACGGAGCCTGCTTGGGATCCTCTATCCCTCCCTCTCTCTCTGCCCCTCCCCCCACCTGCTCTTTCAAAATAAATAAATAAACTTAAAATTTAAAAAAAAAGAATGGTCTACTCCCAACTACTCTTAAACTTCCTAGCAGGCTTATAATTAAAAGTTCAGTTATATGATAGTTTTAGTGGACTGTATATCTTCCCAATGACTCCGATTCATGAGAAAAGATTACAAACATATGGAAACCAGTTGTGTGTTTTATTTCATCCAAAAATAAGTGCTGGCTATTCCAAACGGGGATGAACAGTTCTTGGCAATGCTCACAAAGTCCACGGCAATAGAAAATCAATGTCCTCATGTTAGTTCCATCAGTGCCCTCCCTTCATCATTAGATATCCTGATCCATCTCGTATCGGTCAGTAAACGTTGTTCCCACCTTTGGACCCTACGAAGATGGAATAGTAAAAAGAACATAGACTTTGCTTCTTTTTAAGGCTGAATAGTATCCCGTTGTACATAGATGCCACTTTTTCTTTACGCATCATCTGTAGACGGACATTTATGTTGTCTCCACACCTTGGCTATTGTGAATAGTGCTACAATGAACGCAGGAGTGCTAATATTTCTTCCAGAGTCTGAATTCAATTCTTTTGGATAAATAACCAGGAGTGGAATTACTCATTGAGATGGCAGTTCTATTTTTAATTTTTTTAGGAACCTCCATATTGTTTTCTATAGTGGTTATGCCCTTATGCATTCCCACCAACAGCACACGATGGTTCCTGTTTTTCCACATCCTTGCCAACACTTGTTGTCTTTTATTTGTTCATTTAATTTTGATAACACCCATCCTAACACCTGTGAGGTGATATCTCATTGTGGTTGTGATTTGCATTTCCCTGGTGCTTAGTGACCTAAATATTTTTTTCATAAACCTGTTGGCCATTTATGTATCTTCTTTGGAGAAATGTTCATTTAGGTCCTTACTCTGTTTTGTTTTTTTTTTTCACTGAGTTACTGGGTTTTATTTTGTTTTTTTGTAGTTTTGTTTTGTGTTGTGTTTGGTTGTGTTTGGTTGTGTTTTGTTTTGTGTTTGTTTGTTTGTTTTGCTTTTGAGTCATAGGAGTTCCTTAACTTCTCATCCTATACATGAATAGAGAAATTAACCTGTCCTATATCTGGTTTATAAATATTTTCTCCATTATGCAGGTTGCCTTTTCACTCTGTTGATAGTGTCCTTTGATGTGGAGAAGACTTAGCTTGATGTAATTCTGCTTGTTTATTTTTATTTGTGTTGCCTGTGCTTTTGGTGTCATACCTACGAAAGCATTGTCAAGGCCAATGTCATGAGGCTTTCTGTTTATTTTCTCCTAGGACTTTCTCAGTTTCAGGTCTTATGTTTAGGATCTTTAATCCATTTTGAGTTAGTTTTTGTGCATGGCGTAAAATGAGGTTTCAGCTTCATTCCTTTGCATGTGGATATCCGGTCTTCCCAGCACCATTTGTTGAAGAGACTGTTGTTTACTCATTGTGTACTGTTGACACTCTTGTTGAAGATCAGTTGACCCTCTGTGTGTGGATTAATTTCCAAGCTCTCTGTTCTGTTCCATTGGCTTACGTGTCTGTCTTAATGCCAGTCCCTTGCTGTTTTGATTATTGTAGCTTTGTAATATATTTTTAAATTTTTTTTTCAACGTTTTTTATTTATTTTTGTGACAGAGAGAGACAGAGCATGAACGGGGGAGGGGCAGAGAGAGAGGGAGACACAGAATCGGAAACAGGCTCCAGGCTCTGAGCCATCAGCCCAGAGCCGGACGCGGGGCCCGAACTCACGGACCGCGAGATCACGACCTGGCTGAAGTCGGACGCTTAACCGACTGCGCCACCCAGGCGCCCCTGTAATATATTTTTAAATCAGGAAGTGTGATGTTCATCTTTCTCAAGATTGATTTGGCTGTTTGTGGTCTCTCGTGGTTCTATATGAATTTCAGAATTGTTTTTTTTACTATTTCTGTAAAATAAAAATGCCATTGCAATTTTGATAAGGCTTGCATTGAGTCTGCAGTTTGCTTTGGATAGTGTGGGCATTGTGCAATATGGATGAACCTGGAGGACAGTATGCTAAGTGAAATAAGCCATTCACAGAAAGACAAATATTGCATGATTCCACTTATATGAGGGATCTAAAAAAATAAAATTCATAGAACCAAAGAGTAGGATGGTAGTTGCCAGGAACTAGAAAGAGTGGAAAACGATGAGTTACTAATCCACAGGTATAAAATTTCAGTTAGATGAGATGAATAAGCTTTAGAGATATACTGCACAACATTGTACCCATAGTCAACAATAATATGCTGTGGGGCACCTAGGTTCAGTCAGTCAGGTATCTGACTCTTGATTTCAGCTCAGGTCATGATCTCACAGTTTGTGAGTTTGAGCCACACATCAGGTTCCGCACTGTCAGTGCAGGATTCTCTCTCTCTCCCTCTCTCTCTCTGCCCCTCCTGCGTGCTCTCTCTATCTCAAGTAAAATAAACAATAATAAAAAAAAAAAACATTAACAATAATATACTGTAGACTTAAAAATTTATTAAGTGGGTATATCTCTTGCTAAATGTTCTTACCATAATAAAATAAAATAAAAACTAAATAGGTAGAATTTAGACTTTGGCCCTAGACCCATGTTCAGATCCCATGCTGCTAGTAACTATGTGATTTGTAGAAACCTCAGTTTTTTCATCTAATGAAACCCCACCTGTTTCCTTAAAAAGTTAAACATATAGAGTTCCCATCTGACCCAGTAAATACTCACTCCTAGGTGTACATATAAGTGACTTGAAAATAGGCCTCAAAAAATACATGTACACATGTATTCATATGTAGTAGTACTATGACTAGGGTAGAAAGGGTAGAAACACTCCAAATGTCCATCAGCGGCAATGGTCCACCTTTCAACAAACAAACTGTGGTCCATCTTTCATTGGAATGTTATTAAACCATAAAAAGGAATGAAGCATTGATACATGCTACCACACAGATGAACCCTGAAAACATTATGCTAAGTAAAAGCAGCCAGACACAAAGAGGTCACATATGATTCCATTTATGTAAAATATCCAGAATAGGTAAATCCATTGAGACATAAAGCAGATTGTTGGTTGCAGGGTCTGACTAGGGGCAAAAAAGGTAGTAGCTGTTTAATGGGTACAGGGTTTCCTTTAAGGCAATAAAAATGCTTTGGATTCTCTGTGTCCCTCTCTTTCTGCCCCTCCCCACTCACACGGCCTCTGTCTCTCTCAAAATAAATAAACAAACTTTAAAAAAATGTTGGGGCACCTGGGTGGCTCAGTCGGTTAAGCAGCAGACATCGGCTTAGGTTATGGTCTCTGTGGGTTCAAGCCCCACATCAGGCTCTGTGTTGACAGCTCAGAGCCTGGCGCTTGCTTCAGATTCTGTGTCTCCCTCTCTCTGTGCTTCCTCTACTCACACTGTGTGTGTGTATCTCTCTCTCAAAAATAAATAAACATTAAAAAAAATTAAATTAAATTAAAAAAATGCTTTGTGGGAACCTGGGTGGCTCAGCCAGTTAAGCGTCCAACTTCGGCTCAGGTCATGATTTCAGGGTTCGGATGGTGACTTCGAGCCCCACGTCGGGCTCTGTGCTGACAGCTCAGAGCCTGGAGCCTGCTTCAGATTCTGTGTCTCCCTCTCTCTCTGCCCCTCCCCTGCTTGCCCTCTCTCTCTCTCTCTCTCTCTCTCTGTTTCTGTCTCTCTGTCCCTCTCTCTCTCTCAAAAATAAATAAACATTTTTTAAAAATGCTTTGGATGTAGGTAGAAGTGGTGATTGTACAACCCTGGAAATGTACTAAAGGCCACTGATTGTTTACTCTAATGGTTAATTTCATATTATGTGACTATCACCTCAACTAAAAGAATGAGAGAAAAAGAAAGGAGAGAAGGAGGGAGGACAGGAGGGAGGAAGGAGCCTGGGGACCAGCAGTTCAGCCTCACTTGGGAACTTGTTAGCAATGCAGATCCTCAGACCCCACCCCAGCTCTGCTGAATCGGAAACTCCAGGAGTGGGGGCTCTGCAGTCTGTGCTTTTAGTAAGCTCTCCAGGTAATTATGATGCACGCTAAAAGTTGAGAGCCACTGTTTTAAGGATGAAATAAGATAACTGAGCATATAGTGTGTGGTAAGTAGTGATTATTATTATAGCCTGCTTCATTGGATCACTTGTCACAGGCTCCAAATGCGACTCTGCATCATCGTGTACCCACACGGCACATCTGAGGCCCTAATGAATAATGCGTCTTCATTTTTTCCCTCTTTGAAAGGTTCAGACTCCAGAGACAGACGGTGACAAGCTGCATTTGGCTCCCCCACAGCCTGCCAAACAATTCCTCATCTCACCCCCGGCGTCTCCTCCCGTGGGCTGGCAGCCCATCAGTGATGCCACGCCAGTCCTCAACTACGACCTCCTCTATGCCGTGGCCAAACTAGGACCAGGTACGCTCTGCGACCCTTTTGCGAAAGAAACATCGTCAGCAACCTAGAAAAGCCAAACAAGATTAACAGCCTTGAAATCCGGGGCTCACGGTAACATGGGCATTTCTAATGGGTTTATTGCACTGTGTGGACAGCGCGAGGGCTGACGGATGGGAAGGCAACACCGGACTTTGTCCCTGTTTAACTGCAATTCAGGAACCGGTGCTAAAATGCCTGTCTGTGCAACTTCTGCGTTGCAATGCAGATACTTTAAGACCGGGAAGAGCCACCGGATTCCTTTACCTTGAGGAAGTTGTTTGTTTTCTCAGAACAGGCAAAATGAGCTCTAGCGACAGGCACGAGGCTTCGATGCTATGCAACCTTCTTTTACTGCTGCCATAGGAAAGCCCAGGAACCCTCTGAAACAAGACAGTCTTCCTGCCAAAGTGAAGTCTCTAGGTCCCCAAGAACCAGATCACAATAGCCTCTAACTTAAAAAAAAAAAAATCTTTCAGTCCCCTCATTCTGGTGGTTGGTACAGGAGGCTCAGATTCTCTTATTCTCTGCAATACAGTATTCCATTGGGTGAATATGCAATCACGCTTTACTCATCCAGTCTCCTGAGTTGGACACTTAAGACAGTCTCCAGTTTCTTGCCATTACAATCAGAGCTACAGTTGGGGCACCTGGGTGGCTCAGTCGGTTAAGTGTCCAACTTCGGCTCAGGTCATGATCTTGTGGTTCGTGAGTTTGAGCCCCATGATGGGCTCACTGCTGTCAGCACAGAGAATGCTTCAGATCCTCTGTCCCCCTCTTTCTGCCCCTCCCCACTTGCTCTCTCTCTCTCTCTCTCTCTCTCTCTCAAAAATAAATAAACATTTTTTTAAAAAGCTACAGTTAACATCCTTGTGCATATCTCCTATGCACTTGCCCAGAATTTCTGTACGTTTTGTACCCAAGTGATATCGTCCTCACTTTCTTTTCTTTTTTTTAATATGAAATTTATTGTCCAATTGGTTTCCATACAACACCCAGTGCTCATCCCAACAGATGCCCTCCTCAATACCCATCACCACCCTCCCCTCCCTCCACCCCCCATCAACCCTCAGTTTGTTCTCAGTTTTTAAGAGTCTCTTATGTTTTGGCTCCCTCCCTCTCTAACCTTTCTTTTTTCCTTCCCCTCCCCCATTGTCTTCAGTTAAGTTTCTCAGGATCCACATAAGAGTGAAAACTTTCAGCAGATGCTGCCATCTTGCTGGAAAAATACTCCAAAGTATTAAGAAAGGTGAAATGAAATGGGGTTCCTTATGCCAAGGCGTTTTATTTTATTTTTATTTTCAATGTTTATTTATTTTTGGGACAGAGAGAGACAGAGCATGAACGGGGGAGGGGCAGAGAGAGAGGGAGACACAGAATCGGAAACAGGCTCCAGGCTCTGAGCCATCAGCCCAGAGCCTGACACGGGGCTCGAACTCACGGGCCGCGAGATCGTGACCTGGCTGAAGTCAGACGCTTAACCGACTGCGCCACCCAGGCGCCCCATGCCAAGGCGTTTTAAAACAGCGCTGGGAGGCTCATCCCAGAGATGGGCCTTGTGCACATCCTCACTCGGTAGGACCATGAACTTTTGAACTGGGCCAAACCACAGATATTGCAAGAACTCAGCCGGCAACTTTCCATAGGGAGAGACTTTGCTTAGTGACAACCTTAACAACCAGTTCTGTTCAGCCAAGATATTCTGCCACCAACACCCACCAGAATCCTTTGTGAACAGCATCTATAAGCATTCCCTTTTTTCTTTCAAAATGCTTGACTTTTGTTCCCTGGGGTGGGGGGCACTACTTAGGTTGCCACAGTTCTGAGATTCCACAGAAATGCTTTTGCGGAGGGGGGGTTGGATGCTGGAAGGGCTGAGCCGCCCAGGCGCCCCTCTGGGGTTTCTTTCTAATTACCATCAAATCACTCAGCCTCTTGGGGCCTCTACAGCGGCCATCAGTTCCACCCTTAAAGAGCCACTGTGAGAAGCAGTAGGTGCCTGACTAAGATGAACTGATAAAAGAAGCAATGTAATAACAAGAGACGTATTTGTGACGTGTTGTTTCTCTGAAAGCCCGGTCCGTATCCAGGAATCCTGAGCCAACGCACTTCCCACGCGTGTCTGTGCTATAGGTAAATGTAGAGTGTATGAAATGAGTTGAAATAAGTTCGGTCTTCTCAAGTCAGGCCTTGTACAAGCCCTTCCCACAGTAATTCAGAACACTCCAGAAGCAGGAAGGCACACCCCTAGGTGGACCGACTGGAGACAAGGTACGCCTGATCCTCACGCACGGATACTGACAAGAACCCATCTGAACCCCCTTGTACAGTTGCTTGGATGGCAGGAAGCGGAGCTTCAGAGAATCCCTGAGGTCGTGGCCGGAGGACCTAGGAGTCACTGGCCAAGCTGCATTTTACAGCGGAGGAAGCCGAGAGGCCCCGACAGGGGGACACAGTCAGGGTTCCAAGGCGGTGATCTTCCTACTTCACTATTGAACAAAGGAGGCCCAGGTGGAGTCCGACTTTGTGACCATCAGATCCCAGCTGGCCTCGGGTCCACTCACTCGGAGCCAGTAACCCAGTCAACTCAAATCACGTTTTATCCAAAATTGGGAAAGAAATTCGTCTGTAGTTCATGTTCACAAAGCTGGGTGCAAAGACAAGATAAGGGCAAGCCTCGGATACCCTCACTGGCTGACGGAGCTGAGTCCCAGGTCTGGAAGACACTGCCAGGGGCAGGTGAGAGCCGGACCTGATGGAGGCAGAAGGAATGGAGAGTGTGGGGGTTTTAGGCCTCAGAAGGGGTGCTTACAGAGCCTGGCACAGAGGAGGCAGGAAGGAGGGCCGAAATGGTCTTAAAAAGATTGTTTTAAAGTGTATTCATTTTTGAGACAGAGACAGAGCGTGAGCGGGGGAGGGGCAGTGAGAGAGGCAGACACAGAATCCGAAGCTGTCAGCACAGAGCCTGACATGGGGCTCGAACCCACGGACCACGAGATCATGACCTGAGCTGAAGTCGGACGCTCAACCGGCTGAGCCACGCGGGCGCCCCAGGAATGAAATGGTCTTAAAGAGGCAGAGGAAAAAAGGGGGTTCTTTTCAGAGTTGTGAGGAACTCATCAACAGCCGTTTAAAATGCATCCCTTTTACTTGAGTGGTGCTGCTAAACTCCGGGCTTGACTTTCCCTTTACCAAGTAAATGTACTCTGAAGTGCTCTGCACAGAGAGAGCAATCATTAATACCCCCACTTGACAGATGAGAACACTAAGCTGTAGAGAGGTGAGCGAATTTGCCCAAGGTGACGCAGCTGGGTGGTGGCAGAGAGAAGTGTCCAGCCTGGCTCCTCTGACTCCATGAGATCTGGGGCCAGATCCCATGGCCTTTGATTGAGGATACTGGTGGCCTCAGCACACGTCAGGCCTAGGATGCTGGCAAAACCTTTATCCCGACCCTGAGTCGGCAGTTCTCTTTAATGCCACTGTGACTTTCAGAAAGCCAAACCCGGGCCTGGCCAGTGTGCAAATGAAGGCCTGTGCACTGCGTGTGTAAGAGCGGATAGTGAGGGTTTTCTGCTTTTTTAGGGATGCCCGACACTGCGTCCCCTGGAACAGCTGCCATTCGGATGCGTTTTCTGGGCTAGCTCTCTCTGCATCCTTTGCCAGCAGTCTGAGTCTGCTTCTCTTTATTTAGTTACCCATTTGTCCTTTTCCTGTGTCCTTGAAGCTTCTTCGCTCCACACAGACGGGTGATCTGGAGCCAACAACTGAGTTGAAAATATCACAGAGGTTATATTAGAAGCGTGGGCCCCCGGTGGCCCTTTCCGCCGCACCTGTGAAGGAGCACAGCCACACCCTGCGTCCCTCCCATGCCCATCTCCGCTCCCCTCCCCACAAGGTGCCCGGGCGAGGACTCGCTTCTTCAGTCTCCTCTTGGCCCTTGGCACAAATGCTCGCTCCCTCCTCTGGTGATTTTCTATCATCTGATTCTCAGTCTCTACTTTCTGAGGGGGGAGAGCATGTTTTATTCATTCTGGTACTCCCAGCGCCTGAAAGCACCTTGCAAGTTGATGTTCAATAAATATTGAATGAATGAATGCATGCATGAATGAGTGACTAGACCAGAGCCATTAGCCTGCCTAGAGATAATTCCTTCACTGGCAAATTGTTGCTTTCTTACGGCTTTCGCCAGACTGCATCAGGCAACACTAAATTAATGTTTTCTCCAAGGGGAGGACTTCTAGCGTTTCTGTCTGGGGAAAAAAAAAATGATTTCGTGAGATTCATTTTTAATCCTCTGGCAGAATCATTTCAGTAACAAATGATAACTCATTCCACATGAAGGGATGGCTGCCTCCGTTCCAGGAGTGCAGAAACACAGCAGAATGAGAGCAGAGAGAGCAACTCAAAGGGTCAGAGGAATGGGGTTGGCCTGGGAGGGGTGACCAACCCCACAAAATTGGGAGAGCGGACTGACTGATTAGAGACATGGAAATCCGAAGCTGCCGGGAAGAATTAAGTCTGAAGAAAGAGCATCATGGAGCAGGGATCCGGGGCAAGATGGCACCCAGGTTCAGGATCCCACCTCAGTGGGAGCTCTGACGCGTCCAGCCACCCTGAAAGGCAATGACGGACATCACCAAGACTCTTTCACGGAGGCTCCAACAAGCAGGGGCAACATGGTGCCCCCTTTCCTTCATCAGGAAAGGAACCCTGGTGACCCCCTTCCAGAGAGGGCCAGCGCAAGCTCCCTGGAACTTCCAGAGAGGCTCTGGAAATAAGCGTTGAGAGTGCAATTACAGTGGAACCGTGATCAAACCCAAGCCCGTGGGATTCCTTTGAAATCCTTCACAGGCTGTTACAACACCTCTTCAGACACAAGGGCCACATCACCCTGGAGAAGCAAGTCTGGTTCTATTCGTTGCAGAGAGAACAAGTTTATATCAGGAAAATGGGAGAGGCACAATTTCAAACCTTCTTAACTATTGTCCCCAAGACTGTATGTTCTGTTTTTGATCCAAACTAAGTAAAATAGATAAATTAGGAAAAGCATTTTAAATAGAAAGAACAGTTAAAACATATATTAGGGCTTACTAATATAATGGGCCAGGCACTGTTCTAAACACCTTAGTATATTATCTCATTTAATGCCCACAGCAAGTCTGTGACACAGGAATTGTACTTCTCCTCATTTACACAGCTGGGGAATGTGAGGCACAGAGTGGGTAAGTAGCTTGCCCAAGGCTACACAGCTGGTAAGTTGAAACAGGTACCTCTGCCATAGGCAAGAAGCAGAAAGATTTGATTGAGCCAGCGCCTTTGTCCTGGGGAGTGAAAAGTGTGAGAAGCCAGAGAGGTCTCCTGAACGGTAAAATTAATTTCTCTAGAAGAAATTCAAGAGTGTTGCAAGAGGGAGTTTTACAAATGTGGAACAACTTACACAATTTGTTCCTCCACATTTTGTTTCTGGGCTTATTGGAAGTGCCCGACAACACACCCAGGCCTCCAAGGTCCATTCGGTGCTTTTCTCTCTCGTCCTCCGGAACATGCCAATCAGGATTTGCCTTCTTCTGCTCTGTTTAAAGGACAGTTACCGTGTCTATCAAACAGAGGCCCTCTACATTTACATAATTCCTCCTGGTGAATTTAGAGAAGCACATCATCAATCATCTAGACAAAAGAAGGTGGGCTTAGACCAAGAAGAAAATGAATCGAATATGTATTTTGATTTATTTTATAACATCTGGGATTCCTGACTCCAGAAAGAGTACGGGTGCTATGTTCTTTTCAGATACACAGCAAAATAGGAAACACAAAAACCCAGCCCAGCAAGCCAGCTTATCTATACCAATCAGCAAAAATGGAAACACAAAGATGTTACAATGTACTAAATGGGTGGTAAATCAGAAGTGAGATGTGAAATGCCAGCCTTTATTCTGCTCTCTAGGATGGCTCTGGAAGGTCATGTTCATTGTCACTGAAAATGCCTGCAGAGAACGATATGAAAAGTCATTGTCTGTTCCTTTTTTTCCTCCTGCTATTTTTAGATCTTGTTAGGGAGATCAATTTTAGTTAACTGCAGAGCAGGGCTTAAAATGGTGCCCAAGTTTCAAGTTGCGAACATCTGCTATATTTAGCCTTTTTCCTTTTTCCAAATTCCTCTCCATCAAAACATGCCATAGTAAAGCAGTTTTGCTGGTTTGCTGCTTAGTATACAGCGTTTCCTCTACAAGGAAAATATATTTCATTAATTCATGTAACTTATAAGGAAGAAAGAGTTTCTATTTCAGGCTCATTGATTCAAAGGTAGAGCAAATTCTATTTTTTAAATATAGATGAACACCTATATTTTGGGTGCATATGTATGACTATTATATAAGCCTCAGTTCTTGTTCAACAACTGCTATTTCCTGGTCACAGATATGAAAAGCAAATAAAACAGTCAGGCTCCAGGATTTCCGCTCACACCATCTCCTCCGTCATCCCCCACCCGAGGCACGCAGATTTGTGATATTGGACCACATGCTCAGAATTTTCCATCTCCTTTCAAAGAATCTTCCCTGGAAAAATTAATGTTCGAAAAGCTTTTCTTCTCAGCATGTACTCCACAATTATTTTTATGTTTTTTTTTAAGTTTATTTGTTTATTTTTGAGAGAGAGAGAGAGAGAGAGAGAGAGAGAGAGAATGAATCCCAAGCAAGCTCCACGCTGCCAGCACGGAGCCTGATGCAGGGCTCGATCCCCTGAACTGTGAGATCATGACCTGAGCCGATCGGAATCAAGAGTTGGATGCTTCACTGACTGAGCCACCCAGGTGCCCCCACAATTATTTTTAATCACTGATGAGTAGCAATATAAAATTCTTCTTTTTCTTCCTTCCCAGGTAAAATATGCACATTGTAGAACAACAGAAAAGACACCTGACCATCCCTAGAGCTATGCCCTTAGCCAGGCCCCTAATATCAGCCAAGGTCAAACACAATGGTTACTTCCAGAGAGCAAATCCTCATGCCTCTTTGACCAAGCGTCTCTTTCTTTCCCTATGTTGCTACTTTTCTCTCACCTGGGTGGATGAGCCCCCCCCCCCACAGGCTTCAGAGTCTCTCTTTATCTTCCCAATCCTCCTCCCTCCACGGTTTCCTTAGTCTTTCTTGTCCATACCTTCCTTGTAGGATTCTACTTCCTTGGCTCAACCACTAATTCAGGTCCTCAGTCAGTCAGTTGTCCCCATGAAGTACTTTAGGTCCTAAATGACTCAGGAGGGATTGAAGGTACACAGCCCCACCTCATCCAGTCTTAGAGGGAAACCCCCAAAAGACAAACAAACTTTCTTTTATTGAACTAGAACACCTCTTATAACCCAACAACAGAAGTGTTCTCTGTCCTTCTACCTCTCTTCCCCACCCCTTCTCTCCCTCTCTTCCTACCCCCTTTTACCAAGGATCCTTTCTGGTTTCCTACTTTGATGTGGGTTGGGACTGAGGATGGGAGGTAAGGAGGAAGAACCCCAGTCGTTTCTATGGATAATAATTTCCTGACATGAGCTCACACTAGACCTGAGTGCAGGCAACATGGTGGTCATGCTTTGGCCTCGGCATGCCTGGATTGGAATCCTAGCGCCACTTGTTGGAGGTGGACCTTGAGCAATTTACTTCACTTCTCTGCACCTCTTTATTTTTTAATGGTGATTATGGGGCAACCTGCAAGATCATCGTGAAGATGGAATAATTAGTATACATGAGGTACTCAGCCCAGTTCCTGGCACACAGGAACTATCAGATCCATGGTGGTTGCTGTGGTCGTTCTGTTCAGAGCAGAACTGTTTATCAGGACATCCTCTGAGAGATGTTTTCTGTGCCATTACATGAATTAAAGTACGTAAAGCACTTGGAATAGTGTCTCCCTGCCAGCGAGAACAGTGCCCCTCTCCTTTGAGGTGGCCGTGGTTGCTCTTCACATGGGTTTGTTCTCTGAACTTCCCACGGACTTTGGTTGGTCTGTGCTTTGCTTTTACTCTTTGCCTCCCAAGCTTCTAGGGCATTCTTTAACAGAAGCAGCTGCTGCATGAAGGACAAGGGACAGAGTTGCTATTCAATGATTTGACCCCACCCTCAAGACTACCTACAGCATTTTTCTTTGGGGGTCTATCAAAATGAGAAGGGAGCTCATGGAAACACAGAGGTATCCGCGAGAGAAAAAATTGCAAAGGACTTCTCTCTCTGGAATGTTTCTTCCTCCCTGGAATATTTCTTTTAATCTTGAAGCCTCTTTCCACTTCTACTTAGAAAATAAGTTCTTTCTCCACCCCCAGACTGAGCCTGTAAACAGACAGCTGTGATTTGCAAAGTCTCCAGGAAGAGCCCCTCCTCCCTGAAATATCTCCTCTTTTATTTTTGTAGCCGTCAGAGAGGCTCCAACATGAAGAAAGAGATTTCTCTTGCTTTACAATGATGACTCCAACTTGGGATGTGAGTTTAAACCCAGGCACCACCTTTTATTAGCTGTGTGACCTTGAGAAAGTTTCTTAATTTCTCTGTGTGCCTCAACGGTAAAACCAGATTGTTGCAGTCATCAAATTAGATAGCCCAAATGAATCTCCATGTCCAGCACAGGACATGGTGAGTGCTCAATATGTATTACCTGGTTTTGGTCACTTGATTTTTAAATCATATCTTAGCCTTTTATTAAAACGTAAGTGCCTGCATCAAGCTCTTAGCGCCATGTTTCTTAGTGTGAAATCTGTGATATTTTGGAACGGATGGCCCTACGCCCTGTGGTCCATTTAGCATTTTCGCGCATCACCTACTGAATGCCAGCATCCCCACCCAACCCTGTCCCTGTGAAAAACAAAAAACAAAAAAAAACTTAGCACCCTTGTTTGAGAACCATAGTAATTACACCTTTGCAGCATTTATCAGGTGGGTCTCAAATTCGAGAAAGACATAGAGGCAAGGAGTGCCTAGGAGGGGGTCAGAGGTACCAGTGTGGAGCAGACGGAGGAGGGGCGAGGAGAGAGGGGAGCCGTCCAGAGAAGTGCACCCACGCCTGTGCCCCTTCCAGACGCATGAGTGGGCACGCACGCACGCACACGCACACGCTCTCTTTGCTTCCCTTTGGAAAAATAGGGGAAGACAAGAATGCCGGAAGAGAACTTAAAAATACTGTTAAATCGCGTATGGAGGGCTGTGGGGGAGGGTGGTATCACTTCTGGAAGCTTCCTGATGCTTTTCCCCAAAACTCTTTCTCTTGAGGAAAGCTTGTGGCCCCACATCAAACCAGCATTAGCCCTGCCTGGATTGAGAGAGGTTTAAAAGACATGGTGACTTTAGACAGCAGCCCGGGTCTTGGTGGAAGAAAGGAAGTGCAGGTCGCCGCACCCCTGCTTCCCGCAGGGGGGCTGTCCTGCCCCTCCTCCCCAGTCCTCTGAGTGCTACATAGGGCCAGCAGCCTCTGTCTCTGCTGTTGACAAGGGACAGGTTTACCGGGGCTTGGCAACTTTCTTCCCCTTCCCCACCCTGCCAAATTTAAGTCCTAAACCTGATACGTGAAAGGAAAGGGAATCTAAGTGTGAATACCTTTTTTTTTTTTTTTTAAGTTTATTTATTTATTTTGGAGAGACAACGCGTGAGCAAGGTAGGGGCAGAGAGAGAGGGAGAGAGAATCCCAAGCAGTGCGGAGCCCGATTCAGGGCTTGAACTCGCAAACTGTGAGAGCATCACCTGCGCCAGAAGCAAGAGTAGGATGCTTAACCGACTGAGTCACCCAGGTGCCCCTTAAGTGTGAATGAACACCTTTCAAGCACATTTCTAATTATGCTGAACTCGGCCCTCAGTCCCTGTTTTCAGTCCCATCAACAGGCAGCATGTTTGATAAAACTAACACATAGAAATTCCTCGTTGCTTGTTCCATACATCAGAACTGATGCTTCTATTTCCTCTTGAAAATAGCACGTTCACAATAAAAATACTGGGGAGGGGGGTTTGCAGTGCCTTTTACATATGATAAGCCTAAACGTGTTTTAATATTAGAATCCCTATTCCTCATCTTACTGAAAATTCCTCATCTTGGCTCTTGACTTAAACCAAAGCTCAGCGCTCAGCACCCAGCATGGTTCTATCTATGTTCAAAGGTCCTGCTGGAAGTGTTCTTAGCACGGGCCTTGAGAAGCCCTCATCCATTCTTAAATTCAATGCCGATTAATAACAGATGCCTTTGTTTTCCCGGTCGGGTTGAGAACTCATTGAAGGGTAGGTCAGAATAAGACAGATGAGATGAATAGTGCCAGCTTTGTTTCTGATGAGACACCGAGGCTGAGAATGTGGCCGCGGTGAACCCCAGCCCAGGTTTCCTAACGCTGAAATCCAGAACCCAGAGTTTAACTCGCCATGCCTGCCACAGACCACCCCACATGGGCTGGGTCTCCTCCGGGGGCCTTGGCACATGGCCCAGTGCAGAGAAGGGCACAGGACCTTTGCAGGCAGGGATGGCCCAAAGGGAAAAGTGGAGAGGGCGAGCTCAGCAGGGGCAGGTCTTTTCCCCAGAGTCACCTCTCCGCTTCCGCTGGAGGGGAGTGAGAGAGCGGCCACAGAGAGAGGTCCCTCTGTGGAGCTTCGTCCATAAGGAAGGAAGGACGGGAACTGGGGTGGTGTCCAGTCGAATGTAGCACCTGAGCAGAGAAAGAGGATAAAACACAGGCAATTAATTTCAAGTCAATTTCGTAGCTCAGCTTGCTTCCGAACAAAGAGAACGTGTGTGACCAACGACTTATCGATTGCTACATAACAACGATCCCAAAATGAAGGCCTTGAAACACTGCCACTTATTTTGTTCACGGATCTGCTACTCAGGCAGGGCTTGGGGGAGAGCTCATTCTCATGTCTGCTGCTTGCAGTGTTCCTGGGGCAGCTCAGCCGGGACCAGCAAATCTGCTTTCAAGATGGTTTACTCTCAGGGCTGGCAAGCCAGTGTGGCTGAAAGCTCAGATGAGCTGTGGGTCAGGGCCCCTGGTTCCTCTCCATGCGAGCCTCTTCATGGGCTGCTTGGACTTCCTTACAACGTGGAGGCGAGGTTCCAGAAATGAGCATCCTGACAGAGCAAGGTGGACGTGCATGGTGTTTTTGTGACCTGACTCAGAATTCACACCGGTTACTTCTGCGGCAGGATACTAGTCAAGGCAGTCAGTCATAAAGGCCTGTCCAGGAGTGCCTGGGTGACTCAGTCCCTTAAGCATCCGACTTAGGCTCAGGTCATGATCTCGCGGTCCTTGTGTTCGAGCCCCGCATTGGGCTCTGTGCTGACAGCTCAGAGCCTGGAGACTGCTTTGGATTCTGTGCCCCGCTCCCCACTCCCCCCGCTCACGCTCTGCTCTCTCTTGTCTCTCAAAAATGAATAAACGTTTAAAAAAAGTTTTTTTAAATAAAGGCCTGTCCAGATTTGAAGGGAGGGACCACAGTGGGAACAGTCCTCCATGAATGAGTGGCAAGGTTCTTTTTTTTTTTTTTTTATAAATTTTTTTTTCAACGTTTATTTATTTTTGGGACAGAGAGAGACAGAGCATGAACGGGGGAGGGGCAGAGAGAGAGGGAGACACAGAATCGGAAACAGGCTCCAGGCTCTGAGCCATCAGCCCAGAGCGTGACGCGGGGCTCGAACTCACAGACCGCGAGATCGTGACCTGGCTGAAGTCGGACACTTAACCGACTGCGCCACCCAGGTGCCCCATGAGTGGCAAGGTTCTTGAAGAGTAATGTTTAGCAAGAAATTTGATGGCCATCTCTGCCGAGCACAGTCAGTCTGCTATGACACTAAATCTCCTGTTGAGAATTCGCCTTTCATATGAAAGATAATAAAATTAAATCCAGAAGGAAACATCCCCCCAACGCCAGAGACCAAAGCTACCATACGAGATGTAAGTCAAATCCTTTTATAATGTATAGTATAGAGTATTTCTTTTCATAATGATTAAGTGTTATCATTTGCGACGATTCATTGTCAAGGAGACCATGCCTAGGATAACTAGCAATTGGCCAGAACAAGAAGAGACAGGATGCAGAAGGAATAAATAGTTCCTCTTTAGCTAGAGAGCAACTATTCGCTAAACTAGAAGTTGCCTTAAAGATACGTTAAAGTGAAAGTTAAACTCAGCTCTTGTCATAGGTGAACACCACGGGAGTCAGGACAGACAGAGCCGGAGAGTGACTGCAAGCACGTTCTTTGAGGTCAGACAGGCCTGAGTTTGAACCCCGGCTCTGCCATTGACTTCCTCGGTGATGTCAGTTTCCTCCTGCATAACCCAGAGAGGATGACGCCCACAGTACAGAGCTGTCGTCATAATTAAATATCCAATTTGCGTGAAGGACTTAGAGACGCATCTGGCATTTAGCGACGGCGCGGTAAATAGTTGCCGTGTGTAAAGCGGATGGCGAGTTTCCGTGACACCTCCCGTGTCCTACCACGGCCGGCACGCTGAAAACGGAGTAAATACCTGCCCTTACTTGGTTTTCTGCTTAGCGGAAAAGCTAAAACTTACACACGTTAAACAATAGGAGGCAAATGTGTGAGTGCGTACTGGACATGGCAGAAGCGTGTCAAAAGCGTGTCACGACCCAGTAACATGTTTTTGGAGCATTTACATATACCTGAAGCCGCATCTGTCACTACGGCCACCACTGCAGCAGCTTGGAACGTAAAACGTCACCAGATGAAACAACTAATGTATAATAGAAAAGGTGCTATAACTAGGCGTTATACACAAGTGATTCACACGATCTCAGAAAGAAAAAAGAGAGAGAGATGTCATTTCAAAAGCATCGTGAGGTCTTCCTTCTTGTGGGAACACAAGTGTGGAAAAGGGTGGGGAGACAGGAAAAAGGAGAGAAACTTACCAGTGGGGGTGGGGAGTGGTAAAGAAAACAAGGGTCAGTTAATTTTGAGGGTCGGGATTTAGGACACCCCTCTGCCCTTCATGGGACTCCGCGTGTCACCATCCACCCCTCTTGCTGCTTACAACAGTGACTGGACTGAATAAAAACTCTTTGCAATTATTCATTTCTTAATTCTCGAACTGTCTGGCCGTGTGACCAGGTTGGTTCATCACACTGAAAACGGGAAATTATTTTGGGCAGCCGCACTGACCACAACATCACCCTAAATAATCATTAAATAATCATGTCATGCATCTGAGGAGGGCTTTAAAGTATCTGACAAATATTTCCTTATTTCGTAGCGCGGTGATGTAATGGTTATTCCCATTTCGCAGATGAGGAAAACTGGGGCGTAGAATGTTATATATCTCTCAGCGTCACATCGCTGGCCCAGGATGAGGTGACATCTCCAAACGTCGTGTTAGGAAGCTTATTCCGGCAGTGGACGTTAGTTCCTGTGGTGGGGTCATCAGCTGAGAGCATTCGGGTGGGAAGTGGTGAACCGTGAATGCAGGCATTGTAAGCAGGGTAGCAAGGGAACGTATGGAGAAATGTTTCAGAGCAGTGTTGAATAATGCTCTGTGATGGCTTAACTACCATGGATGGAAGGCAGAGAAGCTTCCAAGGTGACCAACTCTACAGATTTGGCACCTAGGAGATAGAACCTCCCTGAGAAATGTGATAGCTGGAGAGGACACATAGATTGACAGGGAACATAAATAATTCTACTGTGGATATGTGAGTTTGGAGAAGACTAGAAGACTTTTGCAGAGATGTCCCTAAGGCCAGAGAGGTGCAGGTGTGAGACCAGGCTGGGGACATAGCATCTCATAGAGACAGAAAGTGGGAGCTCATGATGTTCCAGAGAGAGAATCTTTCAGAGATGAATGGAAGCCACGTGAGGAATAGAGCAAACCCTAGTCTCGTGCCTGCTAGACCCTGCAGTCTTTTGAAAGCCTCTGGGACAGGGGTCCCATCTCTTTGGCAGAGCTCAGGTAAGGACTTGTGCAAGGAGGCACTCAAGTCACAGGAGGGTCTCCCTTTCCTGCCATCTCGAGAGTTTTCTTACCAGGAATCTGAACGGTCTCAGCTCTGCTGTAATATATGCAAATATAGCACTGTAACATCTCCCTGCCTTGAACGCATCTCATTATGCTGATTTTTAGACACTGTGCATAATCACATTGATTATTTTAGAGAGAATCCAAGAAGGAGCCAACTCCTGACCCATAAGCCAAAGGGGTCAGCGTGATGGAGAACTTCCAGGGGTACTGGGACCAGCGGTCACCAACACACATCTCTGTGAGTGTGACAGAACTGTGTCACCACATCCCCCAGGTGCCCCCCCACCCCCCGCAGACAGGGATGTGACCTTCTCCCTCCTGAGAACAGGAGGCAGCCCGTGGACACCTCCATGTCCTCCAGACCCGCAGGAATCAGGACCTTGTCATCAACCTGTCTCCATCCACTCAGAAAAAGAGGCGACAGAATTTGACATTTATTTCGAACAGTGGCCACGCCTACATCACTTCCAAAGGCCTGAATGACAGTTTCACTTTTGGCCACGTGCTGGAAGAGTTTGCACGTGCTCGGCTGGGAATTCATTTCAACAGGGGTAGGTGGAAGACCCCGCGTGATGTACTTTCTGGAAGCTTTTGGCTCCGGCCTCCTTTCTGCTCACAGGGGAAAGGACAGTTTGAATACAGACTTGAGGATTGGGAGTGTGATAGGTGACCCTCTGCTTGTCCTTTCAAAGAAACGCTGTGGCCGTGCTCAGTGTGGTGTGGCAGGACAGACCCATCCTGAGTGGCCAGGGCCCCACGGGCTCCTTGTCCCCCACCAAGCCCAGTTGGTCACCATGCAGGGTGACAGCATTGAAGTCAGCCCTGGTGGCAGAGGAATTAGCTGAAGCCCAAAGGGAAAGAGAAGCCAAAAAAAGAAGAATTCAATCCAGCAACACCAAAGCTATTTCTTTTTTATTTTGTGGGCTCTTAGCAGCTGTTAAGCTTTGCTGGATTTTGATAGTAAGAAAGTTTCCAAATATAGAACAGTGAAATGTCAGAGTTAATGGGATCACAGCAATAAAGTCTCTCTACGACCAAGTAGTCTGACTGTCTTAGCTCCACGTGCTCAACATAAAGCTGCCCCGTACCGAGCAAGGCCCTGAGCTTTCCTGTTCCATCCCGAGTGTACCCCCGGCACATCTGGCCTAAAAGGAAAACACTCACTCAGGTTGGAATTGATAAACACCTTGCAACTAGACGTATCTTTACAAGAGTGTTCTTTAAGCAAGCCAGGGCAAACAAGTGACTTAATTAAAAGGCTTGCTTCATTATATACATTGTACTACGATACAAATATAAATAGAGGGGCGCCTGGGTGGCTCACTCGGTTGAGCGTCCTACTTCGGCTCAGGTCATAATCTCGCGGTCCGTGAGTTCGAGCCCCGCATTGGGCTCTGGGCTGACAGCTCGGAGCCTGGAGCCTGTTTCGGCTTCTGTGTCTCCCTCTGTCTCTGCCCCTCCCCCGCTCATGCTCTGTCTCTCTCTCTCAAAAATAATAAACATCAAAAAAACTGTAATATGAATATAAATACATATAAAGCTGGCAACTAGCTTCTGGCCAACGAGTAAGGAAAGGGGCAGGGTGTCTGGTCAGCCCCTTGGCCAGGGACCTGCCACCACCCCTTCCCCCGCCGGCCTCACAGTCTCCACGCTTTTGCTGGGTGACAGCAAATTCTGTCCCATCATCCTGAGACTGCCATCGCCTCTCCCTGCATCGCAAGCGACAGGGCGACGCGCGGGACTCCAGCAGCCATTGGTGTCCCTCCAAGAAGTGCCACTCCTCCAAACCTGAGAATTTGCAAGACATCCTGGATGCAAAAAAAAAATGGCCTTATTTGTGTACTCGTTCCTTTCTCCTTCTCTTGTTGGAGGGCGTCTCTCATACAGAATTTGCAGAGCATCCCCAGAGGAAGGAGAGCATTTTGGAAAGCTTGGGTACAGCGAAGTCATCGCCCGCCGTTTGCGGTGGCACCCGGAGGGGTTGCTGTACCCCCCAGAAAACAAAGATGAGAAAGAAGACCACAGATTAATTCGAGCTGCTGGGGGGGGGGGCTCGCGAGCTGATAAGTCCTGGCTGCTTTCCCGCTATGCATCCCTCCTGCCCTCTCCCTGCACCGTTCGCACTTTCCGATGAAAAATTAGCATGCAGGAGGGAGGCAGGGAGGAGGCACGCTGGGTGCATGCCCGCGCCCTGGCGGGACCACAGCCTCCAGCCCGCCACGTGAATCCCCGGAACGGTGGCTGCCCTTTAACACCGAGAAGCACCAGGGGATGCTGGCTACCAAAGGAGATGTCACTCAGAATAGGCAGGGTCGCATCCTCATACCAGTAAACTATTTTTTTTTTAAGTTTATTTATTTCTTTTGAAAGAGACAGAGATGGCACAAGCAGGGGAGGGGCAGAGAGAAAGGGAAAGAGAGAATCCCAAGCAGGCTCAGAGCCCGCTGCGGGACTGGAACCCACGAAGCCGGGGAGATCGCGACCTGAGCGGATGCCCGAGCCAACCAGGAGCCCCGCTGTCAACTCTGTTTTCAACAAGTAGCGCCTCTAAGCTGTGAGCAGCTCGAGAAGCCCTGCTCCGAGATGCCACCCGCCAGGTCTGCCCACCCCTGGCCCGGAGCCTCACAGGCAACTTTTACGCCGGAGCCACGTCATGGAGATTCCTGTCCTTCGCGTGCGCGTGCGGTTCTTCTGCCCCGGGGGTTTTGGTTACAATGACAAAATACCTCAGAGGAGGGCAGAGCACCATTGAATAAGCATCGACGCATATACACCACAGCTGTAGGTGTGAGCGTTCTCACGACTTCAGAGCGGGTTGCCACGCGGTTCCCGTAATGCCAACAATCCCGGCTGCAGGGAGACAAAGCCAAGCATGAATGAGGGCGGCAAGTTTCTCTTTCCTGCTTCTGCTCCTGTTTGTGTCACTGTCCCCTCCTGATTCCACACCGGTCCACCTCCGCTCCCTTCTGCCAGAGATTTCACACCCGCTGACGCAATTCTCGCTCCCTGCAATTTCACCAAATCTAGACTCGAAAGGATAGAGTCTTTATGAGCCCTATTCCTATGGCTCTGGCCAGTGCTGTCACTCTCGGCTCCTGCCAATCCCCTGGGGAAATCCTGGAGCTGAACCACTCCATTTTTGTGAGCTATTCCTCTCCCTCACCCAGGAAAGCCTCTGCTCTCCACACCAGGATGTCAAGGGCAGCCCAGCGAAGACTTCTCTGACCCTTAACAGAAAGAGAACACTTTTAGCAGCATGTGGCTATATTAGTTTGCCAAGGTTGCCACGGAAACACGAGCTGAGGGGCTTCAGAAAAGGTATTGGGGTTCCTGGGCGGCTCGGGCGGTTAAGCTTCCTACTCCGGCTCCGGCCATGATCTCGAGGCTGGCTCGTGAGTTTGAGCCCCGTGTCGGGCTCTCTGCTGTCAGTGTGAGCCCGATTCAGATCTTCTCTGCCCGCTCTCTCTCTCTCTCTCAGAAATGAGTAAACATTTTAAACAATGTACTGACTCAAGTTCTGGAGTTACAAGTTCGGGACCAAGGTGTCAGCAGGGCCTCCCTCCCTCTGAAGGCGCTAGGGAAGGACCTTTCCCAGGAGCCTCTCCCGGCTTCTGGTAGCTCCTGGGCTGTGGTGAGGGCCTGCGTCCCAACTTCCCCTTTTTGTAAGGACACCAGTCATCCTGGATTAGGGATCTACCCTAATGGCCTCATTTTAACTTAATCATCTCCAAGAACCCCGTAAGGTCATTGTCACAGGTACCGGGGATTAGGACTTAGACGTCTTTGCGGGGGGGACACAATTCACCCCATAACAATAGCAGACTCTGAACGTTCACGTCCTTCCCAGCATCACTTAGAAGAGCTTTGACACTTGTTACATGAGTAGTGCTCCTCACCCCTTTATGCCAGCGCCCAGATTTTAAGCCTGTACCTCGTAAGCATTTGCTGTTTTCACCGTGGGTGCTCACCAAGATGTACCGAGCGGCACATACACAGTACCCCGGCCCCGAAACTGACCGTACTTGCTCCGGCCGGCCGGAAGGGACACTTCCCACTACAGATTGGGGATGACAGGCAAGGCTTCTGGACTGGGTGGTATCGGCCTCTCATCCTGGAGGGAGGGCAGGTTTTAGGAAGCTCGCAAAGAGAGGTGAGCCTAGGCCAGAGAAAAGTAGCTGCTTTGGTCGTGCGGACACAAAAGTGAACAAACCTTTCCTAAAATGTTAAAGAGAAAGGAAGAGAGTTTTATTTGAGCCCAAGTTAGGACAGCTGCCCAGAATGCACAGGCTTTACAAAGAGAGTGCTCTGAGGAAGGAACATTTGGGGACAGGGTTAGGTATGCTTTTTACAGAAAGAGTTACAAACCATCACAACAAAGGGCACTCCAGACAGGTACAGACTTTATGTTTTTAGTCTTTGCAAGGCTGTACGACTTTAATCTTCTGGGAACCACGGAGGGGTTTTTTTTGTTCTTCTTCTGTTTGGAATGCTCTTTTTTTGGTGTTTTGGGTTGTGTCGTTGTTTTGTTTTGCCTTTTATTTTTATTTTTTTCAGGTTATTTATTTATTTTGAGAGAAAGAGAGAGCACAGCTGGGGAGGGACAGAGATAAGGAGACACCGAATCTCCAGCAGGCTCCGCACCATCCGCACAGAACCCCACGTGGGGCTTGAACTCACACACTGTGAGATCATGACCTGAGCTGAGATCAAGAGTCAGATGCTTAACCAACTGTACCGCCCAGGTGCCCCTGTTGTTGTTGTTGTTGTTGTTGTTGTTGTTTAACGAAGCTGACTTAAGATGTGTGAGCAGGGCAGAAATACAGCCCATGCTTTAGAGGTTTTGCCAAGTCATGTTGACCTTGGTAAATGTTAAAGTATAGCTTCCCTGAGGGTCACCTGGGTGGCTCAGTCGGTTGAGCATCCCACTTCAGCTCAGGTCATGATCTCGCGGTTCATGAGTTCAAGTCCCACATCAGGCTCCGAGCTGTCAGCACGGAGCCTGATGCCGGATTCGAATTCATTGTCTCCCCTCTCTCCCCCCCCCCCCCCCCCCCACCCCACACATGCTCTCTCTCTGTCTCAAAAATAAATAAACATTAAAAAAAATTTTTTTTTTTAAATATAGCTTCCCTGGGAGCCCAGGGGCAGAGCCCACAAGCGTGAAAGTTGAATATTTCCTTTATCAGTAGGAGCGAGGATGCGGCAGTTTGTGTCTAGATTTTTCCCCATCGTGAAGGATGGGAAGTGAAGGTTGGGATGTCAGAAGATGATGAGTGTGTCAACAGTTAAATTGAGAAGTTAAAGCATGCAGATGGAGACCGCCTGGAGGTCTTCGACTTGTCATTTATACCCACGTCAATCGTCGCCTCTACTGGGAAGCCTTTCAGTGTCACTTTCTCCTTACAGTTTGGCCCCACAGTCCTTGACATATTTTGCCACGCTAGTGCTTACCATGGTATCTTCTGGTACTTCCTGTGTCTGCATGTGGCCGCAGGGCTGTGCTCTTGTGCCTGTAGCCTTATCACCAGCAATAGGCTAGCCCATGGGGAATGCTCAGTAAATACCTCCTGAGATAAAACAAAAGCACGAAGCCAGTGAGCTTAACAGCCATCTGACTATAAGATGAGCCAGTCAAGAAGGACAGACTCTTATAACTTGAAGGGACCTCGGCAGCCATCGAACCCCATCCCCCAGTAACCACCGCAAATCCCAGACAAGTGATGATCCTGCCTTATTCCCTCCTGGGGTGGCTCTGGCCATAAGAAGTATGAGGCTGGAGGAGACCTTGGAGACTGTGCTGTCCAGAAGGTGAACGAGTGAAGCTGTTGGCTCAAGGTCACTCAGCAGTTAGCAACAATGATGGGAAACAGAAGAAACTGAGAACTCCCTACCAGACCTATTATGTCATCACCACGGTCCTGTGGGTTGTGGCTACGACCGTGTTGAAGTTTACAGTTGAGAGTGCTGAGGCTCCAGGAGGGTGAGTGGCCCACTCAGGGTTGTCTGGTTATAGGTGGTAGAACAGGGACACAATGACAGAGTGATCTCACTCCATTTTCCAACGCCCCCCGCCATTCTTGGATAAGACCCAGGCTTCCTGAGACACTGTGACACTGTCTTCTTCCTTGCAGAAGGAAATTTGCCGAAGAATCTGCTCCGGGCTCCCTTCCGCTTTATCACCTCTGCTTTTCTTGCTTTTCAGGAGAGAAGTATGAGCTCCATGCAGGGACTGAGTCCACCCCAAGTGTCGTCGTGCACGTGTGTGACAGTGACATAGAGGAAGAAGAGGATCCAAAGACTTCCCCAAAGCCAAAAATCATCCAAACCCGGCGTCCTGGCCTGCCACCCTCCGTGTCCAACTGAGCTCACCGCTCCGCCTCAACGATAATATCTGTCTCCTCTTTATCATGCTTTTTTTTCCCTCTGTTGTTTGTTTGTCGAAAAAAAAAAATAATTGCCTTTCAATCCCTGGGTGTTTGGTTGTTTGAGATTCCTTCCTTGTAATCAAGCCTCTCGGACAAAAGGGCTAGGAAAAGGTGATTATGTTTCCTGATCATATCATACCCATCAAGCATAATCCATTATTTAGAAGGTTCTAGAAAAAAAAAAAAGTAGTATTTTCTTATTAAAGAATCAGCACAGCCTATATCTTCACTCTCTCTTGTTGATCCAAGCCAGAGACATCAGTAACAAATAGCACCTGTGTTGTTTGTGATCTGTTTCAGTCCCAGTCCTGACGTGTGTGCGTTGTTTCTTCCTGGCCACTTAAGTAGGACCATAAGTAAACTTGACTTTGACTGCATGAGATATCCCTATCTGGTCTCACTCAGTCCTCTGCATCCCGACATTCCCAGGACATGCATGATCACCAGCATTTATTTTCATGATTCGAGGATATACTATAACTCACAGATTGTCAGCATCCAGCCATGTCCTATCTAGATTAGAAAACTTACTAGCATCCTCCAGCTCAAAAAGTCTGGGTATATCCACTATTTTGAGTCAATACTTCATAGCTCTGTTAAAATTCCTGGAGGCAGCACTGAGCTTGGCCCCAAAGATATTCCTCAGTAGATTTTGAACACCACTTCCGTATAGAACTTTCCCAGCCTCACTGGGGAGGCTTGTCCAGGGTGATAGAGACCGATTTCAGACAAACCTATTTATTATAAAAGTTTCATGGTGTCTGAATGATTGTTTTTTTCTCTTTGTATATTTGTACAAATGTTTCAGCTGTGCTTTTAAAATCTGGATGTTTTTTATTTAGTGACTGTTCAGCCATTAGCTGCTTACAAACATGATACGTGCATTGCTTATGAATGCATTCATATACTAATACAGATAATCTGATAATATTACACTCTATTATGGATAATGCTGAATTTTGAAAGGGCACAAAACTTCTCATGCCAATATATAAATGATTAGCCAACATCTTTGCTATCGAGAACACTTGTTTTTAAATAAAGGCAAGGCGCAAGTGTCCGTTGTAGACGATTTGGATGAAGCTAAATCACCAGAACGTAGCAGCCACTGAGCATTTGAAAAAGGAAAGGATAGTAGATAAACGTATACCAATCCTACTCATGCAATGGCCATGTTGCTCAAAAACATTTGTTTTCGTCACATGTGATATTTCTATTTCTGTAGCCCGAAGTGCATTACAGAAGATACACCTATAAAACCATTACCTTCTGCTATATGTGCAAGGCCTCATCTACTCCTGTACATTTAACGAATTACTTTAGATGCAAACGCCAGTTACAATGGAGAGGGGAAATACTTTCATTACCCAAGCCTCAGAGAAACACACAAGAACAAGAACATAGCCAACTTATGGAAGGATTGTTGTGGTTTTTGACTAAGGTGTATGTAAGTTTCATCAGAAACTTAAAACAGACTGATCACTCAGAAATTAAAGTCCGTTCTACTGTGAATATAGCAATATAGTACTGGACACAGTACAGGTGAAACTGAGGACAGCATTGCTTGTAAAACCCTGAGTTGCCATACGAAAAATGAAGGCTCCTTTCAAAAATAAAATCTGAGGAGTGTATAATAAGCAAATGCTTTGACTTTCCTTTGCTGTGGAGGTTTTTGGTTTTTCCTTAACAAATGAAAGATTAGACTTAGGAGTGGAGAAATGCTGCCCTCTAGTGGAAGAAATATTTTCTGAGCTCCTGAGACTAACGGAGAGCTGCAGCAGTCGGCCATTTTGTCCTGAATCTCTTAGTCCTCTGAGGGTCATTTGACTTTCTAAACTATTCAGAATTTTCAGAATGCAAGTTCTAAGGAGATCTGGCTGAGAAAAATATTTGGAGATAATTTTTGACGTGTTTTAGAGCAGGTACCATCAGTCATTTGCAGCCAAATTTAGTGAAAGTTGAAATGACCATTCTGTGTTACACAAAATAAAAACACAGTGGAGCGTATGACCGAACTGGTTACTCTTGGTGACATTTATTGCAAAGTTTCGATGTTAATCTGTCTCAGGTCAAGTACTTCTTTCATTAGGCTGGGTTTGGGGAGGGGGGAGGAGGAACTTTTCCCAGGAGATCAGTAAGAAACTGGAAGGACTCCTGGAAGGGTTTCAGCAGAGCCTCCTGCACTGTGAAAGTCAGAATTGCCTCAGCATTTCCATGACGCACATTATGCAAATCTCTTTATCACTATTTTAAGTTTGAAAAGTTTAAATATGGAGGGGAAGGGGAGATTTCCACCAACTGAATCATTTGTGCACGTGTATAGCTCAAAAGAGCTTAGACTTCAAATATACCTGGTGAATGACTCTTTGTCCGTGTAGTATAATTTCTGTGTTGTCTTTCTTAGCTATTTTTGAGTGGTAATTGTGAAAGAGTGCAATGCAGCCTCTAATAGTCTTTCTAAAAAGTTACCAACAGGTGAGATTCACTTCTCTGAGTTCTTACTGAAAGGAGCAGAGGGGGAAGCTGGGTGGCAACCATCTCCTGAAGGAACAGGAAATTTGAGCAAGGCATAAAGAGATGGGTTGGGCTCTGATAAGGGGCACTATCTTATTGTCATGCTTCAAACATGTCGGTCTGAAAGGCCATTTCAAATGTACTAAGGACCCTCTTGAAACATCTCTCCCACACTCTTCTTTAGTTTAAAGCACTGTAAGAAACCCAAAGTGGGAAACGTTTTATTATGTAGAACACAAAGTGCACGATCATAAAGTACAAGATGGGGTACATGGTATTTCGTTACAATTAAGAGCGTCTGTCTCTCAAATTACACCATTAGGAGAGTTAACAGGAAAGTCTCAGACTGGGAGAAGATATTTGCAATACATATAGTTTTTAAATGACGCAGAACTAAAACACGAGAAGAATTCCTGCAAATCAATACGAAAAAGGCAGACAAGTCGTCTTGTAAAAATGGTCAAACTACCTAAATGGGTGCTCCATATACACAGGCACCTCACGCATACACACCCAAACCCAAAATACCCATCTGGTTCATAAACATTAAAAAGGTATTCAGCGTCCTTTCTCATCAGAGAAATGCAAATCAAAACCTCCAGGAGGTATACCACACACCTATCCGAATGGCCAAAATTAAACACGAGGCACTATGAAGCACTGGTGACGATATGGAACGAGGCGAACTAAACTGTCACTGCCACCTGGGAACGCTGTTTGAAGGTCAAACATATGCCAATCTGGAAGCGATCCCATTCCAGGGCCCCAGGACATACAAGCAGCAGATAGGTGTTCTCACGTCTACCAAAACACCCGTACAGGAATGTCCCCAGGAGCATTGCTTATAATAGCCGTTAATTGGATACAACCCGAATGTCCTTCAGTTGTAGAATGAATACTGAACTGCAGTACATTCGCACAGAAGAGAATTACAAAGCAATAGAAACACAAATTCCTGGGGCGCCTGGGTGGCTCAGTCGGATAAGCAGCCGACTTCGGCTCAGGTCACGATCTCACTGTCCGTGAGTTCGAGCCCCGTGTCAGGCTCTGTGCTGACGGCTCAGAGCCTGGAGCCTGTTTCAGATTCTGTATCTCCCTCTCTCTGCCCCTCCCCTGTTCATGCTCTGTCTCCCTCGGTCTCAAAAATAAATAAAACGTTAAAAAAAATTTTTAAAAAAGAAACACAAATTACTGAGATATATAACAATACGGATATATCTCAAAACCCTACTTTTTTAAGGTTTGTTTCTCCTGAGAGGGAGAGGGAGCAAGAATCCCAAGCAGGCTCTGTGCTGCCAGCAAGGAGTCCGGTGTGGGGCTTGAACTCAGGAACTGAGAGATCGTGACCTGAGCTGAAATCAAGAGTCGGATGCTTAACCAACTGAGCCACCCAGGTGCCCCACAAAATCATACTCTTGAGTAAAAAGACAGACGTGAAAAGATAGACGTGATGTATGACTCCATTTATGATGTTAAGAAACAGTCAAAACTGACCTATGTAGATAGAAATTATAATAGTGGTCACCTTTTGGAGGGTATTGAATGAAAGGGGACACCTGCCAGCCTTCCCCTAAAAGGAGCTACAAACATTCCATCTAGACCTCCTTGGATGTATGCATATGTAAAACTCATTTCATTTTTTTTTTTTTAATTTTTTTTCTCAACGTGTATTTATTTTTGGGACAGAGAGAGACAGAGCCTGAACGGGGGAGGGGCAGAGAGAGAGGGAGACACAGAATCGGAAACAGGCTCCAGGCTCCGAGCCATCAGCCCAGAGCCCGACGCGGGGCTCGAACTCACGGACCGCGAGATCGTGACCTGAGCTGATGTCGGGCGCTTAACCGACTGCGCCACCCAGGCGCCCCTGTAAAACTCATTTCAAATATGTACCATATATGGTATGTAAATTATACCTCAACTGAGTACCGGAGGAAGGAACGCCTGGTTGCGAAAAGGATTTGGAATGCCCTCATCCTAAAGACACATCTCATTCATCTGATGTCTGGGAGATACTTCCACACGTATACACAGCGCTCCTTTCAAATCTATAAGTATTTTGTAGAATAGAAAGCAAAGACCTTAAGCACTGGGTGAGGCACTGTTCGTTCAGGTGACAGATATTTACCAAGGAACTACTGTGTGCCTGACACCAGAAACAGTGGTGAACGTGGTAGGTATTGTCCCTGCCGTTTCAGGAAGGAGGGTCTAGTGTGGGGAAGTGATAATAAACACAGAGATAAGCAAATAAAGAATGACAAGTTCTGGTAGGCAAGCACAGTGAGGAAAAGCAAGAGCACACTATGAAGACAGAGAATATAAGTGGAAGACCACGGTCAGGGTCAGCCTCTCCGAAGGGGTGACCTTGAAGCTGAACTGAAGAAAAATGGGCCATCCAAGGACGAGAAGAGCATTCTGGGCAGCAGGGGTGAAGGCCATGGATTTGGAAAGTCCTCCTCACGTGGGAGGAGCCCGCAGGGTGTCATCAGCACAGGGGAGCACAGGATGAGGGGGAGCATGCCCTAAATGTGGGTGGGAAAGAGGGCCGGGCCTGGGCTCTGGGGAACGTGGCAGGCCAAGCTGGGGGGTTTGGGATTCGTTTAAAGCACAAGAGAAGGGTTTTCAGCCAGGGAGTATGCGCCTCGGTTCATCATGCGAGACACCCCGCTCTGACAGAAGCACCCTAACAGAAAGCAACAGCCCTAAATGTCCAGATAGATACTCCAGTGTGAGGACTTGACCCCCTAGCACCCAATTTAAGCTTGAAAAGACGGCTTTGAATAGCTGGGTTCATCATCACTGCAATCTTATCTGCCACATGAACCCTCCGCACCCATCAGCGTGCAGTATCTTTCATGGTTCTAGAAAAGTTGTTGTTGCTGTTTTCTGTTCTTACCCAAGTCATTTAGAAGAGCTTGGTGCAGGGGCGCCTGGGTGGCGCAGTCGGTTAAGCGCCCGACTTCAGCCAGGTCACGATCTCGCGGTCCGTGAGTTCGAGCCCCGTGTCAGGCTCTGGGCTGATGGCTCAGAGCCTGGAGCCTGTTTCCGATTCTGTGTCTCCCTCTCTCTCTGCCCCTCCCCTGTTCATGCTCTGTTTCTCTCTGTCCCAAAAATAAATAAACGTTGAAAAAAAAAATTAAAAAAAAAAAAAAAAGAAGAAGAGCTTGGTGCAGGAAAGGGGGAACAGGGCAAGTGATAAAGAATGTGAAGTCAGTGTTTCAGGAAAAACATCCATTTAGCTGCTGATACAGAATGTCCCTGCCAGAAGCCGCCATGCAGAGCGTCATTGAACACTTGGCAGGCTTTCCCCTCAAATTTATGCAATCTGAGAAAGGGGAAAATTTCAAGCAAAAGTTTTCTGTCAAACTCATTCATCTGTTCCTTTCAAAGATAGTCTTGGGAGATGTTATTGGAGCTGATTCAGGAGATTTTTGTGTTTCTAAAAGGAAGCCATATCCAAGGTTAACTCGTGTGTGTGTGTGTGTGTGCGCGTGTGTGTACCCAAGCGCATTTGATATAAGTTGGAAATAGAAAACCCAGAATTGGCTGAAATGGTTGAAATACTTTGTGCTGAGCATTTTTATGCACAATACCTCCCTGGCTCTTTTGCATTATTTTCCCTTCTCAATAATTGAGTTGGAAGGACTCTCAAGGCTGGGCAGGAATGTGGGGCCTCCTTGGTAAGTTGCAGTCGTTAGTGACATCATTATGATTTCCCAAAGAGACTTTGCGTGTGTCTGTGGGGTCATTTTTTCTGAAAGCAAGGGTATAGCTGTTTCCATAGTGTTGCCACATTCAGCACCAGATAGCCCACATGATGTGCCGTAGTGAGTGGGCGCTGTGGTCTAAGTGCCAGCTCCCCGTTCGGGGGGGGGGGGGTCACCCATGCCCCTGGAGGTTGGGGTGCTGGTGGCTCACGACCCTCCACCGAGTGGCCAGGCACTGCACTCAGCTGGAACAGAATCCTTCCCCATGGTCCCACCCCCTACCCCAGGACACTGTGCATGAAGTAACCCATCATGCAGGAGGTGGGAAGGCCCCATCTTATGGCTCAGAAGGGCTACCCCAGCTCCAGAGCCACCTGTGGGGCCACCTGAGGGGTCTCTGCATCTCAATTCCACTCTTCCCTTTGCCTAAACATACTCCTTCACCCCAACACAGGGGTGGACACCAAAGGCTTTCCAGCAAACTTCCTGTATGCGCATCTCCCTCTCAGAGTCTGTGTCCCAACGAAACAAGTCTAACACAACCTCAATTGCTTTCTCTCCATCGCTTCGAGCTCTCTAGAATTGTGTCACCTTTCTCCATTCATGCCATTCCCTGTGCATGGCTAACATGGATCCATTATACCGGGGTTAGTAGCTTTGCCAACAGCAGTACAACAAAGTTCCACTGCATTGTTCAGCCGAGTTCAGGGGGCGTGGAATAGAAATGTGAGTAACTTGGCCCAAAGTCCCATGGTGAGAAAGGAGGCTTCTCCCAATCTCCCCCATGGTGTGAGAAAGACAGGGAATACCCATTCAGCTTCTGTTGGAGGCCCTTATGAAAAACACAGGGCTCTGTGGCAAGGAAAGGAGGCCACAAACTCTGACCTGTGTGCCTTGAATGTGAGAAAGGGATAGACTTTGTGTATATGACATTCGGCAAGTTTACTAAAGTCCCTAAACCTGTTTCCTCTCCTGTAAAAGGGGTATAAAAACCCACCTTGGTCATGAGGACTTAATATGACAATACTAATGACAGCAATTATGACTGGTGCCTAAACCCCAGCTCTGCCACCTAATCAACTTGTGATCTTCTGCAAGTTTCTTAAGCTAAACCTTGGTTTGCACCTGTGCTAAGAGGGCAGAATATTAGTACCTGCCTCACAGAGTGAGAGGAATTAAGAAAACACACCTAAGCTGGGCACATAGGAAGTCCATGGCCAATGTTTGCTATGCATCAGGACTCACATGGAGCACTTGACCATCATAGCCTCACATAATCTTCACGGTGGTTCTTTCATGGCTCCCATTGTTCATAAAAAACAGTCATCGTTTATCACAGGCCTTTTCTGCAGTAGCTGCTCTTCTAAGTTTTTTACATTCTTATTAATTTTCTTGACGATCCTATGAGGAAGGTACCGATGTCTCATTTTACATGTGAGGCAACCAAATCCCGGAAGTGTTATATCCTTGATACTCAAAGGGTGCTCCATGCACTGCCCACATCAGCATCGGCTTCCCAGGAAGCTGGTGAGAGATGCAGGGTCTCAGCCCCACCAGGACCTACAGAATTAGAATCTGCATTTAAACAAGATCCTCACTCCCATGATTCATTCCTACACACTTTAAACACCACTCAAGATCAAGGGCCAAATCAAATGATGGCCGAGCTATGACCGTAGACCCAATACTTTTAACTGCTTCAATGTGTAGAGTGCTCGCCAAAGAAAATGCTCTAAGTCTATAATTTCCCTTCCTCCAGTAATCATTTGTTTGGCCAAGCTGCCTTCTCTGCATCTGTCCACAGCCCATCCTTTGCGTTTTGCTGACCTCGGTATTTTGACTAAAATACCCAGGTATCACTGCCATGTGTCAGGCTCAGATAAAGCTTTGCCAATGGCCATTCCAATGATTTCCAGCAAATGTGCTTCTGAATAAGCTACCGTGTGATTTCCAGAAAGGAAGTTTTACCCCAGGAGCACACCAGAGTTCTGGGAAACAGCCGTTCCTGGTGCTGCTAGGAATAACAGAATAGTCTCAGGTAAGCACCCCAGTACTGTATATACTGGGCTAGCATAAGACTAAAGTCATCTCCGCTTGCCACGGTATGTGAGCCACCATGAAAACCTCTGTCTTTATTCATATTCTCAGATACCAGGCTAGGAATAACAGGATATTATGACTGCCCTGATGAACTTGGACCAAGATTAATATATTATCATTAACTACCATTCATAGGAAATCAGTTTATCCAGAGAAGAGTTGTCCAACCTCCTGCCTACAGGGTTGAACTCTGGCAACCTGTATTCCAGGAGGCACAAGAGAGACAGCCTCTGTCTGTAGACTGTTTTCAGTAGAGAGGCTCACCACACCCACTGCCACAACCCCCAGCTGTACCCACTATCCCTGACACCCAAATGTTTCTCCTGGAGTCTCCCCAGGGATTCTGGCTTCTAGAAAGTCTGAAACGGGTATAACCACAACAGAAAACATCAAATTATATCACCACGGGGAGTAGGAATCTTTACAGTCAAAAATGACCATAGTCTATTAGGTGAAATCCTGCGCCTGGCAGGGCAGGGAGGCTGCGTGAGGATTCTGTCTTTTAATTTCTTACATGTTTCAAAGAATCTTCCTTTTACTGACCCCACCTGAACGCCCACTTTCAGAGGAAGCTGGTGCTTAATGTTACTGAGGTCCCTCCCCATGAACTAGCCCCCTGCCTGTCTCCTACACCTGCTGAGATTTTAGCTCTCCCTAGTCTGGGAAGTAAGCAACCATGCTTTCTTCAGCTATCTAGCTTCCAAAACGTTGTTGTTAGTCCCCTTTCCCATTCCCCTTGACCTTGTGGGCTTATAACTATCTTTTTCTTTCCATTAGGATTTTGAAGAAAGTAAAAATGAACTCATGAGTTTACTTGACCATGTGTAGCCAGAAACTGGAGTGGATTTCTTTCACATGCATCCTTTTGACCAGAAGACTTTGATATCCTTAGACTACCAAAGGCGCAGAGGCATGGTGTCCTCTCGAAAGGAGCATTCTAGTGCATGGTCAGTCATTCAGACGCTCTCACCTCTGAAGAATTACAGAATTTCTGAAAATGGGACTTGAGGCTCTTTTACCCATTGGGTGTGTCACAATAAGAAATGTGTCACCAAGTTACCTGAGTGAAGCCAGAAAAGAGAGAATCAAAGGTAGATTTTAAACCTCCATCAGTTCCCCACAAATGGTAAGAGCACTGGACAAAAGTCCTCTGACAGCCTGTGCTTTTCCCAAGGCCTTACACATGATTTCCCTCAGGGCGACGCTCTCCCCCAGCCTACAGAAGCGTGTTACCTCTTTGTGTTGTTTTGTTACAATTCCTAATAGGTAAATGTACCTCATTCTGGTCTTTCGCTGGACCACTGCGATCTACGTGATTGCACGAACTCAAAACCTCGCCTAAAGGAAAGGAGACCAAAGACAAGTCAGCAACCAGCTCTGTTCACTGGAGGAACAATAAGGAACATTTATTGACTACTTTGTTCCTAGTCCTGTCCTGTACATGGTTTTCCTCATTTGATCCCCATGACAGACTACAAAAGTTGACCTTTGTTCTTATTCTTCCAATCTGCAGATGAGGAAGTCTGGATTAGCAAAGCACTAGTCTTCAAGCTCAGATGGTCTGGGTCTGAAGTCCAACAGGTTTGTGTGTGTGTGTGTGTGTGTGTGTGCGGGGGGGGGGAGTTTGTGGGTTTTCTTTTAATGTTTATTTATTTTAAAAAGAGAGAGAGAGCAATGGAAGTGCAAGGGGTGCGGGACAGAGGATCCAGAAGCTCCAGCTGACAGCAGAGAGCCCAATGCAGGGCTCGAACTCACGAACTGTGAGATCATGACCTGAGCCAAAGCCGGACACTCAAGCTCAACCGACTGAGCCAGCCAGGCGCCCCCGAAGCCCACTTCCCGAAACTGCGCTCCACTCCCGATGGCACAGTAGCAGCTACAGCAGCTTAACTCACACGTTATCATTGGACCTTCAGGTTTGTGCAGTGCCCTCACGCGTGCCGTATTATTTGACCTCATCGAACACCCACAGGAAACTAGCTGATGCCGTGGGTGGAATACCCACACCGAAGAGCTAGGCAAAGATACCACGACGTGTGAGATCTCCAAAGAGAATGGCAGTCGTGCTCGGGCACTACCTTTGCTCCGGCCCCTGGATCCGCTCAAGTTCCACTCTGGGTCTGCTCCCAGCTCAGTGATTTCCAAGACAGCACGAAGGTTCGGTTTGTGTCTAACATCGTTTCTGGTCCCAGAGGGAGGCGGGCTTCTCCAGGAGTGGCACACTTTAGCGAGGAGACCTCAGATCCTTGTTCGTTCTCTCTGCCATTCTTTCTTTCTGAAATTGGACGGCAGAAGTTGACGTTCGTTCCTGTGATTCACAGATCCAGGAGCAGAAAGAAACGTGAGAAAGGCTGGGGATCAGGGTCCTATGCCCCGAGAGGATTGTATCTGATCTATTCAGGGCACATGGGTAGCTAGCCAATTCATAAATTTATAGGGGAAATCATAATAAAATAAGTGGAACTCAAAAATGCAAATATGTAAAATGTGAGTCACATTATTTTGAGACGAATGAGTGAGTGGGCTAGTCCGAGTAGCTGGCCAGCGGTGGGTTCTGGAGGTCTGGCTGTGAGGTGATACCACCTCATAGTGTTCGTTCTCTCTTGCTTAAGTAAAACTAGGGACAATTCTGGGTTCTGTGGCTGTTTGATATTCCCAGAACAGCAGCAAAGGTTCAAGGGACCTCATTGTAGATGCTGGCCCAGCCTGGGAAGATCAGGCAAGGGGGAATCCTAAAAACATGGGGACCCTCCCACCCCTTACCTGCCCCTGGAGACAGGTTGCCCCCCAGGCCTTTCCCTCCTTTTCTTGTCCTCCTTTCTCCCCTTCCTGAACCTTTAAAGATAAAAAATTTGAATCCGCTGCTATTCGTGTATGAGATTATGACAGAAGATGGGAGCCCATCGCCAAAGGCTCATTTTATATTATCTCAACTGCCTTATAGTAGACTTTCATACTAGTGAGTTTTAAAGCATTTCCTGAGCTTACCTGAGCTGCTTCCATTAATCCTTAAGCAGTTCTGACATAAAGAAATCACTACAGTTAGCTAGCAGGAATCCTTTGTATTTTATTTAGGACTGTTTTCTTGTATTAGTCCTCAGGGAGAAGTGTGATCTTTTCAATGGTTCTGTTATATATAATATAATTGCGTGGTTACACAACTGCTTCTTGTGCTGACCACATCCCTCGATAAGCACCTGGCAAGTGCTCTGAGAGCAAGGATGGTCCCGTCTGCTTAGCTTGACCTGCCGCACCTGGTTCTATGCTGAGCATCTAGTAAGTGTTCAATAAATCTTTGGTGACCAAAATGGGTAAATAAATCAAATGGTTCAAAATCCAAATGATAAGCACAAATCATAATAAAACAAAACAAAACAAAAACTTTATACAAGACCACATGAAAACTTGCCATGAAAGAATAAATACTTGGCTGCTTGACCTATTTTCACAGACTTCCTCAACTGCAATCTCCATTTGATGGAAGAAAATGATACCATCATTCATTCACTCCACAAACAATTATTGAGGACTTACTATGCTCCAGGCGCTGAAATAGTTCTTTGAAAAACAAGACATCTTGGTGGAAGAGACGATTCAAGTCTTTACAGCATTTAGTGGTTGGAAAGTCTTAGGGATTGCATTGCATCCCCCCAAATTCATATGTTGAAACCCTAACACCCATGTGACTGTATTTGGAGATAGGATCTTTTTTTTTTTTAATTTTTTTTTCAACGTTTATTTATTTTTGGGACAGAGAGAGACAGAGCATGAACGGGGGAGGGGCAGAGAGAGAGGGAGACACAGAATCGGAAACAGGCTCCAGGCTCTGAGCCGTCAGCCCAGAACCTGACGCGGGGCTCGAACTCACGGACCGCGAGATCGTGACCTGGCTGAAGTCGGACACTCAACCGACTGCGCCACCCAGGCGCCCCAGGAGATAGGATCTTTAAGATCATTTCTACTTTTCATGGATTCCAGTAAAGGAAAATCTACAGTTTCCCTTGATATTTCCCTTGCTGATCACTTAGCTTTCCCAACCCTGTCTAAAGCTTTCACTGCATGGTTATGTTTAATGTTTATCTACCTCCTGAGGCTCATAGTCTACTCCCAAAGCAAGTCTCGGCCTAGTTCAAACGCCAGCTACCACTGCTCAGAGTCTGGCCTAAATATAGCTACAGCCCTCCCAGGGTTTTCTTGTTTCTCCTATGAACCAAATGCTTTGATGTTCAGTTCTGGTTTCAATTGGCCAACAAGGTAATGCGTTTCCATGTATAAGCAATCTCTCTGCAGTATTTCTGAATCACCAAAGACCGTCTACCTTCCCCTTGGGTCTTGGAAATAGGTAAGTATATACCCCAGCTAACTGCTACATGGGCTTGGTCTCTGCTCTCACAGCTGAACTTGGGGTGTTTATATTTGTTATCTATTCCTGCTGAATAAATTACCACAATGTCAGTTATCTAAATAACACAGACTTATTATCTCCATGTTTGGGAGTCAGGGATCCAGCCCAGCTGAGTCCTGTACCTCAGGTCTCTCACAGGCTGCATCAAGTTGTTGACAAGGCTGGAGTCTCATCTGAAAGTTTGACTGGGGAAGGATCCACTTTCAAGCTCATTCAGATTGTCGACAGAATTTTTTCCTCCAGGGGCTGCTGGGCTGAGAGCGTCAGATTCCTGCTGGTTGTTGGCGAAGCCCATTCCCACTTCCTGGCCACATGGGCCTCTCCAACATGTCCATTGCTTCAGCAAAGCATGAGAGCTAAGAGAGCATATAAAGAGAAGCTGCTGGCAAGACAGAAGTTACAATCTCTTGTAACCTAATCACGGAAATGACATCTCATCACCCTTGCCATTGTCCTATTGATCAGAAGCAAGTCACTAGGTCCAAACCCCTCAAGGCAGTTGTGTGTTGATTACATGCGGATGTGAATAGCAAGAGATGGGCATCATCAGATACCCTCTTAGAAGCTACCCACCACAGTATTAGTGAGCAGAAAATAAGCCACCGTGATGTGTCAGTCATCTCTAAGTTTCTTCTGCGTTCTTGAAAGAGCTATTTACCTTCATGTTTCTTAAGAAAGGAAGTCTTGGGGTGCCTGGGTGGGCCCACAGGTGAAGTGTCCAACTGCAGCTCAAATCATGATTTCACAGCTCGAGGGCTTAAGCCCCACATCCGGCTCTGTACTGACAGCTCAGATCCTGGAGCCTGCTTCGGATTCTGTGTCTCCCTCTCCGTGCCCCTCACCCACATGCACGCTCTCTCTCTCGCTCTCTCTCTCTCTCAAAAATAAACATTTTTTTAAAAAGAAAGAAAAGAAAAGGAAGTAGAAGAAGGTGATATCGGTTTCATTGTGACTGTCAACCTCTTAGAAGTGAGAAATTCTAACTGTGCAATTTCTCCTGCACTCCCCATACCCGTTATCCTCAGCCACTTGGCTGACTGACAAGAACCACCTATCAAACGCATCCTAGACAGAACTTACATAATGTCTGCCAAAAACTACTCTTCCTCTCCCAGGTGACAGACCATCCTACAGTAGTTTCTCAAGCCAGAAACTACAAAGTTACCCCTGACTCCTTCCTTTCTCTCTTTCCCTACCTTCACAGAGTAAAATATTAAACAAGTATTTGGATAAAGTGTAAGTCACATGACAGAGGACCTACATAGTCATAAGGGTTGTTATTTGCTGATAATGGAGCCTAAAGGGGATTCCTGTGTGATTTGGGTAAATTAATTTACCTCTCTAAGGTCTAGTTTTTTAAACTAAAAAAAAAAAAAAGTGGATAATAATAGGAAACATATGTCAAAGGACTGTTCTGAGGATAAAATGAAATGATATCTGTACAAAGCTTAGCATATTCTCTCACATCATATGAGCCCTCAGTACATGTTTGCTCCAATCGAGCTATTAGAGAGCCACACTGTGGCCATCTTTGTTTGCTTACTACCTCAGAAGTCTCTTCTCAAAGCCTCCACATTAGAGGCTAAAAAGCTCAACACACATTTTTCCAACCCATTTCATAGCCTTGGATATCTAGGGACACAGGTTTGGAATTGTTTTGTGCTTCTGTTGTTAAGCACGCCTGCCTTCCTTGAAGACAGATGGATCCAATGTCTGCAATTTTAGCAGCCATTTGCATCCATGAGATAACAAGCATGTGGTTGAACAGCCACACACTAAGGATGGTGGACAGAAAGAGTTTCTGTCCCTGATGACATTGCCAAACAGCAGAACCAAGGCCAATATCCAGGTGCCTTCAGGCTTCTTGTTGTGCGAAAATCACCGTTTTGTCAGGTATTCTGTTATCTGCAGTTGAAAGCCCTCCTCACAGATAATGTGTTTCAATACCTGCAATTCAGTTATCTGAAATTTTAGGCCAGAAATCTGGACCAAGGTCATGACCTTAATCAATCCAATATTTGGAATTCTATTTTTCCACATTAGGTAGCTTCTTATAGATGGTAAAAACATAAGGAAATTGTGTGAACTTTATAATATGCTCTGTTTGTTCTTCTTATATTTTTCCAATATTTATTTTGAGAGAGAGAGAGTGTGTGAGCAGGGGAGGGGCAGAGAGAGAGGGAGAGAGAGAACTCCAAGCGGGCTCCCTGCTGTCAGTGCAGAGCTCAACACAAGTCTCGATCTCGGGAACCATGAGATCATGACCTGAGGCGAAATCAAGAGTTGGATGCTTAACTGACTGAACCACCCAGGCACCCTTATTTGTTCTTCTTCTTATTAAATCTACTACATTTATTTCAAAAGCATATTCCTGACCTTGAAAAGAGTTCCACATATTCAAAGCTCTAATATTATGTCAAAAAAGCATCAAAGAGAAAAGGCATGAGGAGAAAAAAAAAAAAAGGCAGACCTTCTGAGACAACAAACAAAAGAAGAAGGAGAAAAGTATATTGATATAACCATAGGCAGCATCAGCCCTTAATTTCCAAAGTTTTTAGAGAACTGATCTTAGAATTCACCTACAGGAGTATATTTATTATGAAACCTCCCCCCTCATTTCATCTCTTCCTAAGAATTCTCAAGAGTGACATTTTAGGATCGTGACAGACCTACATGTACAGATATCAAGTGGGCAATATGCAAAGTAAATTTGTGCCGAGCCAGTATGAGAGCCCAGTGAGGATTCATCTGCTACAAAGTATCTAGTCCAAGTCCTGCCTAGAAATGCCAAGACTTACCTGAAAATGGAGCCATGAGAATTCCTGCCGTGCAGAGAACATGGCAAAGAGACTGGTTCTAGAACTTCAGTGGCCACTAGCCACGGAGCACTTGAAGTGTGGCCAGTGCCCTATGTTGAAATGAAAATGTTTCGTGTAAGTTTTAGAACATAAAATAAAACCTGCTCCAAGATCAACTTAACCTGTGTCCATTATTCTAATACGGTCAATAGAAAATTTTACTTTATCCATACGGCTCTTACTACACTTCTACGAGAGAGTACTGCTCTAGAACATGGCTCTCAGAAGAACAATGACCCAACTTCATGTACCAGATTGAAAGAATTGAGCCTCAACAGACTAGCCACTGGATGTGGACATTTCCATGTGCAGGGCAGATAGGTCTAAGCAGAAAGTGGGCATGATTCTGACAAATGGAGAGGAGGCTTCACTAGGTTTATGAGAGGCTGGTGGCGGGGGGTGGGGGGGCGGGTGTGGAGGAAAAGAGAAGATCCTTACAATAGTTGGCTACAAATTGTCTTCAGACCATCAATCCCACCTGGGGCTGATTCCACCCATCTTGTCGTGCTGTTCTCTGTTTCTTGTACTATTTGTCTGCCTTGATCACCTTCCCAGGGATGTTTGGTCCCCATGAGCTATTTCACTTGGCTGCTTCTTCCAGTTCCTTCCAAGCCTCCCAGCGTGATGAAGGATTTTAATGCCCTGGGGCCACTGCTATGGAACTCCTGTTGCAAGGTGAGCAAATGGAACCAAAGTGACAGATGTTTTTCCGCACAGCAGAGACCCAGGCAGTTAAGTCAGTCACGGAACTGCTGAACTACTCTTGAAATGAGCTACAGGTAGAGAAACTCGTCCATCTTCTTCTTGAAGCCTTCAAGGCCTCCATCCCCTGTGATATATTGTCGGTTTCCATTAAGAGCCTGGAGTCGCATAGCATTTGCTCTCTGAAGAGCATCGGCTGTGCGGGAGAAACTCATTAAATGAACAAGTCAGCGGAGCTTTAATAAACAATCAGATTAACGGCCCAGTAGGAGAGTTACAACCCCATAAGTAATAGATTTAAAACCTCACTAGGCCCAGGTTGTGGGTCAGCAGAAGCATTTGCCTCTAAACGATTTTTGGGCAAAAAGCCATTCTGTTACCTGGTGGTCTCTGTGGGTTCCTTTTAAATTTAGTCTTGTTTGAGAGTGTCGAAAACAAGGGCATTTTCCAAATGACACGACTTTTGTTTTACAGTGCTCTGTAAGCCAAACCCCAAACCAGCCACATTTTTAAGATTAACGAAGCAAAAAGAAAATACATTTACTTGGAGGAGAGGTGGGGGGAGTTACTAGTTAGATCTGAAGGATGTTTAACTCCAACAAATGCCCTATGTATAGAGGTCTTCTGTCAAGGGCTTCTCTTGATCTTTGTAGTAGAAGCCAAGCTATTCCAGGGCCTCAAGCCTTCAGCCAACTCAGTGAGCATGAAAGAGAGGCAAATGGTCCATGAATACCAAACCCTGAAGGTAAGAAGAACGCTTCCCCTCCCCTTGTCCCAAATCAGTTGGTGAACGGCTGCTAGGAATGTCGCATTCATGACTATCACATATGAATTAGGAAGCTGGAAACATAGGGAAGCCATCTATAAGGGAGGGTGAAGCTGAGACCATACTTCACTTGCCTGTGGACAGCTTCTAGGAGGACAGACCAGGAGTCAGAAGACGGAATTTGTTGGCTGAAGTTGCTAAGGAAACCCACCTGCCCCCAGAAGGATTTTCCTTGCTGTGTGCTCACTCGGGAAGGTCAGCCAAGCCATGGCTGGGTAAAAATTCACCCTGGGAAAAGTGGCCAGCTTCTTTGGCCGTGTGTCTATCGTTCCCTCACAGCAGAACGTGGGAATCCATTGACTTGCCTGGTGAGAAAGACAGTGTGAACCTCCCATGCTGATGGTCCTCATATGACCAATGCTTGACTCTGGGGTTTGGCCAGTACACTCTTTCCACATGCATCTCCCTGCTATTGCCCATGAAGTGGTCACTTTACTCGACGGCAGATGCTATTGGTTACTTTTCCCAAACTACACCACAGTTTGTCCTTGCCAACAGAGGTGTATAGAGGCTAAAAATGCCCGGTACTAATTTTCCTGCATCCTTGAAGCTCGAACTTAGTTCATAGGATCTAAAGAGAAGTTGGCGGTAGGCTTTCTGGGAAGGGTTTGTCTCTGGAAAAGGAAACACATGAGAAGAAATGTCCATTTTGTTCCCCATCTTCGTTTCCGATGGTTGCTGTCACAGATGACCACAAGCTTGGTGGCTTAAGCCAACAAAAATGTATTCTCCTGTAGTTCTGGAAGACAGAAGTCCAAAATCGGTATCACTGGGTCAAAAGCAAGGAGTCAGCATGGTCACACTTCCTCCGGAGGTTCGAGGGGAGCCTGGGTTTCTTCACTCTTTTGGCCTCTGGTGGCCGTTGGCATTCCTTAGCGTGGTCACACTACTCCAGTCTCTGCCTCTGCAGTCACGCTGCCTTCTCTTCTCCTAGATGGTGTCAAATGTGCCTCTGTCTCCCTCATATTGGGACACCTGAGACGGCGTTTAGGGCCCAGTCAGAAAATCTGGAAAGACGTCCCCACCTCAGAGTCTTTTTCTGCCATATAAAATAACATTCGCAGGTTCCAGGGATTAGGATGGGGACATCTTTTGGGGGGCAATCATTCAGCTTACCACATGGTGCAAGCTTGGGGAGTCAGAGCCAGAAAGAAGGGACGCAGGTGGGTCCCTCACCTGGTTACGCCGCTGACAGGACGAAACCTGGAATCATCTCTCCGGGCTTATGTTTAAGTGAGATAACAAATGCCATTGTTGAAGCCACCTGGAGGTAAGCGTAACGTTACGTGCAGCCTAGGTCCTATTGGACACCACATCGACTTTTTTTTTTTTACCTGAGAGGTAATACGGATACAGATGATAAGCTAAATGGAAATGGGTCACTTTGGCCATTATTCTTTTTTTTTTTTTTAATTTTTTTTTTTAACGTTTATTTATTTTTGAGACAGAGAGAGACAGAGCATGAATGGGGGAGGAGCAGAGAGAGAGGGAGACACAGAATCGGAAGCAGGCTCCAGGCTCCGGGCCATCAGCCCAGAGCCCGACGCGGGGCTCGAACTCACGGACCGTGAGATCGTGACCTGAGCTGAAGTCGGACGCTTAACCGACTGAGCCACCCAGGCGCCCCTTGGCCATTATTCTTATAGAAGATTTTGCAATTCGCATCATCTTCTGATGCTATTCCCTTTTGCAATATTCTGATCGTTTTCCTGCATATGGTGCACCACCCTCACCAAACAGAGAGGTTGATAAGAGCAGCAATGCCAAATCATTTGACTCTTACCTGTGACACACTGCTGGGGCGAAGGAAATGCTCATTAAATTATCAGCTACTCAATCAATTTGAATATTAACGTCCTTCACGAAAATTGATTATATTTGGATTACCCGTGGATTTCTAAAGCATATGATAACACAGTTTCCTATGAGAATTAATAACTACACTGTATTCACATTTCATGTGCAGAATGCAGTTATCACTATTTTCTTGAGGGTTCATACTTCTCCAAGTACTATGCCAGGTAAGTAACAGTCCCCGTCTCTGTCTCCATCTCTGTCTCTGTCCCTGTCTCTCTCTCTCATACACACACAACACGCACACACGCACACACGCACACGCACACACATTCCCTCATAGTGTTCTTCAAAAAAATTCTCTCCAGCTTACAAATGACGAACCGGAAGCACCACCTGGCTAACTAACTCACCCAGAATCACAAAGCTAGAGAGAACCAGAGCCTAGATCCAGACCAATATCCATCTGATTCCAAATTCCATGAACTCTTTCTCACATATGCTGCCTCCCACCACGCCATTCTATTTCCATAAAGAAATCCAAGAACTTTCACAGAACGATTTGGGGTAAGAGGATTTGAGAAAAGGAAAATACACATACATACTAATTGGGTTGATTGCCTTATCCCACGCGTAAAGCGTGGATTAAGAAGAAAAGTGGGGAAGATCCTCTGGGAGGAACAGAGCCGATTAGGAAAAGGCAGAAAAAGAAATAGGAAGAAGGTCTCAGACCCTTTGGAGGTCGTCTTTATAATGTCTTCTTTATAACCGTGGGAACTCCAGCCACCCCCTTTAGTAGAAATCACAAGCTGCTACCTGCAATAATTTATTTGTATTTGTATGAAGTTCAATTAATTAATTAATTAAATGATTGTATTTGTATGAACATACCCCAATCACCAGCATTTCAGAACTAAGGTTGGGTTTGCCCCTATGAGGTCACCATAGAAATGTCATTGCCTAAGACCAGGCAAAGCAGTCATCCAGCGCAGGGGAGGATTCTTCCCAGTGATAATCTGTCTATTCAAAATACAGATATTACACATATTATATAGTCTTCCATTTATATATAAGTAATTATATAAGAAATTACTCCCAAGACATGTCATTAACTGAAAAGAAGAATAATACATACAACATAAATATCACTTATTTATTTGTTTAAAAAAAAAAACCAACAACTCTAGAATATTCTTATTTTGAGTTTCCTTATTCTACCTTGGAAATTTTCAATACTTAACAAATTCCAGTAAAATTCAACAACCTAATTCCAATTCCAAGCACACCTCTTCTTTCCCATCTACCCAAACACAGTTTTTAAATACAATAGTGCTATACGGTAATATATCATTAACGACCCCTACTCTTTCCAAAAACACTAGGCAGGGTACAAATACACTGTTAAAAAATTACAAACTCTTTCTGTCTGGAGATGCTGACTGTCTCAGCAACTTCTCAATGGTCAAGATAAGTAAACGTTTTATTCGTGGGTCAGTATTACTTAACAGTTCATTCCAGAAAATTCTTGTTCACGAAAATGAGACTGCTCACCAATAAAGAACTTGTCTGCGTCAGGAAATTCCCGCACCTACGTGTGTCCAGACAAAGAGTTTGCTTCAATGGAGAAGCGGTTCTCCTTTTGGAACAATGGAGTCCTTGCCTGGGCAAACTGCTCACCAACCAAACAGTATTTCAAGACACATGCTTGGTTGCAACCACTACTCCAGAATATATGATGCGTAATCTTTGTCCAGTTCTCAGTCAGCTCTCTGCCTTGAAGGAATTGCCTTAACCCACTGGACCCCAATCAACAAAATCCAACAAATAATCTCTCTGACCACCCCCCTGGGACACATTAAGACTCTGTTAAAGTGGAGTTCCCCTTCACTCCAGTGGGTCTACTAAACTTATCTTTGTTTGAGTGATAGGTTTTCTAGTGATCTTTTGGGGCGTTGACAGTCAACACGTCTACCAGTCTGTGAGTTACATTTATCTCCTTACGTAAGATTCATTAAGTTCCAAATTCTGGTCTGGTCCACATGGGGCAGGGTGGGGGTACAATTGTAGGTGAGGGCTCACAAATGGTTGCTGGTTCTCATCTGACATGTTCTTTTTCAGCTTCCCAGAGGCCACTCTGTGGTTTCCTGCCCCTATCTGTTCTCAAACAGAGGCTCTTCCCACCGCAGAGAAAGTAGTCATCAGGAAGCTGGAGAATTGCTCCCCCAGGTAGCTGCATTGGCTGTCTTGTTTATTTTGTACTCCCGATGTCTACCATGGAGCCTATTTTCCAGTTCTCTCCATATGCAGCTGCGGCCCTGACTCTGAGAATGACAGGAGAGAAGTACCCCCTCGATTAAGCCTTTCTAAAGGCACTAGGCACATTCCGCAGTGGGATTTAGTTACAAAATAGCACCATGAAGCCTGTAACCTCCACCCCCTCACCCACCTCCAGCCTATAAGAGAAAAGACTGTCTTTTTGAAGGTGGGCTTGGGTAGCACCATCAGGGGAGAGGATTGCCAGCCCAGCAAGTGTGGCTATTGCATTTTCTTTCCTGCCCCACCTTGTTTTTGTAAATCTGTTTACATTGGGGCCCGCACCTGAAAATACAATTTAGACACTGGCGGAAGCAACATTTCTCTAGATATGTCTCCTGAGGCAAGTGAAACAACAGCAAAAATAACCTATTGGGACTCCATCAAAATGTAAAGCTTCTGCACAGCAACAGAAACAATCAACAAAACTAAAAGACAACCTACAGAATGGGAGAAGATATTTGCAAATGATACATCCAATAAGGGGTTGATATACAAAATATATAAAGAACTGATACAACTCAGCACCCAAAAAACCAATAATCCAATGAAAAAATGGGCAGAAGACATGAACAGACATTTCTCCAGAGAAGACATCCAGATGGTCAACAGGCACATGAAAAGATGCTCAACATCACTCATCATCAGGGAAATGCAAATCAAAACGACAATGAGATAACATCTCATACCTCTCAGAATGGCTAAAATCAAAAACACAAGAAACAAGTGTTGGCGAGGATGTGGAGAGAAAGGAACTCTTGTCTGTTGGTGGGAATGCAAGCTTGATGAGAGCAACAAAGGCAAGAAATATGTAGTTTAAGTTAAATCTCCTTACAGCTTACAGCCCACTGGTAGATACCAGACACCCACAGAGGGGTAACATTCCTCAACGAGTTCACAGCTGCTTTAATGCCTTAATGTTTACATGTCATTGAAAACTAAAAGCAACCTCATCTTGACAATAGCTAGATCTTCAGGTTCCTGTAAGACCCTGCTTTCAGCATACAGAAATTCCTTGGAAACTAACACGATCTCTATCCCCCCTGCCACCCCCCTCCGCTAACTTAAAAGTATATCATCAGTCACTCCTCACAATCTCAGTCAGCTCTTTCTGCCCACGGCTTTTGTCCCTGTGCTATAATAAAACCACCTTTTTGCACTAAAAATGTCTCAAGAATTCTTTCTTGGTGGTTTGCTCCCAAACTCTACTGCAAATCTCATCAAGATGGTGCAGCCACTATGGAAAACAGTATGCAGATTCCTCAAAAAATTAAAAATAGAATTACCATATGATCCAGTAACCACATTACTTTGTATTTCCCAAAAGAATATGAAAACACTGATTCAAAAAGATATATGCACCCCTATATTCATTGCAGCATTATTTATCATAGCCAAAATATGGAAGCAACCCAAGTGTCCCTCAATAAATGAATGGATAAAGATGTGGTATGGGATGGATAGATAGATAGATAGATAGATAGATGGTGGAATATTGTTCAGCCATAAAAGAATGTCATCTTTCCATTTGCAATAACATGATGAATCTAGAAAGAATATAATGCTAAGTGAAATAAGCCAGAGAAAGACAAATACTGTATGATTTCACTCATGTGAAATTAAAGAAACAAAACAAACCATCAAAGAAAAAAAGAGACAAATAAAAAAGCAGTCTCTTAAATATAGGGAACAAACTGGTGGTCACCAGAGGGGAGGTGGGTGGGGGATGGGTGAAATAGGTGATGGGGATTGAGTACATGTATCATGATGAGCACTGAGTAATGAACAGAATTGTTGAATCGCTGTGTTGTATACTCGAAACTAATACAACACTGTATGTTAGCTATACTAGAATTAAAAAAAATTTTTTAAAGAAAGCACATTTTACAATGAGACTCAATGCATGAATACATATGTGTGTGTGTTTGGGTGTGTGGGTATGTATACATTGAAATAAAGTTTTTACAAAATAATGCCTGTACTTGTTATGTGTGACACACTCTGGTATTTTCCATTCCAATTCATTGTATTGTTTTATTTTTTTTTTAATTTTTTTAATGTTTATTTATTTTTGAGAGAGGGAGAGAGACAGAGTGTGAGCTGGGGAGGGACAGAGAGAGAGAGAGAGAGAGGGAGACACAGAATCCAAAGCAGGCTCCAGGCTCTGAGATGTCAGCACAGAGCCCGACGCAGGGCTCGAACCCATGGAGCTGCGAGATCATGACCCGAGCAGAAGTCGGACGCTTAACCCACTGAGCCACCCAGGCACCCCAGTTCTATTATTTTAAAAATGTTGTCACCAACTGCTAAATGAGTTTGACAACCAATAAACCACAAACCCCGGGTTGAAAAACAATCTCAGAATTATACCTAAGGGAATTGGGGCACCTAATGAAATGGCAGCCAGCATCTTTGTCTGGCCTGGGTGTTGGGGATCTGAGCTTTGACTCTGGAATCTCCAAAGAAGTCATGGAGCCAAAGTGATTCGGGCTGGATTGATTTCAGGGCTCGCTAATGGGTCACAATCCAAGGAGCAAAAAATGGTAGCAAACCCAGGTTCTTTCCTAGACTTCATTTGGACCGCCGATTCCCACATAGGGCAGAGAGAAACAGGATCCATTCGGCCCCTCTCTGGCAGAGCCAGTTAATTGGGACACAATCTCTCACGGTGTTCTCTTCTCTTCTTTCTCCTGTGGATGGTGATTCTAGAATCCAGAACATGTAAATAGAAAGGAAATTTGTCCAAAGTCTCTTGATAACTGAAGAAGAAAGCCTTCTTTCAATTCCCAGTTAGGACAGCAACAACGAACGTTCTATCGGGAAGAAATGTTCTTTGCTTGGGAAGAAATGGCCCCATTCCAAGGCCTGGCTAGACAGCACGACTCTGCCTGGGTGTCTGTTGCGTGTCTGTGTGGGCACACAACTTTTGTCATTATCTTCCAGAAAGAAAGGCCTTTCTCCATGTTGAGAAACCACAGTGTGGAAAACTGTTTAAGATGATAAAAGTCCTAATAATGAGGGTGAAGCAATATTGTAGGCGCATCCTTTGACTTCTGTTGAGAAAAACAGCAGTATGCAAAAAAATCAGGATAACTTTCATCGTTCTAACCGTATCGGAGCTTTCTTCCCGTCTCTTCGGAAATAAAGACGCTAATGACCCATTTCTTAACCTGCTCTAACTCCTCCCTCTGAAATAGAATGCCACGTGGTGTAGAGTCGGGCATTAAGGAAAGTTGTAGAATCTCATTTTTTGAAAGACCAAATGGATGCTTAGCCCATGCTGAATGATTTCAGCTAGAAAGTAGGGACAGGATAATAGAAAACAGAACATGTATCTTTTCCTACACATGGTAAATCCGACCTTGCCCAAGAAATATCATTTTGTCTCCCAAATCAAGTTAGTTATGGAGAGAGAAGTTACCCAGAGAACACAAGCATAAAAAACCCTGGAAGCGGGGCGCCCAGGTAGCTCAGTCAGTTGAGCGGCTGACTTTGGCTCAGGTCATGATCTCATGGTGCATCGGGTCAGGCTTTGCGCTGACAGCGCGGAGCCTGCTTTGGATTGTCTCTCTGTCTCCCTCTCTGTCTCTCTCTCTGCCCCTCCCCTGCTCGCTCTCTCCCTCTCTCTCTCCCAAAAACAAATACAAGTTAAAAAAAAATTAAAAAAAAAAAAAAAAAAACAACCCAAGACACCAAACAAAAAACCCCGGAGGGACATGTACATACGATTGGCTCAGAAAACACCAGACCATCACAGCAAGCGTCATTGGACTGCCCCTCCCTGCTGCCCCCCAAATCCCTCTGGTCACACGTTTTACTGTTCCTTTATTCTCTCAAGGCCACCAACTACAATTCCCTCAGGCTGGAGGCTGGTGGGTGCTGGGGACCAGAGAGAACACAGTGTAACTTTCCCCAGATGAATGCCCCCAAGGACGGTTCTGTGGCTTCCCCCGCAATGCTGATAGTGTCTGGGAGGGAGAGTGACAAACACAAAAATGGAACCACCAGAAAAGGAATAGGGAGTCACACAAAGGCCCTCATACAACTGCTTGGAAAACATTCTCTCCAGTAGCCACTTCCAACAGCCCTGAGGCAGTTCAGCTCCTTGCTAACGTAGGAGAAATGAGAATGTTTTAAAAAGGTAACTAATATATTTCTTTATTATTCAACCTTATGACACACTAGGAAAAAAAACAAGAAAAAGATCAAAGAAACTCCCCATTCTACAGATAAAGAAACATACCAGAGAAGTAGAGATTTGCCTAATGTTACGCATCTAGTCAGTAACAGAGCCAAGACTTAACTCAGCTGGTTATAACATTTCATTAAACATACTTACCTATAAAATCCTATTTGGGATGAAAGAAATTATTAAACCATATTGGAATGAAGTGATTAAATCCTAAAGGAATGTATGGTTTCTTTGATTTTCTGTTTTTTTGGTTTTTGGTTTTTTTTTTTTGAAGAATGTGCAGTTAATTTAATTATATTCTCTCTTTAGTCACTTGAATTAATTTTAAAGACACGCTTTAAAACAGAGAAACATCCAGACACATATCCCATATTATTCTCAACGTTTTTCTAATGCAGAGTGTTTTGATATCAGGTAGGGCCTGGACATTCTTGCTTCGTGGTTTACACAATATTGCCCTCGGAGCTAAGAAGATTTTAATCCACTGTCTTGTATTTACTCACTTAAGAAATATTGAGCTGAGGGGTGCCTGGGTGGCTCAGTCAGTTAAGCATCCAACTTCGGCTAAGGTTGTGATCTCACGGTTTGTGGGTTTGAGCCCCGCGTCGGGCTCTGTGCCGACAGCTCGGAGCCTGGAGCCTGCTTCGGATTCTGTGTCTCCCTCTCTCTCTGCCCCTCCCCCACTCGCACTCTGTCTCTCTCACACACAAAAGTAAACAAATATTAAAAATAATTTAAAAAAAAGAAATATTGAGCTGAGTGCTATGCGGCAGGTGTTAGGGCCACACTGGCCTCTGCTCCCAAAAAGTCCACAGGCAAGTGGAGGAAGCCAGGATAGAAACAAGGCCTCATAATATAGGGCAGAGGATGGCTCAGAGCACAAACCATGGGTGGAAAGCAACAGATTCTGTGGATCTCAGCTTCAGGGATCCTGGTTCTCTGCCTTTGGGCAAGATCTGAACCTTGCAAAGTCCATTTTCTCATTTACAGAAGCAAATCACGATACGTCGACTCGGAAAAGGAGGCAAAACTGAACAAGAACAAAAAGCCTTTACTTGGGGTCTCAGCATTGCAGTTTGGGGAGCACAGATTCTGGAGTAACCAGAAAAGTGTTGCGCTCGTGTGGGTCAAGTAGGGGGGTTTTATGAGAAAGACGGAAAGGGTGACCACATGATTTGGATAATGAAGAGAAGAAAAAACCCTGCTAATTTGGTGCTGAGCAGTTGAGCCATTTCTGATTTCTGTCTTACTGATTATTTCCCTGGGTGCTGTTGATTGAAACCGTCCCTGGTACGTATCGATTAACTTCACTGTCCGATGATCCGCGTGCCAGCTACTCTGTGGAAACTTTCTGAGCAACTGCTTGTAAAACAGTTGGCCGCTCTTGGCCCAGTTCAAGAGTTCATTCGCTGGAGAGGAAACCCGAGTCTCAAAATGGAGTCTCTGATGTCCCCAAACTCCATACATTCCACCAATAAATCCTGCCATATAGGTTTCTTGTGAGGAGTGATAAGCAAATACATGTAAAAAGCTGGGCTTTCACCTAGAACATAGTAAGAGCTCAAGTAGTATCAGTAATCATTAGTGTTAAGTGTTACAGAACCACAGAGCACTTGACTGAGCCTTGACAGAGAATCAGGAAAGCCCTCCCCTGTTGGGATGAGCACTGGGTGTTGTACGGAAACCAATCTGACAATAAATTATATTAAATAAATAAATAAATAAACAAACAAACATTAAAAAAAAAAAGGAAAGCCCTCCCCAGAAATGAGACAACAGAGTAAAAGGGGTGGCAGTGTAATGAACAGTGGTTCTCAACCAGAGGGCCAGATTTTGCCCCCATCCCCCACCCAGGGGACATTTAGCCATGTCTGGTTATCACAAAGAGATGCCAATGGCATCTAGTGAGCAGAGGCCAGGGGATCTGTTCACACCCTACAATGCACAGGGCAGTCCCGACACAAAACATGCTCCAGTCCCAAATGTCGGGAGGGCTGACCTTGAGAAACCCTGCTTTAAAGCATGGATTCTGTAGCCAGAATGCCTGGGTTTTATAGGGGAGGAAAAGCTTTTTCCTCTGTCCGCTGATGACCCTGCCAATTAAACTGATAATAGGCAGGTTCTAACAGGAGAAAAGGGTATATTCATTTGCACACCAGGGTTGGCTCGTTAAACGGTTAAAGGTTGGTTAAAGGTTTATACCGCTAACTCAGTAGAGGAGAGGGAGAAGGGAGAAAGGGTTCCGTGGGAAGAGCAAATAGGTTTCTTTAGGAAATACGAATGGGTCTTAGAAGAACAGGAGACAAAGTTTGGGACAGCGAGTGGTCTTTCTGTCTTCTTTAGGACCGTAATATTCCCCCCAGAGAGGGGATTTATGGCAGGTGTACTCTTGGTCTCTCTCTTGGGAGTAGAGAAGTTGCTTCTAAGGTGGAACTAACAGCGTGTTCATTTCACATAAGTTTCTGCTTTTGGTCAGATAAGGGAAACTGAGAGGCCTTCTTTCTACAGCTGCTGAATTTCAAATGTTTGCAGCTTAAAAGAATCTATACTAACTCTGAGGTTCCATGTGTGCCCCCACAGTATTAATTCTGCCTTTGTCACCTACTAGCTGGGTGACTTTGGGCAAGCTGTTGAAAATTTATTACGTTGTCATTGATAAATAGCTAGAACGCAGGAGTACTGCCTTATATTTACATAAATTCCAATGTCTAAGTGAGTCCTAAAGCATAGTTTCGCCCAATTCTGGAGTAACCACCTACTGACACCCACTCTTTCTATGGCCCAGATAGCTTCCAGGAAGATCATTCTGAGTTCCATGAGTTTCTAGAAATTATTTCCTTTGGACTCTGTATCTCAGTCTCAGTCTGGGCTTACTGGGCTCAGCCCAGTGTGATGTAAAATTCGCATACAAGATGTGCAATGCAGAAGCATGGTCCAATTTGCTGTGCTGCTGGAGAAAGGGCTGGATGGGGCAGGGAAGAGGCAGAGGCAGGGAGGACCATTGCTAACATTCTCTTCTGCGACTTTGGCTTTTTTTTTTTTTATGATTTCTTTTTTCAATTTTTCCTTTCTATTCAAGACTTCTATCTCTATCACCCGCCCAGTATGATCCTCTGCTATTTTCCTTAAGAGATAATATGATAAAGCATTTATTGCTACTTTCCGCTTAAGGGCATTTTGGAGTAACAGTCTGTGCTCAGGTTGTTGAAGAACGGAGGAGAAGTCAGATTCTTGGATTTCTTTCTGATTTATCTCTTAACTGAGCAAGAGGACGGCTGGATAGCTGCTGTATTTAAACAAATACCTGCGTGTGAGCCACCTGTGAAAAGGAAAGGCCTGGAATCACCAACCAACGTCCAACAAGTGAGTTGACTATGGAGCGTGCTGTAAGCAGGGTGATTGTTCTTTTCTCTGAACACTTCTCCTGCACTCTTTTCTCCTACATGCCCTGTGATCATCAGAGTCTGTCCTTTAGGCTCTATACCTGCAGAAATTTCATCCGCACTCCTCTCAAGGCTTTTCAAACCTAACCAAGAACCCGGGGAGAGCCTTGGGCTCACTCAAGGGCACTGTCACCTCTCTTCCTGAAGACATCCCTCTGGATCATTTCACTATCTCATTCCTCCTTTATTTCAGTCTTCAGGCCAGAGAAGCTCCAAAGCGTCAACACCATCTGAAGGGTCCACCAAATCCAGAAATTATACCAGGATATTCAAAATAGGAGGAGGGAAGGGCTCAGCTCCATGATGCCTTGATGCTTCGATGTCTCCGCGGGGTCAGTCGATGTGTTGATGACATGACATATCAAGTTGCTTATTTATTTTCTCTAAACAGCCAATCCAGGAAGAGACCTCAAGGTCATTATCAAAAATACTTTCTCTCTTGCCCATAATATCTTACAAAAAGTTGAGGTCAGTGAGCCTACTTCCTTATAAAAAGGCTAAGACAGGGAATCGGTTGCATTTTTCTATTCACTATTCTTTGAAGTAAGTTGTGCAATTTGTAGACTTCTGTGGTTCACCTTCAGTCAGGGCTGGTTTTACAAAATAAAGGCAAAAGTATCTCATTTTTAAAACAGCTTCCTGTGAAAATATGCTCCATGACTCTAAGAAATGGGACTGTTTGGGCAGTATTTGAATCTAGGTCAAAATTCAACCTGGAGGAATAATTCCTTGTTTTCTTTTTTTAAACAAACACTCAGGAATGCTTAGTAAGTAGCCCTGGGCTAATCTGTTTTTTGTTTGTTTGTTTCTACGGCTGCTTTTTCTTTTCCCCTGCCTTCTCTGTCTCTTTCTCCCCCTTCTTTACAAAGACCTTAAAAAGACTGACATTTCTCTTGCTCTCTTGTTTCCTACTTGAGACTCTGTCCCTGAGATTAAGTATTTACTTATTAGGTTTTCATAAGGTTACTAATATTAGGCTTTAGCAAAATTAAACAGTTAATACCACAAATTGAATTTACTGTGACCTATAAATAAAAAGAACATTGACAATGATGTAAAGAAAAGGGGTCAGGAGTAATTTTATTAGTGGCCTAGATCTCTAGAACAGAGATCATGGGCCAAATCTGGCATGCAGCTTGTTTTTATATAGTCCATTGGGCTAAGAATGTTTTTATATTTTGAAATGATGGTAAAAAACCAAAACACCAAAATATCCAAACAAACACAATAGACACTGTACATGGCCTACAAAGCTTATAATATTTACCATTTGTTCTTTACAGCAAACATTTGCAGACCCCTGCTCCACTGTATCCTTTCTTTCTTGGCCTGATAGATCACTAATCTATTCATCTCGATTCTTTTTTTTTTTCCATTTTGTTTAATGTTTATTTATTTTTGTGAGAGTGACAGAGCGTGAGCACTGGAGGGGCAGAGAGAGAGGGAGACACAGACTCCAAAGCAGGTTCCAGGTTCCGAGCTGTCAGCACAGAGCCTGACGCGGGGCTCAAACACACGAGCCAAGAGATCATGACCTGAGCCGAAGTCAAAGGCTTAACCAACTGAGCCACCCAGGCGCCCCCATTCATTTTGATTCTTAAATGGAGTTTACATTTTCTGTTTGCTGTATGTCTGTGGTCTGCAAACACTTGTAACATTATTCCTTGGATTTATTTTCTGCAGTGACTAATTTTCTGGACGTCATCATACATTTATATTTATATTTATATTTATATTTATATTTATATTTATATTTATATTGTGTTCCTACTGTGTGACAGGCACTGAGCTATTACTTAGGTAACTAAGCTGTGACTGCCAATAAAGCCCCAAATTCAGTGGCTGAAAGATACATTTCAAGCAGATAATAGACTCATTTAAGCTTCTTTTAAAAAATATCTCTTCTTGGGGTGGCTGGGTGGCTCAGTCGGTTAAGCGTCCGACTTCGGCTCAGGTCGTGATCTCGCGATCCGTGAGTTCGAGCCCCACGTGGGGCTCTGTGCTGACAGCTCAGAGCCTGGAGCCTGCTTCTGATTCTGTGTCTCCCTCTCTCTCTGACCCTCCCCCCATTCATGCTCTGTCTCTCTCTGTCTCAAAAATAAATAAACGTTAAAAAATTTTTTTTTTAAATAGCTCTTCTAGGGGCTCCTGGGTGGCTCAGTTGGTTAGGCTTCTGACTCCTGATTTCAGGACAGCTCAGGATCTCACGGTTGTGACATCTAGCCCCGCATCAGGCTCAGCACAGAGCATGAAGCCTGCTTGGGATTCTCTCTCTCCCTCTCCCTCTGCCCCTCCCCCACTTGTTCTCTCTCTCTCTCTCTCTCTCTCTTTCTCTCTCAAAATAAATAAACTTAAGAAAATCTCTTCTAGTAACTATGTATTCTTGTTATTTGACAACTCAAAAGCTTTCCATGGTCTCCCTTTGCCTACAGGTCAAAGCACAAACTGCTTGGCCTGGCTGGCTATTAGAACTTTCCACAACTGTCTCCCCCCCACCTCACCCCCTGCCATGACTTCCCACGGGGACTCCTCACAAGATTAGTTGCCCTATCATTATCAGCCAAACATAAGTTGTTCATTCTGTTAAGCATGCCAATCTCTCTGCTTGGAAACACTCCAGATACATGTCCTCTAGAAAACGAAATGAGTCGGTAGAAAAGCTGTTGTGAATACATGGCTGGCAAGTATGGCAGACCATTGGGACACAAGCCCTGTGTCACTCCATGAACAGTCTCATCCTCAAGTGGTGAAGAACAGTGAGTTCAGAACGTTGAACAAGACTGCTGTGTCAGGCCTGGTGCTATGAAGGAAGCATCGTCCTTATTTACAAGGGACACCAAAGTTGAGAACCCAACAAGGCAACTCAACACGATCCTCCTCACTCCCTCATACTTTTTTTTCAGTAAACTTTTACTGAGCTGTTATTGGGCGCGTGTGGCTTGTCAGGCCCAGTGTTGGCTACCTGCCACACCAACCAACACTTTTAATGCAATAGCAGAGGTGTGCAGGGCACCCTGGAAGCACGAGGGAGAGGCGCATATCCAGGCAGGGCTGAGGGAGGCGGAGGTTCCCCGGAGGAAGGTAGGCATGAGTTTGGTCTTTACAAATTTGAAGGAGGTAGGCAGGTAAAGAGTAGACAGAGATGTATCCAGACTAGATTTCTCACCTCAGCTATTTCACCTATAGCCGTGAATAGTATTGCTTTCTGGAAGCACCATGCTTGCCCGAGAACGGGGAGAAATGTTACAGAAGGGGTTGGGATTATTTGTCCTTGGTTTTTCTTTTCAATAGATTGCGTAGCTTGACAACAGAGGATGTAGCTTGCTCTTCTGTATATTTAGTTTTGCGTTAAGTAGTAAGTCCAAGTTAAACATGTACCAGTGAAACTAGGAGATTCCTAAATTTATCCCCATGTTATTGATAGGTTGAAAACTAGTCACTTCAGAAAAAGAAAGGAAACAAAATGAAATAAAGCAAAACAAAAGCAAACAAAACCAGAAAAGGAAGAGAAAGGGAGGGAGGGGAGGGAGGGAAGAAGGAAAGAAGGAAGGAAGGAAGGAAGGAAGGGAGGAAGGAAGGAAGGAAGGAAGGACATCAACTGTAAATAGACTTAAAAGAAATGCCGAAGTGGTAGATAGAAAATGCAAGCTATTTCGTTGCTTCAAAAATTATCTTTGCGCTTGGATGCCTGGGTGGCTCAGTCGGTTAAGCATCCGACTTCAGCTCTGGTCATGATATTGCTGTCCATGGGTTCGAGCCCCACGTCAAGCTCTGTGCTGACAGCTCAGAGCCTAGAGCCTGCTTCAGATTCTGTGTCTCCCTTTCTCTCTGCCCCTTCCCCACCCATGCTTTGTGTGTGTGTGTGTGTGTGTGTGTGTGTGTGTGTGTGTGTGTTTCAAGTAGTCTCCACGGTCTCGAAAATAAATAAACATTTAAAAAAAGTTATCTTTGGGCTGTTAGCATCATAGGATGTACTAGAGGCAGGACAGAGTTGATAGTGGCACTTTGGAGCCAAACCCCTTAGGGTCACATTTGAGCTCTGACACAACACCTAGCGGCTCTGTGAACCAGGCAAGCGGTTCAATGTCTCCGGGCCAGTTTCCTCCTGTGTAAAGTGGGGAATGATAATAGTAGCCAGGTCACTGAGAACTAAAGAAATTCATGGGAGGAAATGGCTTATGTAAGCGTTTGATACCGACACTCTGCCATTAGTTAATTGATGAGTAGCTTCCTCCAGGGAGATTTTTGTCAAGGCCCCCAGCAAATCGTGTTTTCCAGGTCCTGGAATGCTATCAATACAGAGGGACAGAGATGGAAGGTCGTCAGGGGATCACCTCCGGATCACTTTGGGGATTCTTCGTGGCCCCTTCATGAGTTTATGCTGCAGCTGTAGGATTTTTGTTCTTTTTTTTAACAGACATGTTCACAACCTGTCCAAGAGCTGTAGGGAAAGTGTAGTAGCAATCCGTGACACCCATTCGGTTTCCTGTCTTTTAATGAGTCAGTGATGGCACAGGCTAACTCATCCCTCCAGGTGTGAATGTGTGAGCCTCACCAACCTCCCGATTTCATTTCTACCTTCCTCCAGGCCTGCAGTCCTCTCCTTTCTAACTCCGATGTGACAAGGATTAAACAGTGAGTCTAATGTATCGCACTTCAGAATTTCTCAGGGAATGTATGGACGAACGAATACAAGGTACGAGAATCCTGAGGTCAGGTCGGTCCTGTTCATTTTGTTTCCTGCCCAGTTTGGTATGGAAGAAGAGAACTCATCATTTGGCTACAAACAGTTGTCCCAGTAGAGTGACACAACCATTAGTGTAGAACGCCAGGGGATTCATCTCACATCATTTCTAAGACGTAGAAATTCACGTGGCCAGGGGCGCCTGGGTGGCGCAGTCGGTTGAGCGTCCGACTTCAGCCAGGTCACGATCTCGCGGTCCGTGAGTTCGAGCCCCGCGTCGGGCTCTGAGCTGATGGTTCGGAGCCTGGTGCTTGTTTCCGATTCTGTGTCTCCCTCTCTCTCTGCCCCTCCCCCGTTCATGCTCTGTCTCTCTCTGTCCCAAAAATAAATAAACGTTGAAAAAAAAAAAGTATTAAAGAAATTCACGTGGCCAGCTCTGGGGTACAAAACACATCACCGAATGTTCTACCTGATAATGCTAAGATCTCACAGAGGAAATTAAATGTCACGAAATGCCCTTAATTATGGGAGATGGCAAGACTGTTCTTCACAGCATTCATAACAGCATAAAGGGCATCATATGAGGGAGAGAGAGGAGCACATTAAGGGCAGAGTATGGGGTCAGCGTTCTGGCAGGACTTGCAGAGGTGGCTTGAGTCTCCAGTATTGAATTGTTCTGAAGGAAAGAGACAGAGAGAGAGAGAGATTTTATTTGCTGCTCCCTCTACTAAGGAAGGGACTACATATGCAAATCAAGACAATTTCCAGAAGGATATCCTTTGCTTCAGATTTTGGCAGTTTGTCTTCACTGGCCTTTCCAGGAGCTCATATTTTTTTTTTTTTTATTTTTGGGACAGAGAGAGACAGAGCATGAACGGGGGAGGGGCAGAGAGAGAGGGAGACACAGAATCGGAAACGGGCTCCAGGCTCCGAGCCGTTAGCCCAGAGCCCGACGCGGGGCTCGAACTCACAGACCATGAGATCGTGACCTGAGCCGAAGTCGGACGCTCAACCGACTGCGCCACCCAGGCGCCCCCCAGGAGCTCATATTTTTGAACATCCAAAGAGATGGCACAGGACACAATGAGATGTGTCCGGAGGGCACAGGTGGGGAGGACGGTGGTGAAAAGGAATCACTGGTAATAAAGTCACCGGGGTTGGAGGAGCAAGAAGTCAGTGTGGACGTGTCAGCTTTACCACACGAGTGCCTCACACAGAGAACTGAGGTGATAACGGAAATACCCCCCCAAATAACACAAAAGACCATGGAGAACTCAGCAAAGGGTAGTTGGAAAACCAGGAATATAAATATTATAAATAACAGGATCCTTCTACATAGAGAGTTTCCTAACCTGCTATTCTCTTGTGTCATAAGAGTTTCCCCTTATTATTAAATATTCTTCAAAAATATGCTCTTTAATGGCTGAATTGTAGCCATCATATGAAAATATCAAAATGTTCTTAATCGTTGCTTTTCATAAGTCACTTAGGTCGTTCCTTATTGAGGAGTATTAGTACTAAGACTTGGGTGAATGTCATGCCAACATTTGTGTTTCCCATCTCTGACAGGATAAATTCTTCAAAAACAGACTGACTAGGTCAGAATTTATATTTTTTTCCTTAAATCAGTGAATGACGACCGCCAGCTCCACTGGCAAAAATTGATACTGGAAAAACACAGCGGACTTTGGCTAAGCCTTCGAATCACCTGGCAGAAGCAGAAATGTTAGACGGAAATAGAGACGAGCCAGCATGGCTTACAATGCCATGGGGTAGCAGTCAGTATGATTTGCAGAAGGAAGAAGGTAGGCGATTCTGGTGAGTCCATTAGGTGTGACTATATTAAGAGAGTTTCTGCTGCTTTAGTTTTATAACCCTAGGAGGTCACCTAGGCTCTCTAAACCATTTGCTCATTTTGAAACTTGGGGCTATTTACCACCTTCATAGGTTGGAATACTTAATATTGTTAAGGTCAATTTTCTCTCTAACTTCTCTATAGTTTCCATGAAATCTTCCTTTCAATCCAGGCCAGCGTCTCTATAGAAATGGACAAGCTGCGGGTCGCCTGGGTGGCTCAGTCGGTTAAGCGTCGGACTTCAGCTCAGGTCACGATCTCGCGGTCCGTGAGTTCGAGCCCTGAGTCGGACTCTGGGCTGGTGGCTTGGAGCCTGGAGCCCGCTTCCGATTCTGTGTCTCCCTCTCTCTCTGCCCCTCCCCCGTTCATGCTCTGTCTCTTTGTCTCAAAAATAAATAAACGTTAAAAAAAATTAAAAAAAAAAAAAAGAAATGGACAAGCTGCTCTTACACTTTACATGAAAAGCAAAGGAACTGAAATAGCCAAAACAATTTTGAAAAAGATAATGCCAGAAGACTCATCCTACCTACCTCAAGATGTATAATAAAGTTTTGGTAACCAAGTCCCTGTGGTATTGGCATAAGGAAATACAGATAGATCAATGGGTCAGAAGTGTCCAGAAATAGGTATGTACATGGTAAATTGTTTTTGACAAAAGAACCAAAAAAAAAAAATTCAAAGGCAAAGGAAATACTTTTCAACAAATGGTGCTGGAACAACTGGATATCCACATGGGAAAAAAAATACCGACTTGGATCCCTATTTCACACCATGCACAAAAATTCATTCTGGATGGTAGAAAGATGTGTAAATAGAAGTTCGAGAGCCTTGAATTATAAGTTTATAGGAAAAAGCATCTGCCCTCCGGCTCAGACTCTCTCCCATCCTTTTTAAACCCGTCAGGATTGATTCAGATTCGGTTAAATCCTGGCCTTCAGTTCCTCTCAATTCCATATTAACATGCAGAAAAACCTAAGTTTGAATTCCAAAATTGCCATGTATCTAAGGAATATAATTGTTTCAAATTCCAAAAAGGACACAAATCGCTAAGATGTTCCATCTGAAGCAAAAGATTGAAAAGGAGGGTCAAGAATTTTATGTAAACACGATAAATATTCTTAAAGAAATAAAGTAATATTACTTTATAAAGAATAAGAATTTGACAATAAATTTCATATATTGAAAAAAAAGAATAAGAAATTATTAAAAATGGTATTTTGTTGGGGCGCCTGGGTGGCGCAGTCGGTTAAGCGTCCGACTTCAGCCAGGTCACGATCTCGCGCTCCGTGAGTTCGAGTCCCGCGTCAGGCTCTGGGCTGATGGCTCAGAGCCTGGAGCCTGTTTCCGATTCTGTGTCTCCCTCTCTCTCTGCCCCTCCCCCGTTCATGCTCTGTCTCTCTCTGTCCCAAAAATAAATAAACGTTGAAAAAAAAAATTTTTTTAATGGAATTTTGTAAGGTATAATAGCTGAAAAATACACCAAAAAATGAGATAAAGAACATGATAGATACAGCTAAAGAATGAATTAGTAAACTGGAAAATCAGACATGAAGGAAATCTCTCAGTAGCCAGAAGGATTAAAATAGAAAAGCTAAGCATACTCCACCTTGTCTCTATGATATGGTATCAACCCTCCCCCCTCAAGATAATCAGAGTCGATTATCCCCCCATTACTGTAACTCTTTGCTGATCCACTGGCGTGAGAAGCCCAAAGTGGCCCGATGGTGACACAGCTTCAAATTTAGTAGAACCCCTAATTTGTCTGCTACTCTAGACATAGCTTTTTCTGGGAACTAAGACCTTTAACCTAGTGGAGCCTGAAGTTATGAAAATGGAAAGAACAAATTCCACAAATGGGTCACTGGGATCAAAGCTACAGGGACTACTCCTACTTCCACCCCTTGGTTCCTAGACCTGTGTACTCCAACTATTAACGATATGGCACCATATAGTGCCCTTATTTTAATACATATATTCCAACACAGAGGACTACACTCTAGTCCTCATGGTGTGTTCTCTGAGAGGTCACTGTGCTATTCAACTAGACCAGCTGCTTCTGGCTGATAAGGTATATGGTGAAACCAGGAAGCCCTGGTTTTGCCTCCTCTGCAGTAAAATTGGTCCCTCATCTAAGGAAATGTTGCGGGATACCACGTTGGTAGACTAGACATCCAGATGCCGTTTGATGGAGATATTGGTTTGTAACTGGTGTAGATATAAATTCTGGTAGGGACAAACTGCTGCTGTTCTCCTCATTTGAGGGCTTAGCATTGGTCTCTGGTGCTGACATTCAGGCTGGATAAATCTTGGGGAGCAGGCTGGTGACATTCAGGCTGGATAAACCTTGGTGAGCAGAATCCCATTCAATTAGACACCAAGATTTTCAAACTCATACTCTACCTTTTATTTCAATACAAAGCAGCCATCCTTAAGCCAGTGTCATTTCAATTCTAAAGATGGCTCCTCTCTGAGTGACCACTCCAGTGCCCGTTTGCGTACCTCTCTCTTACACAGTATCTGTGTGATGGCTGTCGAAGAAAGAGACTATGAAAGCTCCACGTTTCCAGATCACCTGATAAGGGAACTGAGTTATTAAACTGACTGGCAAAATGCCAAATCCTCCTTCCGTAGATGCAAGACTGAGCCCTGGCACTCCTCCACTGTGCTCTTCACCCTGCAGATTCATACCATTGAAACCTCCTGGTCTAGAAGGAAATTTAGAATTCCCCACTCTGAAGACCACAGACACCTTGCCAGTAAACACATGGGCTTGGTTTCTACAGAGCTAAGGTCTTGTCAGCTTGAATTCCAAGTCTGTCCCCAGAATATCTCTCTGATGTCCACCCTTTGGGGTCTTACTGAGATGCATTAATAGCCTGGTTCTGCCACGTACTAGTTGTGCGATCTTAAATGAGTTACTCTGTCTGCCCAAGATCCCGTTCCTGAGCTGTCATAAGAAAAGAGTCATTTGTGTTTCACAAGGCTGTTGTATTGCCTGGCACAGTGGCTGGTATCTGGTTTCCACTAAACAATAGATATTGTTAGTATTATTTTAGTAATACTGTTATTTACTTCATTTCATGCCCACTTACCCTCCCGTGCAGGTGATAATTTTTCCAGCTTTATAATTGTCCCACTGTCCCCGTCTCTTCTATGTCCCTCCTACTCTTACATCCGGCTCCCTAGTGGATTTTAATATATTTTTTCAATGAGGCTATAGTACCCATTCTTGGATGTTTTTATTTTATTTTATTTTATTTTATTTTTTATTTTTTTTCAACGTTTATTTATTTTTGGGACAGAGAGAGACAGAGCATGAACGGGGCAGGGGCAGAGAGAGAGGGAGACACAGAATCGGAAACAGGCTCCAGGCTCTGAGCTGTCAGCCCAGAACCTGACGCGGGGCTCGAACTCACGGACCGCGAGATCGTGACCTGGCTGAAGTCGGACACTCAACCGACTGCGCCACCCAGGCGCCCCTCTTGGATTTTTTTAAATGCCCCTTCTCCTTTTCACCTCGCCTTGTACACCATCCCCTTTCTTATTGACTTCATGATTCATAAAAAATGTGCAAACAAACTTACAGCATGTGACGATGAAGTCACGTCCACAAACGACTGGAAAGCATATACCCATTTGTGCTGACGTGCCTATTTCTTCTGACTCACAAGCCTGTGATTTAATGACAGGTTCATACCCCAAAATTGTGGGAGCACTGAAAACACATGACATGACAGCATGTGACACACAGTAAACTAGGAATGGGCCAACAGATGTTACCACAAGAAAAAACAAAAACAAACAAACAAAACAAGAAAAGAAAACCATACTGACTCTCAACGTGCACAAAACCAAAAGCCCAAGTACTTTACATTTTTCAGTACAAAGGTCCAAAGAGCGGGTGAGCCTGACCCATGGCATGAGAACTGGCAATTCCTGCCAAATGAATTTAAGAAGCGATGTTCATTTCAATGACAATTAAACCTTGACATCAGTGAAATGTCAGTGTGCTGGGCCATTGTGCCACCTAGCACCACTTGTGATGAAAAAATGATATTTACTGCTCTGGTGACAATGTGCCCTTCTGCAAAAACCTTCACCTGCCCCCCTATCCACTGTCCACAAGGACAACTCCAAACTCCTGGTCCGGTTTTCAAGGCCTTTTGGTATGGGGGTCTCTATTTGCTACCCCCAAATATACCTCGAACTTTCTCACCTCATGATCTTAAATGCTTGCCGTCTTCTCTGTTCCATCTACTTTATTGAAATCCCACCTGTCTTTCAAGACGTTGCTTGAACACTAGCCTCTCCATTGCCTACTATTGCCATGAAATCCCAATGTCTTATTCAGTCACAGCTAATTTCTCAGTCCGGTATATTTCTGTATCACTTCTGTCTGTTCCTCTCTTGTAGAAAATACCAGGTTTTGCCCTGTTTTCTAATGTTTAAATATGTAGCTTTGGTTAAGACACTCATTCTCACTGAATGTAGAGCATGGCCATGAGAAACAAACTCAACAACATTGGCGAAGGTGTTCCAAGCATACATCAAAAACTATGAAGCGCTATACAAATGTAAAATAGTCTCATTATTCTATCCATGTCCTATGAATGAATATTCAATTGGTTAAAGCAGGCCTAGGAGACCTTAAATGGTGGCTAACATTGAATTTTATACTTTAAATGGGTGAATTCTATTTTATGTGGATTGTACCTCAATGAAGCTGTTATTTAGAAAATAGTAGGTTAAATCTTTATAGATGGGTCAGTGAGTTTCCTCTGCCCCACCACCATGAGCAACATAGCTCACTCTGGCCAGTGAATTCAGGCACGCATATGCCTTTAGTTCTTTTTCTTTAAGTTTATTTATTTGTTTTGAGAGAGAGAGAGCACATGCATGAGCAGGAGTGGGGGCAGAGAGAGAGGGAGAGAGAATCCTAAGCTCCACACTGTCAGCACAGAGCCCAATGCAGGGTTCCATCTCACGAACCACGAGATCACAACCTTAGATGAAATCAAGACTTGGATGCTTAACCAACCAGGTGCCCCAACATACACCTTTAGTTCTAAGCAAGAACAGATGAGTAAATCAGCAACAAGCCATTCACACTAGATGGATTCTCCTATGAAACAGAGTCCCCATTAGAGAGCAGAGAAGGAACTAGGCCAGCAGGTGGCTCATAGCCAGGCAAGGTGGAGATGGCTGGAGTCCTTTGTGAAATCGGAGAACAGGTGACAACAGGTGTAAATGAATAAAGGTGAAAGTGACTTGAAGAGTCAAGAAGCTCTCAAGGATGTCATATCGGAAAATTTATGAGAAGGATGTTGAATTTTCTGACGAATCTCAACATTTAAGATGAGTTTTCCAGGCCAAAGACTATTCGAACCTCCATAAGCCAAGCGTCCTCTTTGTCGCCTGTGGCTTTATACCTTCTTTCAGCGGCCTGCTGCGTAATGACGGTCAAAGAGCAGAGCCAACCTTGAGCAAGCTATGGGAGATGTCAGCTTTGGGTGGGCTGCCCCTTACTTTCTCTTTCCGCTTTCACCTTCCTCTAGGTGCCAGTCCATTTACTCATCTCTCAAAAGAAAACGCCCAGCCTACTGACCCATTCTTCTCAGCCTTTCTCTCCAGCAAAGCATGCTACTTTGAGGGATTCATAGAGACTTTGAGTCACACACATGTGTAAGTAAATGGCTAAGAGAAGTGGATCTGACGTGGCTCCTGGGGAAAAAAACAAAAAACCAAAAAACACCGTAAGGTGAAGTGATGAATTTCCGATTATGGAGTTGGAGCCATGCAGGAAGGGGGCAGGGGGACGCCTGCCCTGATGTGCCCCATGCTGCCACTCCAAGAAACCCATAAAGCTATAGAGCAATTGCTACCTGCTTTGCCTCTTGCTATATTGTCACACTTACCAAAGAACCCAGTGTACCCTCAAGCAACATAATAGTTACAAAGGATGTCCACATTTATGTTTTGAAGGTAATATGTAGAGCGGGAAAAAATATCTTTTTTGATCTAAGTGTAGGACGGTATTTTTTAGGCCCTTCCCCAACTCACAGTGAATTTGCAGGATTATAATACCCATGATGAGCCAATACTTGTCAAAATGAACGGTGAGGTTAAACTAAGTACTTTGAGGCTTCCTAGGGAATGCATTCTTTACGAAGAACTAAGGATGTGGTAGTGACCAAATGTTTTCACCCCAAACGCCGTGAGTCTACGTGCAATTTTGCATTGAGAATGTGCCTTTCCAGATAAGCCTCAAACCAGATACCGAAAGACAAGTGCCCTCTGCCCGACACTACCACATGCAAGACTGATCGAGTTACTCAACAGATGACACCCAGCTCTAGCCTAGAAAATAATAATCGTTTCTCTGCTGTGTAACTTCCACACTTCCCTCCATTAGGTGGAAGGACATGAAAACCAGCAGAGCAGGGGCCCCACGGGGTTTCTGCAGTTGCGAGTTCTTAGATCCTACAGACTGAACGTATATGTATGCTGATCTACACACCAAAAAGTACCAATGAAAAAGTCAAACACCGCTAGGCCCGATTCACGAACTTTCGGGCGGATGATTACAGAATAGGACTTAACTTTTTGCCGCTATTGCTTACTGAGGTATACTTTACATATGGTAAAGTTAAATATTCTCAGGTGTATTCTCTGAGTTTTGACAACCTTACAGTCAGGCATCCACCGTCACAATAAAAATTCCTGAGGGGAAAATGGGTGATGGGCATTGAGGAGGGCACTTGTTGGGATGAGCACTGGGTGTTGTATGTAAGTGATGAATCACAGGAATCTACCCCTGAAATCAAGAGCACCCTGTATACTGTACGTTAGCTAACTTGACAATAAATTATGTATTTTTTAAAAAAATTCCTTCACATCAGGGGCACCTGGGTGGCTCAGCCGGTCGAGCGTCCAACTTCGGCTCAGGTCATGATCTCACAGCTCGTGGGTTCCAGCCCCGCGTCGGGCTCTGTGCTGACAGCTCAGAGCCTGAAGCCTACTTCAGATTCTGTGTCTCCCTCTCTCTCTGCCCCTAACCCACTCGCATTCTGTCTCCGTCTCTCTCAAAAATAAATAAACATTAAAAAAAATTTTTTTTAATTCTTTCACATCAGAAGGTTGCCTTGTGCCCCTTTGAGGCTAATGCCCTCCCTTCATCCCAGGCTCCTGGAAACCACCAATCTGATTTCTGTCCTTATCCTTCTACCCTTTCTAGAATGTCATATAAGTGGAATCAAACAGTAAATAGTCATTTGTATTTGGCTTTTCACTTTACAAAATGCTTTTGAGACTCACCCATGTTATTGTATGTATCACCACTTCATTGCTTCTTATTGGTGAATAGTATTTCACTCATGGATATACCACAATTTGCTTATCTACTCACAGTTGAGGACATTTGGGCTGTTTTCTAGTTTTTAATGATTACGAACAAAGCTGCTACTAAAATTTGCACCTAAGCTTTGAGGGGTCACCGTCTTCACTTCTCTAGTCTAAATACCTCGGAGTGGGATTCCTGGCTTGTGTAATACATGAATATTTAACTTTATAAGAAACTTCCACACTATCTTCCGAAGTGGCTGCATCATTCCCACCAGCAATGTAGGATAGCTGTGATCCTTCTGCATCCTCGTCAGGGCCAAACGTTGTCAGTTTCCTCGATGTGAGCCATTTTAATAATTCTTCACGAATTTTTTATCTAGCCTGAGCTATAGAACTCCACATTCTAAAAAAAAAAATAAATCAATTGAACATGTCTGCCAGCTGCATCTCCCGGGTTGAATAGGGTCCCTTCAAAATCCACGTTTCACCTTGAACCTCAGAATGTGACCTTATTTGGAAATAGGATCTTTGTAGATGCAATTACTTGTGCGCAGACGAGGTCCTCCTTGATTGAAGTGGGTCTTAATTCCAGTGGCTGGTGTCATTATAGGAGGCCACGCGAAGACACAGAGACAGAGAAGACCACCATGTGACCATGGAGGCAGCAGTTGGAGCTCCCTACAACAAGTCAAGGAACGTCGGAAACCACCAGACGCTGGAAGAGACAGGAAGGATTCTTAGAGCCTCCGGAGGGAGTGTGGCCCTGCCAACATCTTGATGTCAGAATTCTAGTCTCCAAAACTGTGAGAGGATAAAGTTCTGCTGTGATCAGCCACCTCCTTTTCGGAGTTTGTTACAGCAGCCCTATAAAAATGATACACATGAATACAAGCTACAAAACACCAGAATACAAAGAAGTTGATAAGGTTACATTTGGCTTACCTAAAGCTTTCGGAGGATAAAACACATAGTAATTGTTGGCGGGACAATATAGTTCTCATCGGTACAGATATATCATTAGCAGCCTAAATTACTAATAGTCATAAAATACTTGGACTAAGTCTCTAATTCAACTTTACAGTCATCAGACTGAACTTCCATCAGTAAGTCCAAATTAGTGAAGACCTACTTTTTATCAAGAATCAAGGTCAGTCCAGAACCAGAGTCCCAACGGTTCCTAACCTATGGCTGTTGAATATGGGAGACCCACATTTTGCAGACTGTTCTATAAAGAATCATGAGGTCGACTTTCTTTTAGTCTGGCAGTTTGTGGTACAATGTACCCAACCTTAAAGGTTTGTTTGTTTGTTTGTTTGTTGAGAAAGAGGGTGAGACAGCATGAGCAGGGGAGGCACAGAAAGACAGAGCCTCCCAAACAGGCTCCACACTGCCAGTGCAGAACCCAACTCGAGGCCCGAACCCATGAACCATGAGCTCTTGACCTGAGCTGAAATGGAGAGTCAGACTCTTAACCGAGTGAGCCACCCAGGCATCCCAGGGTTTTTTTTTTTTTTTAATTGTAAAATAGTTTGCTCATTTCCCCTGCCATGAGACCAGTTTTGAAAACAAAACTGCTGTTGGCCGAGCCAGTCTTGGCTATTTCATAAATCACACTTCGTTTATCAGTTTTAGCACAAACACCTCTTCCGGCTCCTGAGGAAGAAAATAATCCGGTATTAAACTTCCTTAGATAGGCAGAGGGACCCCATTCCTGCTCCAAAACTCATGAAAGAAGTTGGCTCTTCTGGTACCCTGTTATTCAGAAACACATTACTAGCTCAGTGATGATTATATTAATTTAATAACACAAAATAAAGGACTAGGCGGTCCACAAAAGTCAATAACAGGTTGTAGCTTATGTTACCAATAGCTCAGCAGCTATTACAATTGGATAGAAATCGAGGCAACAGGGCAGACGATGTGGTACAGATGTGTGAGTAGAAATTCCACATGTTTACAATCATTCCTCTACCTACACCATTCAAGACTGAGTTTCTCCCCAGGAGTGACGTGAGATATACAACAAGCCTATCAGTACAACACTACGCGTCATCATAGGGAGATCTGGGAAGAGTCTTTGGCACTTGCTGAGCCCCTCCTGAGTCATGTTCATGTTGTGTGCTGCGAGTAACAGGTGCACCGTACCTATTTCACCAGGGTGGCTGGCGAACGCAATCATGCCTTCCATAACAAGTTTGCGGAGCAAGGCCAAGTGTCATCATCTGATCAGAACCCAACATTGTTCAGTGACCCGGATAAAAATCCGGTTTTTCACTCCTTCTGCTTGCTAGTCAGCATGCGCTGTTCTTTGAGTGTTTGGGAGAACACAGAGTTGGCCTGTCTGTGGGGGACGAGGAATTATAATGTCGGGCCACCCCGTTCCAAGGTTGAGCAATTTCAAAGGACAGGGCTTAGGGAACTTGGAACAATCTGTCCAACTTCACTGTCACTGGGTCTGGCTAAACACAGAAACCAGCCTCTCTAATTCCCGCCCTGCGTCTGGAAAACCATAAACCCAAGTACTACAAATAAAAGGCCATGGAAGAGTGAGTGCCCAGATACCCTTTGGGATGATATGATGCAATCAGATGAAAGCAAATTGGGGTAGGGGCTGTCCCTCCACAAGAAGTTGAGAGAAACAGAAAAAATTAAGACCAAAATGTTTCCCAGCATTCCCATAATTAAGCATCTACCCTTAATTACCAGCAAGAATGTCTATTCAGTTTACAGTGCCAGCACACTGGACAGGGAACAGAAGCTCCAGAGAGGAGCCAAAGCCACTGGTTGTGCTCAGTTTTGTGGGCTAATTAGATGTGGAAACTGAAATTGTGACAATCAGGCAGATATTATTTGCCATTGCAAAATGGTCAGAATTAGGCCTGGGGATCACGTAGATGGACAAATCCTTTCAAGGGAGCTCCAGGTCATTATTACAATTTATGGTAAATACAGCCGGGATGAAATTGACAAACCATTGCACAATGCCCACACGCAAACACGGCCACCAACAAACCAGAAAACTTCCTGAAAGAGAAATGAGACCTGACGGTTGTGGCCTGATGGTGCATTTGGGAAAAAAAGCTAGAAGCGGAGTCTAGAGCCTAGATGAAACTATCAGAGTAGCCTCTCCCCCTGTGCAGATTAACCTAACCCTGAACCTGACTTGGTTGACTTTGAGCAGTCTCTGGTACCACAGAGGCCTCATGCTGCAAAAACCTGGGGCTTATAGTGCAAAAAAAACCTTCAACACTGGGGCTGCAGAACTGACTGAATTAAACCCTTTTAAATCAGATTTTTCTGAGATAAAGCAGGTCACACCAACTAATAAGGAGTTAAAATTTCATTGGCCCATCGACTCCCTGGGGTGCTCAAGGGTTCCTCTGAGCAAGGTCTAGGGTATGGAGTCACCAATTTTTGATAAGAAGAAAAAATGACCAAAAAAACTTGAGAGATCAGATAAGAGAATAAAAGTACTTTTAACCAAAACGGTGTTGACAAACCCCTGGGGTAGCGTTTTATAACCTTTCTGCATCACCGACTACAACACAAACTGCCGGGCTAGTTAAAGGCACACCGCAAGAGGCTGTGTGACGCCGCCGAGAGCGGACTTCAGCTGGAGCCGATCGCGGGGCACATCCGCCCCGCCCCTGGGGCCTCCCCGTGACCCTCTGCTCCCGAGGACTGTGGCCCCTTCGCCCTCCTAACGCAAGCAGCGCCCGCCCCCTGGTCCCGCTGATTGACAGGCTGTGCAGCGACTCCCAGGAGCCCGGCAGAGGGAACTGTCCTACCGCAGCCAATGGCAGCCAAGAGGCGGGACCTGCGGCCGGGAGGCCGTGCTGGTCAGGTGCTCTGCCCCGAGGCGGCTGCAGGTGAGCCGCTGCAAGTTCAAGGGGCGCCGCTCGCTTTCGCCACCTCCCAGCTCTCCGCACGGGTCTGCTGGAGGGAGGCCCCTCCAGACTCACCCTCCAGGTGTCCCAAGCCCATGCGGACCGTCCGGATCGCTGCGAGGGTAAGAGTCCAGGGGAGTGGGCGGCTTGCCTCCAGGGGACTCACACGGGTCCAGTGGTCCTCTCAGACCTCTCCCCCCACTTTCCACTGCACAAGCGCACAAGCCACGTGGGTCACCGGCCGGCTTCGGTCGTTAGAGGTCTACGAATTGGGAACGCACCGTACCCGCGCCCCTTCCCAGTGACTAGGATGGAATCCCAGGGGAGGAGATGGGGCGCTACTTCGTTCTCCTCTCGACGTCTCTTCCCCCGATACACACGGCCTCCTTCTCCCCGTTTCTAGGCGCCCCTTTCCTCTATTTCTAAGGCTGTCTGTGGTGGAAGGATTGGAGGGGAGGAGGAACTGGACAGCAGCCAGGTGAAATCCGGACCCAGAACGAGGGATTCCACTGCACCGTGCAGCATTTTGTGTATGGAAGAAACGAAATCTGAGATTTCTTTCATCCCCACCCCCCACCTCTCTGTTTATTGCTTTATGTCATCGATGTGATAATGTTGGTTCTTACCAAACATTCCTAAGCTGTAGGCAACACTTAGCCTTTGTTTATTTTCCTTTGTCCAGGAAAGGAGCTCTTTCCTGCTTACCACAGTTGCTAAATTAATTTACTTAGAGGAAAAAATCAGGTGTCTCATGTAGCTGATTGTTTTATTAGCCTTAAATTATATTTGTTTCATAACAGACTTCCTTGTGTTTGGAAGGTGAAGGAGAACAGAAGAGGGGAGAGGAAACAGCATCCTCAGCCAGATGGTAGTCAATATATTTGCAGTTCCTTATTGGAACTGATTTGTAACGTTCCTTCCAGAACTGGAAACATTATGGTCATTTGAGAAAAGAGTTTTTTTAAATTTAATTTTTGAACCATTGTATGGAGACCAGTACCTAAAGCAATTTCGGTTTAGGTAATGTTCTAGGTGTGGTGAAATCATAGTTAAAATTTACTGCATCTGAAAGCAAAGCGAGCATGCTGAGCCGTTTTTTATTTACCTGTACTTGTAATATAGCAAGGAGGCAAGACAGGATCTGTGTTTGAGGTTTAAAAATATCTTCAGCATGTTCGGGTCGCCTGGGTGGCTCAGTTGAGTGTCTGACTTCGACTCAGGTCCTGAGCTCGCAGTTTGTGAGTTCCGGCCCCGCATCGGGCTCTGTGCTGACAGCTCGAATCCTGGAGAATCCTGGAGCCTGCTTCAGATTCCATGTCTCCCTGGCTCTCAGCCCCTCCCCCACTAGAAGTCTGTCTCTTTTTCTTTCTCAAAAATAAATAAACATTAAAAAAAGTATCTTCAGCATATTCAAATTAGGAAGGTGGCAAAAGCTGAATTCGGGAGACTTCTTGGCACAAAGTGTGGATGGATCCGGGTTTTGGTGGGCTTATAAATACCTTCATGCAAGAAGGGACAAGGAAAGGAGGGAACCAAAGATCCTGTTTGATGTGCAAGCCCATTGAGAGCTGACAGAATTTACATATGTCTTGCTTATCCATATTGTTTTCTTAGCTTTCTTGAATAGCATAACCGCTTTTTAGAAGTCTATGCAGATTTTAAACAACCAGCCACTCAACAGCCTTGACCCAAGGAGAGCCTTTAATCCTGTCAAGTGCCTTTTTCTCACATATCCCTAAGATTAAGTGTGGGTGAATTTCAGCATCAGGAGAGTCAACACCAAATTGCAGAATTATGTTTCTGTTTGTACTTAATTCAGAAACTAATTGTTTTAGTTTTTAAGAAGGCTATGGCTTTAATTATTAAATGAATGCAGATTACATTTCACAAGTATATTTGAGTGTCACAAATTTTATGTCACTTCAGAAGAACAAGTTCATCTATTTTCTCCTTTTTCCAGTAATATCCCTAACCATGATGAACCAAACATAAGGCCTTGGCTTTGAAAATAGAGGTGTGTGTGTATGTGTGTGTTTAAAGCATTATTGTTGGATTTGCTAATGGTGCTTCCTTATTTCTAGGTTCCTGTCGTTGGTCTAACCATAATGATAAATATGTGTTCATAGGTATTTGACTATATAATTTTTTCTGACCAGAAGTCAGAAGTCTGGGTCCCCTGCAAAAGTTTCTGAAAAGCTTTTGTTTTTCTTAAAAGTAAATGACATCAGGGGCACCTGGGTGGCTCAGTCCGTTGAGCTTCCAACTTTGGCTCAGGTCATGAACTCGAGAGTTCGAGCCCCATCTCTAGCTCTCTGCTGTCAGCACAGAGCCCACTTCGGATCCTGTGTCTCCTCTCTGCCTCTACCCCGCTCACGCTAGCTCTCTCAAAAATTAATAAACATTAAGAAAAAAGTGAATGATATCCTATTTTCAAATGATATTTGGAGAGTTTAGTGAAGTGATTACTTTGAGAAATGTTTTAAAATTCTTGGGAAGGAGAAGTTTCTAAAATGCAACTAAACTTAGTTTTATTATGCAGGTAGCCCCCGGTCTCTTGTTTGAAATGGCGCAACGTAATTCTTCCAGGCTGTGGTTTATGATCTTACTGGGATTCCTAGGTACCATCACTGACAGTTGTGGTTAAGGTATTAAGTATGCCAAAAAAAAAGTATTGCCATTAACTTCTATATGTTTTTTATACAGATTATCTTGCACTGAACTGATCACATACTTTGAAAATGACTGCAAAACTTCTCTGGGTATCCTTCATACTTGCTGCATTAATATTTTCAATTACATTTTCCCTCCAACCAGACCAGCAAAAGGTTCTCCTGGTTTCATTTGATGGATTCCGTTGGGATTACTTATATAGAGTTCCAACACCCCATTTTCATTATGTCATGAAATACGGTGTTCATGTGAAGCAAGTTACTAATATTTTTATCACAAAGACCTACCCTAACCATTATACTTTGGTAACTGGCCTCTTTGCAGAGAATCATGGGATTGTTGCTAATGACATGTTTGATCCTATTCTGAATAAATCTTTCTCCTTGGATAACATGACCATTTATGATTCTGAGTTTTGGGAGGAAGCAACGCCAATATGGATCACAAATCAGAAGGCAGGACATTCTAGTGGTGCAGCCATGTGGCCTGGAGCTGATGTAAAAATACATAATAGCTTTCCTACTCACTACATGCCTTACAATGAATCTGTCTCATTTGAAGATAGAGTTGCCAAAATTATTGAATGGTTTACATCAAAAGAGCCCATAAATCTCGGGCTTCTTTACTGGGAAGACCCCGATGATATGGGCCACCATTTGGGACCTGAGAGTCCGCTCATGGGGCCTGTCATTTCGGATATTGACAAGAAGTTGGGATATCTCATACAAATGCTGAAGAAGGCAAAGTTGTGGAACATTCTGAACCTAATTATCACAAGTGATCACGGAATGACCCAGTGCTCTGAAGAAAGAGTAATAGAACTTGATCAGTATCTGGATAAAGACCACTATATTCTGATCGACCAATCTCCAGTAGCGGCCATCTTGCCAAAAGAAGGTAAGTCTGACCGGGTGGCCGTTTCGGGCCGTTTCGGGCTGTGCCCAGTGCAGTGGAAAGGGGAATTTTTGTTTCTGTAATTTAAATATGGGTGCCTGTGCGTTGGTAATATTCTGGGATTTAACCCTTAGACTCTGAAAAGACAAAATCTCTTCTCTCGGCATGTGGTTTTTCACTTTTTCCAAGAATATTGAAATTGATGTCCTCCATATACTTATGGCAGATGGATTTAACCATTTTGGAGTCGCTGAATATGATGAGAGCTACAGCCTCCTTTCTCAGAAAAATTGAGATGGAAAAACATGTAGAATTTGCGTGCAATTCCAGTGATTTTATGGAGGCTCTAAAGCTTTCTATGGATCCTTTTGCAGGACCCACTTACTAGGGAAGCAGTGCAGTATGGGAAGGAGAAAGTGTTGGCCAATCTGAAGATTTGTTTTTCCTGTCTATAAGGAGAGGAAGTAATAACAACACCCTGAACTTTTTACAAACCTTTCCTCAAAGCCTCATACCAACCTCGTCACCTAAGTGTTACTTCGATTGTAAAGACAGGTGAACAAACTCAGGTTTAACACCCCCAGTTCACAAAGGAAGTGCAGAGCAAAACTCGGACTTTTGCCTTCTGTTTTGTCACCATCTAGAGTTAACTTAGGTATCAAATGAGACCAGATTTTGAAAAACCAAATGCCTCACAAATGAGCATTGTATTCCTTACAAGGGAATACGAAACGGTGAATGTTAAGATCTACGTAGGCACCTGTGCACAGACTTTTTAACAAATTCAGTATAAAATAGCAAGTTTTTTTGTTGAGAAAAGTCACATTAACTCTTCAGTTTTCCTTGTAAACTTGGAGTGTGTTCCCTGTTTGGATGGTGGGAGGCAGAGAGGAAGCCCCAACAAATCAGTGTAAAAAACAAGAAAAGGATTAAAGCTCTGGTCCCAGATTCGCTGCTTGAAGCCACGGGGAGTACTTTGCCACACCTCCAGGGTTTTAAAGAACCTTTTCAGGGCACCTGGGTGGCTCAGTCGTTAAGTGTCCAACTCTTGGTTTCAGCTCGTGTCACGATTTCATGGTTCGTGAGTTCAAGCCCTGCATCGGGCTCTGTGCTGACAGCGCGGAGCCTGCTTGGGATTCTCTCTCTGCCCTCCCGCCCCCACCCTGTTCTCTCTCTTTCTGGAAGAAATCAATAATTTTTTTTAAAAACGGAAGAACTTTTCTATTTTATAAGCTGCTCTCCACCGCGAATCTGTCCTTTTCTCAATGGCTCTCTCACCTTCCAGTCAGCATATTTTTTGGTCTAGAGACTCTCTGCACTAGTATCTCAGAACTCAGCTCTTTGTTTTTATTTGGGTATTTCAGTGCCCTAGACATTTGACTTAGTGTCACCAGTTGGGGGGTGCGTGTGCGCACGTGCATGTGTATGGTTAAGTCTTTAGAGATTTCTAGTTCTATAGACTGTGCTCTCAATTCCGTAAAGTGAATTTACTTACAACAGAAGATGAATCATGTCTGTTTCCCCCCTCAAGATTCTCTCCTCAAGGGGGTAGGAATTCTCAGGTATCTGGCTCTCTTTTGTTATGTTCTGCCTGCTGGTGTTTTACCTCAGTGGGGTTTCTGCAAGAAAGAAATGTTGCTTGACGCCTGTTCCCATGGTGGTTTCTTTGACTGGGACAGGGGCTTGTTCTGAGTGCCTCTCTGCATCCTTCCTCTTTTAGGTAAATTTGATGAAGTCTATGAAGCACTAGTTCACAGTCATCCTAATCTTACTGTCTACAAAAAAGAGGAGATTCCAGAGAAATGGCATTACAAATACAACAGCCGAATTCAACCGATCATAGCAGTGGCTGATGAAGGGTGGTATATCTTACAGAACAAGTCAGACAACTTTCTGTGTGAGTATGTTATATTGTGTCTTCCCATTCTGCATTGTTATTTGCTAAAGTAGAGGCTATGGGTAATACAGCAGTTTATTTCCTGATCGAATAACTAGTTGGTGTCATACATTAATAGCAAATCAAAGATCCCTGGGGCTTTAAAAAGAGGTAATCTTGGGCGCCCGGGTAGCTCAGTTGGTTAAGCATCCAACTGTGGCTCAGGTCATGATCTCAGAGTTTGTAAGTTCGAGCCCCACATCAGGCTCTGTGCTGATGGCTCAGAGCCTGGAGCCTGCTTTGGATCCTGTGTCTCCCTCTCTATCTCTGCCCCTCCCCTGCTCATGCTCTGTCTCTGTCTCTCTCTCAAACATAAATTTTTAAAAAAACAGGTAATCTCCCAAATGTTTATTTCTCTTGAAGTCGTCAGACCAAAGATATGCAGAGTGCCCTGTACCTCTAATTATAACTGTCGTGTTCCTGAGAAAAACATAACTGAAATGTATAAATTGGATTATTTTCTGCATCTGTTTTATGTTCTGATATCATAATAATTTAATCTCTTTCTGCATTCTAATTTAATTAGCTTTCTAGGTGTTTTTTTTTTTTTTTTTTGCCCTTCTGTCTCTACCAAATATAGGCCAACTTTGTTTTGTACCTTGGAAACATTTCTAAAAAGAAGTGCATCTGGCATGGGTAATCATATATCAAGATATATTTTTCTAATACTTAGCAATATAATTTTGGAGAATAAATGTCAGATACAATGGCAATCCCATTCGAAATTCAAACATGCAAAATAATGTGCTTTCTGCCATCCTTAATGTATACTTTTTTTCTTATATAGCTTTTAACAAGTTAGTGAGATGGAAAAGCCATCCATAGGATTTCACTCTTCTTCATTGGGTCTGTCATTTGCATATTTGCTTTCAAACTGCCTGCCCTCTCCCCACTCTGCTTTGTATTGCCAGTGACTGACTTCTACAGACTAAATTTCACAGGCTCCTTTGCAAACTGGCTTCTGGTAAGTGTTGACCAGTTGGCCAGTAGAAGACAGTCACAGGGGTTTGGGAGGCAGGAGTTTGGAAGAAGCCAGGATATTTGTCCTCCATGTTCTCTATCTTAGGCTGTGTCTCTAACAGTGAACTCATTTCCTCTGTTAGCTCCCTCTGGACAACTTTTCTGTCTACAGCCTGAGCTCCTACTGGGCAGCCCTGACTTTTGGGCTCTGGTTAACCCCACCTCTTCCCTTCTGTCTCTCCAGCCCTGTGAGGCCAAGGGGACATAGGAGATTCCTACTATTCCTCATCCTTGGGTAACCTTGCCATCGCTGTGTGCTTCTCCGCTCTTAACACTTTTGTAACTGGTCCCCATATGAAATTCCCCCTTTTGGGCTACCTTGAGTGGGTAGGTTCTGCTTTCCTGGTCGACGTGGATATTAACATGACTGCTGCCCAGTTCACTAGGAGTCGTTTCTCCTCTGTTACTTGGATGATGAAGGAAGTTTTGACATAGTATATCAAAACCATATAGACATGTTTTTTTCAGCATTGGTCCTTGATATATCCAAGAGAGGTACAGAAATGTCCCTTTAGGTAGAATTGGGTTCCTATCATGTCTGTTGACGCAAAGAAAAGCGGTTGCCTGGCCATGGCATTTGTAGTACATATGGGAGTCATAGTGGCACATATATACAGGAACATGGTTTCTGGTTCCCGAAACAGGTGTTCCATACAGATAAGGATCTGAAGCCAATATTTAATCACACCAGGGGAGCTGTTTTAGGAAAGCCTTTAAAAATCATTTCTTTTGGGGCGCCTGGGTGGCGCAGTCGGTTAAGCGTCCGACTTCAGCCAGGTCACGATCTCGCGGTCCGTGAGTTCGAGCCCCGCGTCAGGCTCTGGGCTGATGGCTCAGAGCCTGGAGCCTGTTTCCGATTCTGTGTCTCCCTCTCTCTCTGCCCCTCCCCCGTTCATGCTCTGTCTCTCTCTGTCACAAAAATAAATAAACGTTGAAAAAAAAAATTAAAAAAAAAATCATTTCTTTTAAAAAAAAAAAATTGAGGGGGGGGCATGAGAATAACTGTTGCCTTTGTATGTTTAGATTTTCAAATTTTTATGTATGGTGCAGAGAGCTTTTATGTTAGAAGAGTTGCATTCAGAAGATGGGGTTGTTCCATCTCTGAGGGGATTTGTACTTTACAGTTAATGTAAATTTAAGGTGCTCTCTTGAAATTTTGGTTTGGTGCACTACAATTACACAATAGATTGGTCGCACCTATTTTTGGTAGAAAACCTTAATAATGCTCCTATTTATGTTATATTATGTTCAACATAATTATTTTATTTATTTTGAGAGAGAGAGAGTCCCAAGCCGGTTCCATGCTGTCAGCGCAGAGCCTGATGTGGGGCTCAAACTCAGTAAGCGTGAGATCATGACCTGAGCCAAAATCAAGGGTTGGATGCTTCCCCAACTGAGCCACCCTGGTGCCCCCTCAATGTTATTATTTATTCAACGAATATATGAAATAATTATTTCTTCAACAAATAAGTACTGGCCTGTATATTCCTCTCATCCCGAGTTCCACAAGAGAACGAAATCCTACTGTCCAAAAGCAGTGGTTCACAAATACGTTCCCTGGACCAGCAGTATCCAAATCACATGGGAACTCATTAGAAACGCAAATCTTGGGCCTAACCCAGACCTACTGAGCTAGGAAATGTGAGGGTAGAGCCCAACAATCTGTGTTACATGTGTCCCCCAGCCAAGAAGTCTCACACACAGAAGGAAGTTTGAGAACCACTGCCCTCAGGCATCCATTATTAAATATCGTCTGTTGCATCAAGCAGATATGGTTGGGGCCACTACAAAATGAAGTCCCTACTCATGGGAAAGGGTTTAGAAGGCATGAGTTCACTTCAAATCTGATTTTCTAGGAAGAAGTGTGATATGAGAGAATTATCTTTGCCTTCATGATTGAGAGTCTAGATCCCAACTTTTCACGGAAATGAGCACAGCTATCATCTAGCCCATTACAAATTACATAATGGCATATTTCCCAGGGTTACTTCAATTAATTAGCTAGAATAACATATAATACTAGTCAGGTAATTAGTGATTTCATAAATCCAACATTATTTTGACTTGAATAAAGTCAAAAAAGAGTCGTGGCATTCAGAATGACTTCTTCTGATGGATTGTGCCAGGCAGATATGGAACTACTTTGAGGCGATGACTCAGGGTGAGTTCATGACTTTCAGAGGAGCTGTTTTAGGATTTTCTCTTTTGCAGTGTTGTGTTCCAATTGCCTATTTCCCTGTAGTGAATGTGGGATATGGAGACTGATTTGCTAATCATTCTCACCACCTTTAACATACATCCTGACCGGGGGGGCCGGGGGGGGGTGCCTGGGTGGTTCAGTTCATTGAGCATCTGACTCTTTATTTCAGCTCAGATCACGATCTCAGGGTCGGTCATGGGATCGAACCCTGCATCGGGCTCTGTGCTGAGTGTGGCACTGCTTGAGATTCTCTCCCCCCCCCCCCCCGCGCCCCTCTCTCCAGCTCGTACTCTCTCTCTCAAATAAATACTAATAATAATAATTTAAAAAATAATAATAAGGGGCACCTGGGTGGCGCAGTCGGTTAAGCGTCCGACTTCAGCCAGGTCACGATCTCGCGGTCCGTGAGTTCGAGCCCCGCGTCGGGCTCTGGGCTGATGGCTCAGAGCCTGGAGCCTATTTCCGATTCTGTGTCTCCCTCTCTCTCTGCCCCTCCCCCATACATGCTCTGTCTCTCTCTGTCCCAAAAATAAATAAACGTTGAAAAAAAAATAATAGTAATAAGATAAAATAAAAGCCTGACAATTGTCTTAGGTTGCCACCTTACCATCTGTGGCTGCTTCCCCTCACACCCTGATACACCAGGCACACATGCCTTTAAATTGCAGTTTTTATGATGCAGGAATTTTTGTCCATCAATTTTATATCTCTTGATAAATCCGAAGACTTGTAAAGTTTTTACGTGTGGCCACACAAGTACACAATGCTAAATTGTAGTTTGATCCGAACCACCAAATGTCACTAGTGGATTGTAGCTGTTGCCCGGGGTTTGATTTTTGTGGCATCTTTTGTTTTCTTAATTTACTGTGTTTCCCTTTTCATTGGTTAATTATAAATTGGTTGTCCTTATGACTAAGAACGCCTTTATCCCTTTATCTTGAGAACATCATTGGAATAAATATTTGCTGAATATTAGTTTACCTGCCACAAAACAATGACGACAACAACAACAACAAAAAAATCACTCATTTTTCCCTGACTTGGCTCAGCTTTGCCCTTTACTCTTCCTCCTCTGCTGTTTCAGGTATTTTCAGCCTGCGTGAAAGATTTGTGATCATGTGACTTTTCATTTTCTAAAGTGAATGGTGATATTTACGACAACAGAGATTGTTCATAAAAGATTATCTTCTTTTAAAAGACAGACTAGATACATGTTGCATTCAAGGTCAGACTTTGGTGATACCACTTACTTTCGTATCAATGCCATCTGGTTGGCTAACTTACCCATTCGTCTTATCTTTCCAGTAGGCAACCACGGTTACGATAACGCGTTAGCAGAAATGCATCCGATATTTTTAGCCCACGGTCCTGCCTTCAGAAAGAATTTCACAAAAGAAGCCATGAACTCCACAGATCTGTACCCGCTACTCTGCCACCTGCTCAATATCACTGGCATGCCACACAACGGGTCGTTGAGGGGCGTCCAGGATCTGCTCAGTTCAACAACCCCGAGAGTGTTTCCTTACACGCAGAGGCCCACCCTCCTCCATGGTAGGATCAAGCCAAGGGAAGATGAGCACGAGGCGTCGTATGCGTATTTCCTAGGGGTCTCTCTTGGCAGCATTTTGGTTCTCGTATTTTTTGTAATTTTCATCAAACATTTAATTCGCAGTCAAATACCTGCCTCACCAGATATGCAGGCTGAAATAGCTCAACCATTACTACAAGCCTAACGCTACTTTAAAGTGGAGGTTGTGTAATGGCTGTCCGTGTTTAAGGGTTTCAAATTCTAAGAAACCAGTTTTGGACATTCGCGCAGATCAGTAAACAGTTGCATACATATACAGGCACAGCCCCCCCGCACACACACATGCGTGCACACACACGCACGCATACACACATACATCAAACACACACATAGACCAAATGCCCATACCTATAAAGGATTAAAATGAGGAAGTATATTTCTGTGGCTTTCTCCGGCTTAGGGGTAGATAAAATGCTGCTTTATTTGGACTTGGCATGTACAATGTATATATTTAGCAACTTTGCACTATCTAAAGTTCCTTATACATTGCACTTTAAATTACTCTCCTAAAGGGCACTTTTATGCGAAATGCACTTTATTGACAATTATGTCTTCTAGCTTGGTTGGCAAAGGCAGTTTTTTCGGCCAACGTCGCAGAATACTTGTTATTTCTTGTTCAAGCTGAATGAAATTTCTAACAATTCGTGAATACTGTAGAAATCTATCCCCTTATACTGGGAGTGCAAGAAGAAAGTCAAAACTGTTGCAAATTAAATGTGATGACATTGAAGTTTGGAAAGACGCATTCCCAATAGCAGGACTCAACTGTGGGCATTTCTTCTCACACTTCTTTTTAAAAGACATGTGTTTTCATTTTATGCTTCCTAAAAAAAAAAAAAAAAAAAGACTCAAGTGCTGACAGGTTTGTCCTAAACATACTGTTTCTGTCATGAAATTCATTGTTCTTATTTTCTGATGCGTCATTTTGCTCTGATTATATGATAACGAAGACACCATAAACATAGAAGACACCATAAACATAGGAAGGACTATGTCCTTCCTACATAGTCCAGCACTGGCCTGTTCTGAACAGAAGAGATTGGGGACCACCTCAGCAATGTCTTCCCTTGTTCTGTAATTCTCTGCTCCTTTGAAAACCGAATCACTGCTAATGACATTAAAACTCAAAATAGATACAACGATGTTTCTTTTCTTTCTGGTAACCTGTAGGAACAGAGTACGAGCATCTTTAAGATTTGAGCACTTGCAGATCCACAGGCGAGAGAGAGCTCAAGCTGTGTAGGTCACTCCATTCTCAAAAAGGGCTGCGAGGAGCTAGGGAAGGAACATTAGGTGGGACTGTGCCTGAGATGTTCACACTGTACCCAGAGCGGTGCTAAAGGACGCCTGATGGCAGAAATCGGCAAAATAGCCCCTCGAGGGGACAGGTATCGAAGCAAGGGGAGCTGAGATCACAGCCTTATTTTCATGAAATATCTGGATGCCCCCTCACCGGGTGCTCCGTGAGATCAAAGATGAAGCCAAGGTCACAGGCTTTGACCACCTGGGTAGTTTTATCATCTGCCTGGACACTCAGCTCTTCTCATCCCGACCACCAAAGCTGTGCTTTAGGTCTCTGAAGTAGTCAGGCTGGGGAGACCTATGGTTTACCTGCAGTTTCTTAGAGGAAAGAGAAAACCCTGGAAAGAACAGCTTTCTTCGGAAAAAAAAAAAAAAAAAAAAAAAAAACCCAGCTTATAGACAGATGGCCCGCAGATAGTATTGTGATTCTGTGTATATTAATGTACCCGCTGGCTAATGAACAGGTAAAATGGTATATGTATTCCAGAAATAGAGGATAGAGCAGATGTAAGGAACAAGGAAATATTTTTCCCTTCAAAAGTATAGTTGTGAGGCACCTGGGTGGCTCAGTTGGTTAAGCATCCAACTTTGGCTCAGGTCATGATCTTGTGGTCCATGAGTTTGAGCCCCGCATCAGGCTCTGTGCTGACAGCTTGGAGCCTGGAACCTGCTTCAGATTCTGTTTCCCTCTCTCTCTGCCCCTCCCCTGCTAATTCTCTCTCTCTCTCAAAAATAATAAACATTTGTTTTAAGTACAGTTGCATTGGGGCTGGGTGCCTGGATGGCTCAGTCAGTTAAGCATCCGACTCTTGATATTGGCTCAGGTCATGATCTCATGGTCGTGAGATCAAGCCCCACATGGAGTTCAGCATGGAGCCTGCTTGGTAGTGTCTCTCTCTCTCTCTCTCTCTCTCTCTCTCTCTCTCTTTCTCCTTCCCCCACTCGTGCACACACACACACACTCTCTCAAAATAAGTAAATAAATATATTTCTAAAAGTGAATAAATCCATGTAATTGTCACTTTAGAGGAGAAATAGAAAACAGACCATTACCAGCACTCCAGAAAGATCCTCAGTTCTCTTCCCAGTCACTCCTCGCTGCCTGCAAGAAACACTGTCCTGACTTGGAATGCAATGGAAGAGTTTCCCCTGCTTAAAAATTTTATTTTTATGATCATACGATATACTTTTATGTTTGTTTTTTTCCACGCAAGACCACGTGACTTTCCTCCAAGTCCTTGTGTGCGCATTGCTTTGTTTATTCTCCGTGCTTCATGGAATGACATTATGTGAATATACCACAATCTGGATTCTGTTTTTGGATATTTGAATCATTTCCGGTTAGATGTTACCGTGAATAATGCCGCCCTGAGTATTCTCTTACACGTCTTTTGGTGCGTACACGTATATGATTTTGTTAGCTATATTCTTTACATCCACTATTTAGCCTAGACTTTCCCAAAAGCAGAGACCTAGGCTTGGATACAGGCAATTTTTGTGTGAATTGATCCCAAGAAACAAGAGTGAGGAACAAGGAATGAAAGAGATGTGGAAAAGCCTATATGAGCAGAAGTCGGAGAGTTGGCCGCTGTTATGGCTGGTGCTCAACCTCACCGCGCCTTCAGAGGGGCCTTATGGAATAAATCTCAGAACTGTCTGCCTGAGGAATGCAAAACATTTGTCCGTCAACTTCCCAACCCTCCCCTGGTTAGGGGTGGCTGCATGGGTATTGACTCCATGGATTTCTGGGTAATGTATGCACAAGTTCCAAGTGTGAGCTCATAGGCACCCAGCGCCATCGTGTCCGGGCCAGGAAGAACAAGGCTCAGCATTGTCAGGTTGCTTCTGTGGGAAGCCGGTCTGTGCCAGGATGAAACTGGAGTTAAGGTGTGGGCCGAGTGGATTTGAGACACAGGGGATGTCTAATACGGCCACACGTATACGGATTCTTCGTTTTAACCAAGGTCATCAATTCTGTTCATCTGTTTTTTTCTATCCTTGTGTCAACACCATACTGAATAATTACAACTTTATGATGGTTCTTGACATCTGGTAGAGTAAGTGCTATCATTTTATCTTTCTTCAAAATTGTCTTGGTCCTTTGCATTTATTTTTTTTTTAATGTTTATTTATTTTGAGGGGGGGGTTGGGGAGAGAGAGAGAATGCCACCCAGGCTCTGTGCTGTCAGCACAGAGACCAATGTGGAGCTCGATCCCACAAACCTCAAGATCGTGACCACAGCTGAAGTCAAGAGTCGGGTGCTCAACCAACTGAGCCACCCAGGTGCCCTGGCCCTTTACCTTTCTGCATAAATTTGAGTCGGTTAATACAATTCATAAAAATTAAATAAAACTCTGTTGGAATTGTTTGGACGCAGTGACCAATTTGAGGAGAATTGACGATCTTTACAATATTGAATCTTTCAACCCAAAATCATGCACAGCCTTCTACTATTTTGGTCTTTCTCAATGCCTTTCGATGCTATAATTTCCTGTGCAAAAATCTGCATGTATTTTGTTAGGCTTATCCTGAGATAGTTCATGCTTGTTGATATCAGTATAAATGATACCAGTTTTAAATTTTCATTTTCTGTTGATATATAAAAATACACTTGATCTTTATATATTGACCATATAGCAAGCAATTTCATTAAGCTTCTGGTTTGTCTGACTCCTTTGGATTTTCTGTGTATGTAATCTTGTCATCTGTGGGTGTGACAGTTTTATTATTTTTCGATTGTAATATGATTTCTTTTTCTTGCCTTACTGAGTTGCTAGCACCTCCAATGCAATGTTAAATAAAAGTGGTGATAGTGGACAGCCTTGTCTTGTTCCAGATTTTAGAAGAAAAGCATTGAGTATTTCACTATTCAGTCTATTAGTTGTATATTTACATAATTGTGATATGATTCAGTATGATGTTAGCTGCAGGCCTGTGGCAAATATATCAGCTTGAAGTTCTCCTACAAATTTGTGGGGTTTTTTAATAATAAGTTGATGTTAAATTTTGGCAAATGCTTTTTCCGCATTTATTAACATGATTTTGTTTTCCTTCTTATCAAGACAGAGGTTAACATTGATTTTCAAATATCAAAACTAATGTTGCACTTCTGGGATAAACTTTGCTTGTTAATGTGTATTATCCTTTTGAAATACTCAGAACTGCCAAACTCAATTAGGTATTTTGTGAAAGAATTTTTGCTCATAGGCAAATTGGTCTGTGGTTTTCTTTTAACATCCTTGTCAGATTTGGGTACCAGTGTCATACTGGTCTCATAAAACTAGTTTGGATATGTTTCTTTTTGCTCTATTTCCTGTAAGAGTTTGTGTAAAATAATTTCCTCCTTAAATGTGTGATAGAACTGGGGCGCCTGGGTGGCTCAGTTGGTTAAGCGCCTAAACTCGATTTCAGCTCATGATCTCATAGCTTCCTGAGTTCAAGCCCCATATCGGGCTCCATGCTAACAGCACAGAGCCTGCTTGGGATTCTCTCTCCCTCTGTCTGTGCCCCTCCCCTACTCCCCTGAGTGCATGGGTGCTGTGTGAATGAATGAATGAATGAATGAATGAATGAATGATTTTTTAAGAAATGTGTGATAGAACTAATCAGGGAAACCACCTGGACTTGGGAGTTTTCTTTGTGGGGATGTTTTCGATAAGAAATTAATTTTTGTGATAGACATAAGGTTATTAAGATTTTCTGTTTGATTTTGTATCAGTTTTAGTTGTATTTTTCAAGGAATTGGTTCATTTTATCAAAATTGACAAACTTAATGGCACATTTCCTTGATATCCTTTTGAAATAAGTAGGATCTAGAAGTGATGGCCCCTCTTTTATTACTGATATTACTAATTTGTGCTACCTCCCTTTTATTTCAGTCAATCTTGTTAGGGCCTTGTCAGCTTTACCATTTAAAATTCCAAAATTTAGCTTTATTATTTGTCTTTTCTATTTCATTAATTCTGATTTTATATTTATTCTTTTTTTCCACTCGCTTTGAATTATTTTCCTCATCTTACTAGCCTCCTACAGTGGAAGCTTAAATCATTAATTTTGAACCTTTCTTCCTCTCAAAGACAAGCATTCAAAGTTAGAAATGTCTATCTAAGTGCTGCGTTAGCTACATTCTACAGAGTTTGGTATGCTATTTAGAAGTGCATTGTTTAATATTCAAGGCTTCTCTGGATCTCATTGTTACTGAATCTATAAATCCATTGTGGTCAGAAAACATGCTTTGTAAGACTGCGATCCTTTGAGATTATTTACTGAGCCTTGTTTCATTGTCTTGCATATGATCTATCTTGGTGATAATTCCGTGTGCACTTGAAAAAGAACATGTCTTTTATGGTTGGGGCTGTAATCTCTAAATGCCATGTAAGTGAATATGGTTGCTATCACCACTCAGGTCTTCTAGATCCTTACTGATTTTTTTCTTGGTCTAGTTGTATCAATTATTTAAGAGAGGAGAACTAAACTCTTCAGTTATGTTTATGGAGTCTTTCTTGAGTTCCATCGCTTTTTGATTCACGAACTTTTTTTTGTTTGTTTTAACGTTTATTTATGAGAGAGAGACACAGAGTGCGAGTGGGGGAGGGCCAGAGAGAGAGAGGCAGACACAGAATCCAAAGCAGGCTCCAGGCTCCGAGCTGTCAGCACAGAGTCCGACGCGGGGCTTGAACCCACAAACTGTGAGATCATGACCTGAGCCAAAGTCAGACGCTGAACCGACTGAGCCACCAAGACGCCCCTGATTCACAAGCTTTTAAGTTCTGCTTTTAGGTATGAACCCTTAGAATGGTCTTCTTGATATATTTGTCTTTTTGTCGTGGTGAAATGTCCCTATCTCTGAAAATTCTTGTCTTGAAGATGACTTTATTCCAGCTATCACATGGTTAGTTTACATGGTGTATCATTTTCTGTCCTTTTACTTTCAATCTGCCTTTGTATTTAAAGGGTAGGCTACGTACAGCTGGTTCTTCTTTTCATCCAGTCTGACACTCTCTGACATTTAATGGGAATGTTGTCTATTTACATTTAGTGATTGATATGGTTGAGTTTCCATTTTGCTTCCCTCCCCATTCTGTATTGGTCTATAGTTTCATTGGGGGGGGTGCTTTTATCAGGTTTTATATCCATGTTATAGTCACCTCAAAAACCCACATTTTTTTTTTCTAAAGCATGTTTTATGAGGCGAATGTAACATTGATAATCAAGCCTAATGAAGAGGCAATGAGCAAGATTCTTAGCTTTGGGGTCTGTACCCTGTTGTACAATAGTTTATAATTTGCCCAATCTCTGATTCAGAAATTGGTCTGTTTTCATGTCCTTTCTCTACGGAAATCAGTTTTGTTCATCTTTTTCCTAGGAAATTATCCATTTCGTCTGTATTTCCAAACTTATTTGTGCCAAATAGTATAAAGTAAGCTTAATATTTTTCAGTGTTCTGCTGGTCTCTTTTTCATCTATGTTTTCTCTCCTTCCACACTTCCACCCGGTTTTTTATGTTGGCTTCCAGGCCCTCCACTGCCTCTTCCAGAATTTACAGATGCCATCGGGGGCTCCATTTTTTTTTACATTTCCCCCTTCTTGTGAATTGTGGCCTCTTGATCCCTCACTTTCTTTGTAATTTTTCAGTGCTTTAGCACAGGTCTTTTATACTTTGTCCAGATTTTTCCGAGTCCTCACCAAGAGGGTTGGTTTGAATTACATACTCCATCATTTTACTGAAAACAGAACTTTTATTATTAAAAAAAAAAAAAAAAAGGCTTAACAAAAATTTTGTGTATAAGACCTCTCTCTCCTCGGTGGAAAATTCAAACAACGTGTAAGTCTAGTACTGGGTCTGGGTCTAACCAGTATGAACCATTTTACAAAATATGTTTGTAGAGTGGGGTTGTCTGGATTTGCTTTGGGGTTAATTTCCATTGATCCTTTCCACCAACCTCCGCTATGAAAGTGAAGTTGAGTAAGCCTGGTAGGGAAGAAAAGAATGCCGACTGGGTCCCTGGCAACTCAGCTCTTTACCACAGGAGGGCAGTCTGAACTGGAGACATCTGTAAACCATCACTGGGGCGCTGTCACCCGAGGAGCTCCCTGGATTCAGTTTAATGGTGGAAATCAGTTTTCTGTAGTCAAGGAGGTAGAAGGTACCTGGACAAGTAGAAGGCTTGCCTGGCAGTCGGGCTTGATTTTTGGGTAGGACTCAGCCCTTGCCAGGTAATGTGGCCATGGGAGAGGAGTCACATCTCTGAGTTATTTCGGCCGCGACCACCCCCTGCACACACACATCCATTAAGAATACGGAACACGTTCTGATCAGCATCTCTGTGGGAGGTTTTTGCCTTAATGTCTTTGTTTTTCTTGAAAGATATGAAGCAAACCATTCAACTAAAAAAAATATTCACGGAACAATGAAAAATGAAACTCCAAAGGGTTTATGCCAAAAAGCAAACCAGTCCTCTGCAGCCTAACTCGACAGGACCCAACAGGCTCGTTTGGATTCTCCTGTTCTCTGAAGCTGTGCATGTTTCTGTGTGTGTTGGGGGAGGGAGGACGGTAACAAAACCCAAGTACAGGCACCAAGGAAGCTGGGGGTCAGGGAAAGAGGTGTGACGCTGGCATCCAAACTTCAGGAAGCACACGGCCTCGAAAATGGTTCTGTATCCAAGGATCTCAGCAGCAAGAGTTAAACCATGAGTAGACAGAATTTGTTGGTATAGAAGTTTTACCACTTGTGAGATACGGCAGAGCTCTCTTCCCAAGTACCTTTTACTCGTTTCCTCCCACAGTTCCTAGCAGTGTTTGCTTAGTATGAATATAGGGAATGAATTTATCACTGCTCTACTAGAGGAAAACTTTGTGGAATCTGTACTCAATTAGTATGCCTATTTACAAAACACAGTTTAACTACTTCTATGGCTCTTGACAAAACATAGTTTAAATACTATAATCCCCCCTTCACCTCTAGAGTTTTGTAATCAGCTTTTTCAAACTTCTTCCCTTCTACTGTACATGAATAAGTTACAGTTTCGGAAGTTCTACAAAATTTATCTTGGCCTTCTTTCCAATGATGTCCTCATGCTAGATTGTATACTTATACACTGTTTTAAAAACCTGGTTGGGGGGGGGGGCACCTGGATGGCTCAGTCAGTTAAGCTTCCAACTCTTGATTTTGGCTCAGTTCATGATCTTACAGTTCGTGGGTTTGAGCCCCACACTGGGCTCTGCATTGACAGCACAGAGCCTGTTTGGGATTCTCTCTCTCTCTCTGTCCCTCCCCTGCTCACATTTCCTCTCTCTCTCAAAATAAATATTTAAAAAAATAAGAAAAATAAATAAAAATTTGGTTAAATATTTACGTAATCCTGGCTTTAAAAAAAGTCTGTAGGGGCACCTGAGTGGCTCAGTCGGTTAAGCGTCCGACTTCAGCTCAGGTCACGATCTCGCGGTCTGTGAGATAGAGCCCTGCGTCGGACTCTGGGCTGATGGCTGAGAGCCTGGAGCCTGCTTCTGATTCTGTGTCTCCCTCGCTCTCTGCCCCTCCCCCATTCATGCTCTGTCTCTCTCTGTCTCAAAAATAAATAAACTTAAAAATAAATAAAAAATTTAAAAAGTCTCTAATGAACACCCATGTGGATTTTTGCAGTATTACTGGGTCAGGTCAACATCTATCACAGTTTGTGTATTTTGCAGGGTGACAAATTAAAAAATCAGTAACATTGCATTCTATATTTAATAATTACAGTAAAAATGTTTTTATTCACATAAAATTTTTTAATCATAAGCAAAGTCATTCACTATGGATTCAAACAATATAGTCAAAATATATTTTACTTCAACTTAAGGCACCACATAAAGACTTCTTTAAAGCATACTCATGTCATTTTATTTACACACTATTTTAGGAAATGGCTATAAAATCCACACCTTCCATCTCATCTTTGTCCTTCACTTATAACTTTATGCATTCGCAATGAAGCAAAACCTCCAAATAAAAGGAATTAAATGCCATCATCCTTAAATCTTACCAGATATGGACAAGAGGGGGAGCCACCCAAGAACAATACAAAGGCATGTTTAATCCTTTAATATTCCAAGAATTTATCTTTAAATTCTTATACCAAGCTTGATGAAACCGTAACACAAGGCCTACAATACAGAACACTGAAATAATTTACATTCGAATTCTATTGCTGTTTACCAGAAGAACTCGCACCTTAATAACAGCAGAACTGTCCTTATAAAGGTACTTATTCCGGAAGGCAGCTATGCTCATCACTATACCACCAACGCATAAATGTACTTACTCTGAATTCACTCACTGAATGAACAAAAACTACTTAATAAAAAGTGTTCCTGGGGCACCTGTGTGGCGTCCGACTTCGGCTCAGGTCATGATCTCACAGCTTGTGGGTTCGAGCCCCGCATCGGGCTCTGTGCTGACAGCTCAGAGCCTGGAGCCTGCTTCGGATTTTGTGTCTCCCTCTCTCCCTGCCGCTAACCCACTCGCATTCTGTCTCTGTCTCTCTCAAAAATAAATAAACATTAAAAAAAATTTTTTTTTAAAAAGCGTTCCTATTACCTTTGAGTATTGTTGTCATCAACAGTTAAGTGTTTCCCAGAGCCAAATACTTCCTATCACCCAGAAAACATGTCAGGACATATAGGAGTCACTTACTTAACAAAATCCACACCAAAACCTTAATGTAAAGGGCTGGCTTCACTAAAAGATTTTCTCAGAGCACGAGAGGAGTCATTGGCTTTAACGATGATAATTTTTCAAAGATACAAATGAATTAACACAAAGTTCAATAATATATAAACGTCTCTTTGAGCAAATAAATACTGTTTTGTCCCATCAGCATATATACATAAAAAATTTTACAATTTTAATTAAAGTTAATATTTTGAGGATGGAATGAAAGACAAATATGTAAAGGTCTTATTCAAAAGGGTAAGACACTGACAGGCTCTTTCATCCTGTATGAAGTCCACTCACAGGCTGGATGCTGTGTATAGATTTCTGAAACTCCTAACCACCAAACTAATGCGATCACGAAAACTCACGGCATTGTAGGGACCAAGCTCTATTGGGCTAGTATGAAATATTCTATTTTAGATACTTCAAAATGTGTCCACTGTTTTAAATGTGGCTGTTCCAGTCTTTTTTTTTTTAATGGAAATTGAAATAGAAAATTTTCTTTTATTTTGTTCAGAAAAACTATTAACTTTAGGGTAACTTTTATGTGAGGAAAAAAAATCAAAATTTGTCAAAAAGCAAAATTAGTCCTATTGGTTTTATTTCGTTTATTATGCTGTTCTTAACACAGTCCACTTATGACCAATAGCATGGACTATTTATGCAGGTTGTAGAAATGCTTCTCAAGAACCCCCAAAACAATAGGCATCAAATGCTAAGATCACAAAATTAGCAGTGACCAAACAGGATGAATTATATGTTTGATGACTGGCAGCATTTTTTACTATCATAGAAAATCAACATTTAACTGGGCTGTATATTTGCTGTAGATAATTTATTTTTATCTGAAAGACCGTTACCCAGTTTATTTTATATTGTCAAAACTTTCAAGTTCACACTATTAATGGCCTGCCTCAGGTCTTGATGGATGGTTCTTAAAGCCAGTTTTTTCTTTAACAGATACAACTCAGTTTCCACATAGTAATTTTGATTATTAGAAAGTACCACCTAGCAAGGTAGGATGGTGATTCTTCACAGCAAATCCTTAGCTATGAACATGTATGTTTACAAAAATAGGAGCAGAGTGATTATTTCTATGAACCAAACACCGAAAAAAAAAATCAGAGGTGGCACTCAGGCTACAGAATGTTAACAGTGCTTAGAGTTTAAGCTTAAATTCTGCCACTTAACATATGAATAGTGGAAAAGATCAAAAGATACCAAATCCCATGCCTGAAAAGTAAGGCATAATGTCCCAAAGGTTAGGTATCAAAATCTCTCTTCCTCGTTCTGACCCAATTGAAACCAGATTTGTATTCAGGTCATCAGTTTTTCTGCAGGACTTGATACCTCTGGCTATAATAAACATGAGAAAGTAAAAAATGGTAACAAAAGCCGATGAATTTTCTTCAGTTAGGAATTTAGCTTGTGAGTCAGAAGAAAGTAAACAAATATGAAGTGCAATTATACCGTCTGCCTGACAGCCACGTTCTGTGGAAGTCAGCCTACAGACCAGCCTACCTCTGACACTTTCTGTAAGTCACAGGAAGTCTGCATACTCGTGCACACAAACACACTTGCGCACACACAAATGAATAACTTACACGAAGGCGCTAAGCACAAACAAAGGAAAGCAATTCTATTTTCTTAGTTTCTTATTAGCAACAATCTTTAAAAGAGATCTTTTGAGGCTTCAACAGCTTACGGGTCTAAACAAAGACGCAATGGTGGAGACTGAGGCTTTGTATCACATGGTCTTTGTGTTGTGTTTTATAATAGCTTTTCTTAAAATAATTTCTTCACATGCTAGATCTGTTCTGCCTGGTTAACCGATTTTATTAACCATCACAGAGGTTTTCCTACGTCACAGGTGAACTTAGGATACAAACTCTATTAAGGTTAACAAGTATAAAAATATAGAAAACTTTTCCTTCCTGATACACAAAATCCTCTAACTGCATAAAGATTTCTGTTGTTTCGGTTACAAATATAAAAATTTATTAGAAAAGCATGCCTACTACATTTTGGTATATTTTCCTTTAAAATTGTGTCAAATCTTCATTGCAAGAAAAAGGCAGAGGCAGTATTTTTCTTAAAAAAAGTTTCTAGTTAGAGAACTCGGTGGTGTTAACCAATGATTTACTAGCAATTTTAACTATGGTCACGGTTGTTCTGTATTAGCTGATGCACCAAAACAAAGCACAGGGAAAAACAAAATAACTCTAGCATGCTTGGTCTAAGTTCTTTGTCTTTCAAAGTAGATTTTTCATAGTTATAACACCATCCCTCGAATGTATCCTTGGTTTCATGTATAATTAGAGATACTCTGTATAAATTCCAGCAAGCATTACTCAATTAGGGGATCATCATCGTCTTCTTGCAGCTGAAGTCGGGAAAACGGACGGGGTACAGACAGTCTATTCTGCATGATTATTATGAGGCCTGTTAGCGTGGTTAAGACCAAGAGCGCACCGATAACAATTCCAACGGCTTCCGGGAGATTAATGCACCACTGGTCAACTAACAAACACTTAGTGTGACCAAAGGTTCCATTATTGGGACGTGGTTTTAATCCCAGGATGTGGCACATCATTGGGTAAATATCCACACTGTTAATTGTGTTGTGTTTGTAGCCTTTGTGAAATGCAGGTCCGTGGGCAGCTAGAAACGGATGCATACTAGACAAAGAATTATCATAACCATGGTCACCTACTGAAAAAAAGAACAAAATTATGTTAGTTCTTAACAGAAAGAATGATCTTTCTATTACAAAATAACTTGCTTCCAATGGAAATATGCTGATTCTTGCCAGTGTAATTCCCATCTGTTAAAATTAATTCCAATTAATTTGGACCAGATGGGGGCTAGAAATAAAATTTTCTATTTTTTTCAACTCAGCCATGTCCCCATTTCACACAGACACACATACTGCTTTTCCCAACTGGTCATGACCTGAGACTTTAAAACTATTTCTTGACTTCAGGTACCTATCTTTCAGTTCTGGCCCCACTTATTTCACCCTTCAATTTCCAGAACCGTCTGCATGCAAAGAGCACTAGTGATTATAAAAGAAAAAGAGTGGGTGGGCTGAGGGTCCTAAATAACTGGAGAGCAAAAGTGAGTGCGTCCAGTGAATGGGGAAGAAGTGAATCTGCAGCCTTACCCATGTCAATTGCTCCCGTGGTAAGAGACGGGATGATACAATATACTGATTTACTGACAGTTAATGAACACCTTAACATCCGGAGGCCACAGAATTGAGAATACAGAAGGGATTCTTGTACTGAATGTGAAGTCTAACCAGATCACCAACCTGTAACTCCAAATCTAACTCAAAGGAAAACATGACAGGATAGTCTCTGATATGACCCCAACACCAGAATCTCAGGTTTTGGCTTTGTGTTGGCAAATATTCCCTTTTAATGTACACCAGTTGGATTTGATAAGCTCCTGGTTTCATATGAAGTGCAAATGACTGAGTGGAAGGTAGATCAGTTTTTGTTATATTAGCCTTTAATTTTATGTTTGAAATATTTCATAATAAAAATAATGCATGTGATCAATAGAATAAAAACAGAATAAAACTCTATATATAGACATTACGATTTCAGCAGTATAAAAATATACGTGTATATGTAACAGCAAAAAAGTATAGAAGGGGGAAACTCCCACAATTCACATCTGTCTGTACCTTTGTATGGAGGGATTATGGATAGTTGTGTTTTTTTTTTCTCGTTTCTAAACTTTTCTGTATTTTCTCAGTTTTCAACAGTGAGTATATAAGCGTAAAGAACATATAAATTCCAATAACCATTATCTTATCCTTGTCTGAAGCTTCTGATGTGCTGTAGATCAGGGGTCTGCATATGACAGCCCCTGGCCAAATTCAGTCCCCTACCTGTTTCAGTAAACAAAATTTCACCCCCCCATGTCAGTTCGTTTACATAATGTCTAGGGCTACTTTCCCGCTGCAAAGGCGCAATTGAGTAGCTGAGATGGACACCAGCTGCCTTATAAAGCCTACATATTTACTATCTGGTCTTTTACAGAAATGTTCTGACTCCTGCTACAGACTTGTACAAAGCCAGATTTTTTTAAAAAGTATTCAAATTGAACATATGGATGAATAAGCTTGGGTTCAGGGAAGACCTGTAACTCTCCCCTATTATTTCCTTAGCTTTAGGAGAGACTTTGATACACCTGTTTTGTGTACTTGGTAGGTTTTTGTTTGTTTACCTTCTGAATCTTTCCCAGTGTTCCAAAGAGCAACAGCACTCAGGTAAACGACTTCATCATTGGGGAAAGACTTCAGGATACTTGGACAATGTTTATTAATGCACACAAAAAATAAACAGGCATTTGAATTATCGAATCTGTCCCCTTTTACCGTTTCTTTACTTCTCTGCCATTTTCTACAAGTCAAGAGAACCAACCTTGAACGTTACTGACAGTAACCGCAATGTGGGTAAGAAAGTACATCTACACCTTTGCCCTCAAGGTCACCCACCCTTCTCTAAAGGTGAAATACGGTTTTAAATTGCTGTTGAATGAAAACCTACGAATTATCCAGTCAAAAAGTGAACTGATTATACAGTGTTAAAGTCTCTAAATCAAAGCACCCTGTTAAGAGAAATACGTCACAATGTGTGATTTATCCCCAGGATACAACAGATATATCCTAAATACTTACATTTTGGTAATGATTTATTTAACACAATTGTCCAGCCTTCATCAGCAACCAAAATAATAGGCTGAATTCGATTATTATGTTGGTAATGAAATCTGGCAGGAATGTCTTCTTTGAGATAAACATTCATGTGAGGGCTACAGACTTTCAGTTTGTTATAAACCTCTGTTGTATCTGGAAGAAAAAGGAAACAGTAAAGGGAAAAAAATCACAATTGAATGATAAGGAAAATAGGTATTTCTAACTAGAATAATTGGAAATAAATTCTGAACAGTACCATCGATTAAATCACTTTTAATTCTTAAAAATTCAGAGCAATAATAATTATGTGACATTGTTGGGGATGGACAGACAGACACACACACACTTCTATCTTTCCAAGCATTCACATATCTCTTTTTTCATTTTGTGACTCTCCCTGGTAGGCTTTTATACAAAAGGGGACAATTTTTATGTATAGCTTCCTAAGGAAAGATGAAATAATTACATATTATTACGAATTCTAAGATCAGTAGACAAAGAATATATCTCACACAAATATCCAAGTTGTTTTTAAAGGACAACAATGTCCTTTTCCTTTAGTGTGAATAATGAAGAAACACATCAAAAAGCACAGAAATAATCTCCTTGAACATGAACCTTAAACTAACTGCTTCAAGACTTACAAATTAAGGGGAAAAACCCAGAATCTCACTCTGAGCAAGTTTACGAATATATGGCACCGTACTACAGAAAGCCAGAGCCGCATTCTTTGACACGCCCTCCTCCTCGTTCAATCGCCCCCTTCCCAAATATCCCTCAGCTAAAAGTTTACTTACTTATTTTAGGAAGTACAGCGGCAACTGGAGTCAAATCTATAAGATCGTAGCTTGAATTATCAATGCAGCGATCCAAGTTGATCAGTCTGTCCTTAGAGCACTGGGTCATCCCATGATCACTTGTAATGATCACATTCAGATTTTCCCACAAGCCTAGCACCTTGAGTTTGTGGACTAGCTCACCAATAAGGTCATCTATTTCTTTCAGCACTCTGTACATGTTTTCTTTATCTTCGGGTCCATATTTGTGGCCACTTGCATCTGGTTCTTCCCAGTAGAGGGTTGCAAAGGTGACTGGTGGATTTGAATTGATGAGCCACGTGGTAATATTATTTAGTCTCTCCTCAAATGACACTGAAGAGCTATAATTCATAAAATAGGAAGGTGTGGTATTGTGAATGGGCACGTCAGTACCAGGCCACATAGCAGCAGCACTGGATCTGTTTTCCTGAAGCTGATTGGTCACCCAAATAGGTACTGCCTCATTCCACCAAAAAGGATCCTTGTCATCAAGGTCAGAAAAATGTTTCTTCGTGATTACGTCATACATGGAATTAGCCACAATGCCATGGCTTTCTTCATACAAGCCTGTCACGATACTGTAGTGGTTTGGAAATGTTTTTGTGATAAAAACATTTTTAACATGTTCCACCAGGACTCCTTCTTTGATAAAATTCTGGAGATGGGGAAATTCATAGTTCTGTAGATAGTCAGCTCTGAAACCATCAAAGGACACCAGTAGTAACTTGGGTGGCAAACTATGGGAAGAGTTACCTCTACAACCAGTTATAAGTCCAGAAAATAAAAGTATTACTAATAACTTCATAATGAATGTGTTGAAGGAGAGCAATCAGGGTTCCTAAAATATAAAAACACAGTTCATAAGTAGTAGTGCTGCTTTGATTTGGATTCAGTTTCAGAAGTTTAGCCATCAGGAGAAGAGAATCAAAATTTATAAACTTTCATATACCAGCTTCATATCTACTCAAAATTACATAATGCCATTTACTGAAAGATAATTGAATAAAGCTCAAATTGGGGGCAAAAACTGTCTTTACTTGTCCAATTTCCTATTTATGTATGTCCTGCTCCACCCTTCATGCTCTGAAGGGGATACAGACCGCTCTTACACTCCACACAGATATTCCTGTTTGGTCGCCTTGCTTGTCTGTAGTAGCAGAAATTATCCTAAAAACTTAATAAGAACAGGGGCACCGGGCTGGCTCACTCAGTGGAACATGAGACTCTTGATCGCAGGGTATAAGTTCAAGCCCCATGTTGGGTGTAGAGATTACTTAAAAATAAAATCTTGAAGAAAAAAAAAAGACTTATTAAGAACAGATAAAAGAAAGAAAAATGATCCCTTTGCACAAAACAGAAATAATACCAAGCCTTCAGGGGCTCCAGAGGAGATTATTTTTCCAGTTTAATGACAAGTACTCTATGTTCCTTTTATTTTTTTTTTAATGTTTACTTATTTATTTTGAGAGAGAGAGCACGCATGTGTGAGCACAGGGAGAAAGAATCCCAAGCAGGCTCCACACTATCAGCACAGAGCCCAATATGGGGCTTGATCTCAAGACTCTGAGATCATGACCTGAGCCGATATCAAGAGTTAGACGCTCAACTGACTGAGCCACCCAGGCGCCCCCCACCCCCAAGTTCCTTCTAACCCACAGAAATAAGTGGTGGAAATGTTACCATATTGGCTCATCACCAGTTCCTGTTGAAGATACTGGCAGGAAAAGAAGGATAAGAAATAAATATTACTTGAGTAAAAGATCTCGTCTCAATCTATATGTTCCCAGTATTTACATGAGGTTGACAGACAAAGCCTACAGGGACTTGGATGCTGTACTGACTTCTGAAGAAATCCAACAGCTGCTGAAATGACTTTCATCACCATATCCCTTAAACTTCCTTTTTACTACCAAGAACATAACCATTCTCCCTAATACCCCAGGCTCATAGCTCTCCCTGATTTTTCATTATTTTTTTCTGACAATCCACTGATTATAAAAATAGCTTTCCCATAATAAATCTCCCTGCCTTCAGTCTCTATCATCTTTGGTCCTTAAGAAAGCAGGATAGGTGATTTAAGCAGGATGGTCCACTTTAGATGGAGGGGATGTCTCTTTCATTGCAATAGGAGAGAGAGGGAGCGAAGGCTAAGTTAGCTAACAGGTGTGAGGGCTGGAGATGAAGGGAGCTGCATTCTCTGTGTTCCAAGAGGTAGGGGTGATTATTGAGAGCGAGTAGGGTGGTAAAAGGTTCAGGGTTTTGAGAATCACAGAGAATGTCTGAAGTGGCCAACGTGGAGAACGGGAGAGGGTACAGGGAAACAGTGAGGACTGGTGGTCAAAGTTGACAGCGGGCGTCATGAATTGTTAGAGACACTGTTGACCGGTTTTCTCTAGCAATTCGGCGGCCCCAGCACAGGCATGAACAGGCAGCCGATCCTGCCTGCGCGTGAGACTCTGCCAGAAACTGAAGTATAATGAAGGAAGCTGAAGGTCCTACGGAGTGACTGAAGTCTGAACTGCAGCGCTTAAGATGAAACCGATACAGATGTGCGAAGTGGCAAGGCTCCTGGACTGGAGGTTCTTTTCTTTTCTTTTTTTTTTTTTTAAGTTTAGTTATTTTGAGAGAGAGAGCGAGAGCATGTGCGTGTGAGTGGGGGAGGGGCAGAGAAAGACAGGGACAGAGGATCAAAAGTGGGCTCTGTTGTGACAACAGAGAGCCC
>NW_024412394.1:12269150-12323924 GCF_014898765.1 Herpailurus yagouaroundi | reverse complement strand
TTGTCTCTGAAGCTGCTTGCAGACCCTGGGGGTTTGGTAATGGCTATGCTCTCAAACTCAGAGTAATAGGGTCAGGGACCAGCTCTCTTACACGCTGTGGCATACAGTCTAATAAAACAATACAGGTATATTATAGAAGAGGATGAAAAAAAATCGCACGCCTTTTCATAATTGTACCCAAGATTTCCGAGATATTTTTACATTGCTTTCAACTGCCTTGGATTGTTTGAGGATAATATCCATTCCGGGAGATACCCGTTCCCCTCTTCTTTGCCGTGAGCAAAACTGGCTGGGATTTTTCCCATTTCTGACCTGTCATGAATGCAATCTGCCTTGCTTAACCTAAGGCATCTGGGTGAGTTATGTAACTGGTTTTGTTCGACATTGGTAAGTATCTTAGCTCTAGGGGCGGGAATCCCGTGTATTGTGATGCTATCTGACATCCACTAAAAATCAAAGACATACTTGTTTTGTTGGAATGTTTTCCAGAGACAAACAGAAGGCTGCTTCTGTCTCCTAGAAGTCACTTTTCTAGAAGGAGTACCAAACTGGTTAGCATTCATTTAATTGTGCCAGCGCGTCATGAAGGTAAACTCATATGAACAAAATGGAAACTTTTAATCAATGTAACTAGAGTAAAACTTGAAAGTTTTAAAAAAGAGAAAAGATGATCATTACAAAATTATAGGGTTAGATGAAAGCACAGGGTTTGGAGCGGCTCATCCAGGCTGCTTGCCCAGCCTAGGCCAGGTCCCAACAGATTCTGCAGACGCAGAAACAGATTAGGTAGCAGAAAAGTTAATAAAGCCAAATATTTGGTAAGAAGAGAAAGTCAGCTTCGGCACCCAAGGACCGCCTCGGTGAAGAAGGAGGTGGCTTTCTGGCCCCTTTACCAGAAGCTGGTGGAGTCCTGACTTCTCATCACTGTTGTTTTAGATGACAGTGGTACCATTGCTGACTCTACCCACAGCACCCAGGCCTAACTCCCCTTGTGACGTTCCGCATCATGGCTTCCGGCTGCCCTCCCAAGCTTCTCAACCACAGTCACAGATGTCCTCTAGGGTCACCTGCTATGATCCAGCCTCCAGGGACTCAATGGAGTCACCAAGCTGCTCACCAGAGTCCCATGTCTGCTTCATTTGCAGCACCCTGTCATTCTTGTGCCAATGAACTGTTTTGCCATCATCTCGATTTTCGCCAGGGCCGCCCAGTAATTTGCAGGATGCCTCTCCCCCAGCAACTCATGAATCTCGTATCACTGTCCCATGTCTCCCATGGACTCCACAGTCTCCCTCAGCTACGTATATGTAGCACTCAGACCGTGCAGGAGCTCCCAGAAGTTTATGGCAGTTGTCCACCTCAGTATTTTCTGGACCTCAGTCCCCTCTAACTCGCCGTGTCACACACGAGCCTGATGTGGGGCTTGAACTCATGAACCTCGAGATCATGTCCTGCGCCGAAGTTGGACACTCAACCGACTGAGCCACCCAGGCGCCCCACACGTACACACCATTCTTGACAAACTGGCCTCTCCAACTTCTCAAAGACATAGAAGCAACCCTCCACGCAAGCTTCACACACCATACTCCCAATTCCTGTTAAATCTCTGCTTAAATTGAAATTCTCTTACTAAATATAGTTTACACAATTGTCAATAACTTCAAATGTTTGAAAACTGTGGCTTTGTAAAAGCCGTAAGTTACAGGGATAACACGTATTCTAATTAATGTTCTTTTCAGGAAGAGCTCCATTTAAGGTACCCTAGGTAAGCAGTTATTTATCTTATTTCTCAAAGCCCTGCAAGAAAGGAAATTATACACAATTTTTCAGAAGCCCATTCTTTCTTTTAAAGATCTTAATTATTAGTTCCGTCAAAACGAGTTATGTGACCACAGGTGCATTCCTTCATCTCTTTAAGTCCCTTGTAAAAAGGCAAGTTTTCTGTTTGCCATCCTCAAAAAGCTGTGGGATTTTCACATGGGACATGTTCACATGGGAGAATACTTGGAGAAAGAATTGAGCAAGTCAAGGAAGAGAGACATTTTTTAACTCCTTGTATATTTCATGCTATATATGAGTATGTGCCTCTCCACAAGGGAGAGATACAGAGATTATACATACATATATATATATATATATGTATATACGTATACATATATATGTATATACATATATATGTATATGTATATATGTATATGTATATATGTATATACATATATGTGTATATATGTATAATATCTGTATCTTATATATAATATATATAATATATAATAATATATAATAATATATATTATCTGTATCTTATATATAATATATCTATATTTTATATAGACAGATCTATATTATATAGAGATATAATCATATATAATATAGAGATATAATTTGATAGATAGATAGAGAGAGAGATATAGATATTACTGATCCTTTACATGGCATTCTGTAATGGCGTCTGTCCCAACCCAACCTTGTTTCTCCCTCCTCTGAATTTTACCTTTAGTTTGTTTATATTATGCCACCTCGAGTCCCTTCTGGAACAAGGTGAAGCTACATATAAATACTTTTTTAAAAAGCACCTGTCCTTTGTATACTTGACTCATGCTTTAAAATTTTAATTTAAAAATTCAACAACACTTTGAGCTCTGTGATGTGTATTTTATTAGTCCTTTCTTTCCAACCTGTAACGTGAAGATGGGTAGAGTCATTTTCCAAATAAGGAAGCAGAAAATTTTTTTTTAATTTCTTTTTTTCAACGTTTATTTATTTTTGCGACAGAGAGAGACAGAGCATGAACGGGGGAGGGGCAGAGAGAGAGGGAGACACAGAATCGGAAACAGGCTCCAGGCTCTGAGCCATCAGCCCAGAGCCTGACGCGGGGCTCGAACTCACGGACCGCGAGATTGTGACCTGGCTGAAGTCGGACGCTTAACCGACTGCGCCACCCAGGCGCCCCAGAAGCAGAAAATTTTAAGATGACCTCGGACGTGAGTTTCTCCTTCTATTACCTTACCCTTCACCCCGCCCCCAAACACACACATTTTTTTTCTTTTTGATTTCTCAATATGTGCAGAATGCACTGCAATGAACCTAAAAATATTTTTTTCCCTAAGAATGGCATATAGCATCGTGTATAAAATGATTATTTCTAGGGTATGTAAGTGTATGGATAATCAAAGAAAGCCAAAAAACAAAAATTCCTCAGAGATTATTGAATCCAAACCTGCATTTTACATATAAGAAACTTTAATGACCTATTTCGTTCTAAATGCCAAATTTGAAACACCCATTCCTTCCCTGAGGACATTATAAGATTGTCAGATTATAGTGTGCTCCTTTGAATGGTCTCCTGAGGCCCATTTGTCCATGCTTCTTGGGCACGTTAGGAACCATCTAAGCAGTGGATCCTTGTAAACTGAGGATTTCCATCCAAACAGATGTATGTGTCTAGATTTGTTCAGTTAGCATGTTGGCACAGGGTGCATGTCAAGCCAGGTTCAACTTGATGAGCACAGAGAGTTTTGTCTTTTACAAGATGCATTTCAAACCCCCAAAGTTTCCTCAGGACATTCTTTGCTCCGTGATGGATTCGGTGGGAAAGATTAGATGTCTCGGTTCAAATCTTGTCATTCAATATATTGTTGAGGGCCTACTGTGTGCATAACTTTGTGCTAGCCCAGGAAAGAAGAACAGGCAAGAGTGTGCTCCTGCAAGGACCTTGCAATCTATCTATCCATCACCCCAACTGGGAGAATATCACCCCGCAAATGCCTGCATGGTGTAGTCAGATGCATCATCTTGACTAAATGTATAAATAGGCCGTTTCTTGGTTTTAATGACATGGTGGATGGCTGGGGTAAGAACGAAACTAAGTGGTTTCTCATGTTTCAGTAACGCGGAAAAACAGAGACTCATCAAATGCGAAAGCCAGAAAGTACCTTAGAAAGTATGTGAGGCTACTCCTACTTGCTGTCAGGTGAGGGGGCCGAGGCCCAGAGAGGGGCACGTTCCAGACAGCTTGTCACCGTCAGAGCTGGGATGTCCACCTGGGTTCCCATTGCAATTCCTGAGTTCTCTCCACGCTTCCTCCTAACTCTCTCTGCCTTTAGGCAAGAGCTCGGTCCCCTGGGGCTGTTGTGCCTGGGCAGCTAACTTTGAGGTCCAGACGGCAGCTGTTGGGAGCTTCGCACCAATGTTAAGGCAGCCCAGGAAAGCACTGGGAACACTTCCTTGTTTTACTCACTCTCACGGTTGTATTCTTCATCTGAAGGCAAAGTTTAGGGTGGCAGCACTCCGATGTTGCCCTCCAGCTGATGGCTCGCGCTGGTCCTCGCGCATCAGGCCCCACTTGTCCTGCGATACTGTGCGTGGGTCACGGGATTCAGATGGACGGAGAAGCAAAACACCACCAAGCACCATTGGTGGCCAGCCGGCACCATTGGTTGTACAGTGCGTGCATAGACCCCGCTGCGAGGTTGCCAGTGACCTCCACTCCTTCCCCAGCTTTCACACAGGTGTTCTGGACCGCGCATCCAGGCCGCTTCTGCCTAAGATGTCAATTGATGTGGCCAAGATGATGTCAATGGATGTGGCCAAGAGAGCTGGCAGCACACCTTTGCCACCCGTTTCTCTCCTGTTTTTGTGACCTGCTGTCTCTTCGGACATAACCGGTCAACTAGACCCATTCACCATGGGGCAGAAAGTGCTAAAAAGATGAGTAGCGTTCTGGACACAGGAGGAAGTTCATTCTGGCATACAGAGTCCTGTATCGGGGAGGTCTACTGTAGGTTCTCAGGCTCTGCTCTTGGACTGGAATTCAAAGGCCGGGGACACGTGAGAGCAAGGACAGGCTACCAGATTAAGAGGATCTGACTTGCCGTGCGTGTTACCAAGAAAGTGACATATCGTGGATCCACTGATCAGATCTAGGATATGAAGTCAGGGTTGGGCCCTGCAGACACGCTGTAAAAACCAGGAACAAGGTTCGGCCAAGACCAAAAGCAAAGTCGACTTGATGCTGAGTGACAGGGTGCTGGGGAAGTGCTTATTAAAACTCTCCTTCTCAAGTCCAGCTCTGGTTCTAGAGATGAGAAAGGAGGTGTTCAAGGTCCATTTATGATAAAGGAGTGGATGAGAGGTGGAAAACTAGTCAGGCCATGAGGTGATCATAGACACACTGTGCTTGTGTCCTCTGGGCTATTTCCATGGCCACTGCTCTTGGTCAAATCCACATTGCGACCCGCCCTACCTGGAACTTCTGAGCCGGCCTAGCCTGGGCCCTCATATTTATATGACACTGAACTGGACAGAACTAGGAGAACAGGGAGCATATGGCAATCGCTAGTCTGTAGCAACCATTTTGACAATTTTTTTGCTGGACAATACGTACCAATGATCTCGGTGGCTACCTCCAGCGAGGTGAGTGAGACTGAGAGTACGTGTCTTGAGGCAGGAGATGGAGGAGTACAGAGAGACGGTTAAGATGAGTTTTTACTTGTTGACTTTATAATCTTTTAGGTTATGGGAAGGTCTTACGTTGTTTCTGTACTTGTGTATTTCTTATGTAGCTTAAAATAAAAAGTATATAAAATGGCTTTTAAAAAGTAGAATAAAATGGAGTCCATGAATGGTACCTGTCCAGTTGGGCCTCCAAAATGGCTGCCACTGTGGTCTTAATAATGTGGGTTGGAATGCTGAAGGGGGCAGGTCAGATGAAAGGGTGGGTGGCAATCGAATGCATGGGTAGGGTAGTTCGTGCAGCCCGTGCCAGCGCCAACGGCATCATGGGCCAGCCTCTGTCACCACCACGGTGTAAGCAGTTCTGGAGCCAAGTTGGGGAGCTATATCACTTGGGGGACAATCCCAGGACCTTTCCAAGTCTCTCGTCTCATCTTCAACATGAGAGTAGGAGCAATGATACTAGTCCTAGCGAACTCACAGCATCTGGGTTTGGTTTTGTTCTTTTTCTTTGGTTTTGTTTTTTTCCTAGCTACTTGGTATTTCCGTGCACCATTGCTGTGACCTAGCAACTAGAGACTGAAACAAGGTGAAGGGTCAAAGGTAAACAAAATGACTGGATCCCAACTGGGATGAGTCGACAGACTGATACACATTGTAATGACCTCCTTTTGCCTGACGTCTCTGGAAAGCTAAGAACAGCAGCTAAGTACCGTGATTTCCAAGAAAAGATAACTGGTGACGTTGTGTCCGAGCGGCAGAAGAGAGGTCTTGCCCTGTTCGTGATGGTCTTATGAATTCTAAATTACCACAGGAAAGCATGAGAGACTTTTCCAGAGACATCAATCTCTCCCTCGATCCTTGTATTTTTTATGCCTGTATTTTATTTTACGTTTTTGGAAAGAGAGAGGGCGGTGAGGGGCAGAGGGAGAGGAAGAGAGACTCTCAAGTAGGCTCCACGCCCAGTGTGGACCCCAACTAGGGGCTCTGCAATTTTAGGCTGATTTTACTGTAGAACTAGCTTTATACGTCTCTTGAGTTTTAGACATGCGCGGTCTTTGTATAAATACATAAATGTGTATATGCCTAAAGTAGGTAAGGTGGTCTAGAAGTTTAGAAAAAGAAAAATTCTTCCACAGTCCTAATGCCCAGAGCTCATGACAGTTTTATGTGCACGTATTTTTGAAAAGTATGTTTTCGGGGCACCTGGGTGGCTCAGTCGGTTAAGCGTCCAACTTCGGCTCAGGCCATGATCTCTCAGTCTGTGAATTTGAGCCCCATGTCGGGCTCTGTGCTGACAGCTCAGAGCCTGGAGCCTGTTTCAGATTCTGTGTCTCCCTGTCTCTGACCCTCCCCCATTCATGCTCTGTCTCTCTCTGTCTCAAAAATAAATAAACGTTAAAATAAATAAATAAATAAATAAATAAATAAATAAATAAATAAAAGAAAAGTATGTTTTCTTTGGCGTATACTTATGTTTTTTTCCTGTCTAGATACATCCAGAAGACCAACAGCAAAATCATAGCTGTAGAATTTTTACCTTTTCAATGTCCAGTGATAACGTCACAAAGACCTTATGTTCTGCTTTCCAGAAAGTCTCGCTTTCCACGGAGGCTGCCTTCCTGGAGCCTTTCTCTTATTCACAACCTAGGGACTGCCCTACAGTTAAAGGATTAGTCCACAGTGTCTGTGACAACTCCGTCTGGTCATGTCTCTGCAGGTCAAACAATCTGAAGGCCAGGAAGAGCTTTGATATTTGGGCTAGACTCTTCTCGGGGCAGGGGCATCTCTGCACATTTACAGTCCTAAACCCCCCACCTTCCTGGAGTTTACTGTGTTGATAGGAGTGTGGCCAGCCTAAGTTTTTTAACCATTTTCTGTCCTTTTCTAGAATACACTCTGAAACCTGTAAGTTCAGAAACTCTGAAACCTGTAAGTTGTGCGGGATTTCTAATCCATCTATTATGCGCCTGCTGTGTGCCCCACCCCCCCAGCAGGCAGCAGGGTGGCCGGCAGTCAGTGCTGGTTCCCCACACCTGGTCACCAGGCTCTGGAAGCTTCTCAGGGCCAGCTCTGCGCTGGCAGCAGGCCCTGCTCAGCAAACAAAGAACAATTAGCATGTTGTTCTCTATCTAGTTCACAGTGTAAAACCCTCTGGGCCAGGCACAAGCTCTCTCCGTTCTCCTCGGGTACTTTGACTTTGTAATTGACTGGTACTGACACCTGGCTGGAGAGAGGGGGCAGGGCAGGAAGCACTGGTTATGCCTTCCGTTCAGAAGCCCCGTCTACTCCGCCAACCAGGCTGGTAGCGCCTTTCATGGTGGTCATCGTTGCCAAGGCCGTCGGTCCTCCCTGCCTCCCAGAGATAGAATAAGTGTAAGGAATGCCAATATAATTCTAATTTCTTTAAAAAGTACAATGACTCTTCCCATACTGCTTTTAAAATATCAGGTACATGGCGGGGGGGGGGGGGGGGCGCCTGTGTGGCTTAGTCGGTTAAGTGTCTGACTTCAGCTCAGTTCATGATCTCGCGTGGCTTGTGAGTTCGAGCCCCGCGTTGGGCTCTGTGCTGACAGCTCGGAGCCTGGAGCCTGCTTTGGATTCTGTGTCTCCCTCTCTCTCTTCTCGTCCCCTGTTCTCTCTCTCTCTCTCTCTCTCTCAAAAATAAATAAAATGTGAAAAAAAAATTTAAAGAATAAAATAAAATATCAGACACATGGGGCACCTGGGTGGCTCTAAGTAGGTGAAGTGTCTGATTCAGCTCAGGTCATGATCTTGAGGTTTGTGGGTTCAAGCCCCACGTCAGGCTGTCTGCTGTGAACACAGAGTCTGCTTCAGATCCTCTGTCCCCCCCCCCCTCTGCCCCCCCCCCTCAAAAATAAACATTTAAAATAAATAAAATATCAGATATACAATTTTTTTCCATACACGTATTTTGTTGCCTGCCCTAAACACATGCTTGGCTCACCTATAGGGTAATCCAGTTATGCCAACAGGACATACACACATTAGAATTTGGGAAACTACTACCATTTTCATAGATATCAGTGTCAATAATATCCAAATAATGTCTGCCAGTGAGATCCTATTATTCCCCAGGAGTCAAAAACTGAAGTGTGTTCTATTTCAAAGAACAAACTTACCGACCTGTCACGCTTTGATACAGATCTCGAAGAGCTGAAAGAAAAAGATGCCCACTGACCTTAAGAACCTTGACCCTAAACAGCATTGTTTGAAGTAGACTTATATTTTCTTTGCAGTGTCTTTTAAGGATTTTTTTTTTAACTTAAAAAAATGAATAGACCCACGGGGCGCCTGGGTGGCGCAGTCGGTTGAGCGTCCGACTTCAGCCAGGTCACGATCTCGCGGTCCGTGAGTTCGAGCCCCGCGTCAGGCTCTGGGCTGATGGCTCAGAGCCTGGAGCCTGTTTCCGATTCTGTGTCTCCCTCTCTCTCTGCCCCTCCCCCGTTCATGCTCTATCTCTCTCTGTCCCAAAAATAAATAAATGTTGAAAAAAAAATTAAAAAAAAAATGAATAGACCTTAAGTTATGTGATAAATATTAAAATAACCAGGAGAGTGGGGCACCTGGGTGGCTCAGTCGGTTGAGCATCTGAGTCTTGATTTCAGCTCAGGTAATGATCCCAGGGTTGAGGGACTGAGCCCCAAATCAGGCTCCGTGCCGAGTGTGGAGCCTGTTTGAGATTCTCTCTTTCTCTCTCTCTCTCTCTCTCTAAAAATAAATACATAAATAAATAAAATACCTAGGAGACCATTTGAAAAGTATAGATGTCCAGACCTCCTTCCTACTTGCCCTCCCATACTGATTCAACTGTCCTAGGGTGGGCTGGCATCGTGATTGCTTCCAGAGCTCTCCAGGGTGAGTCTAATAGGAAGCCAGTTTGGGGAACCAGTGTTCCACCCAGAAGGAGATGTGTCTACACCCCATCAGATGGTCCAGCACTGATTAAGACAAATGACTGACTCCTCGTTGGTCTCCACCTGAAACTGATGAACAAAAATACCATTTCAGGTTAACTCAGCAGGAAAAACATGGATTTAAGTGTAACAACACATGCTGAAGGGTTCCAGGTATACGTAGAATGGCAGGCACTTCTAAGTAAACATTGTCAATGTTGGTTGAATTTTAACCATCAAGACATTTCAGTAGGGTTCTTGTGAATCCTTAGGAGCCTGGAAGGATGTAGCTCAACTCTCTGACTAGCTCTCTTGTAGCCACTCTAAGTTGCCAGATGAGTACCCCGCAACTCGGAACATTTCAGCAGCTTATCGTCACGATTCAGAATTCGTTGAGGGTTCTTTTTCTTTTCAAAAAACATTTACGAAGACCCACGTGTACAACAATACTTACGCATACGATCCTGAGTTCTGACAAACGCATGCAGCCGTGTAACTGAAAATGCTACAAAACATACAACATTCCATCCACCTCAGAAGGTTCCCTGATAATCCTCCCTGCCTACCCGTTTCCAGGCAACCACAGTCCTGACTTAAAAAAATTTTTTTTTAATGTTTATTTATTTTTGACAGACAGAGACAGAGTACGAATGGGGAAGGGGCAGAGAGAGGGAGACACAGAATCCGAAGCAGGCTCCGGGCTCTGAGCTGTCAGCACAGAGCCCGACACGGGGCTCAAACCCACGACCCGTGAGATCATGACCTGAGCCGAAGTCGGATGCTTAACCGACTGAGCCGCCCAGGCGTCCCTAACTTTTTCTTTTTTCTTTTTTTTTTAATTATAGATTTGTTTTGCCTTCTACAACTTCATATAAAGTGAATAAAGTCATATGTAAGTAGCCTTTGGTTCTGGTTGTTTCACTCAGTATAATGCATTTGAGACTCACCCATATGTCTGGGCATCAGGAATCCATACTTTTTCATTAGGAGCCTTGTGGCCCAACATTGACCAAGAAAGCCTCACGGCAGATGTGGCAGCCGCTTGGAGCCAGGCTAGGCCACAGCAGGTCTCTCTGGTATCACTCACATGATAGAAGCCAGTGGCCATGTCATAAGGGCACTCCAGCGGCTCAGCGAGGGGAGCATGTGACAAGGAACCGAGGCCTCCTGCCAACAGCCATATGAGGGTGCCATCTTGAAATCAGGTTCTGCAGCAGCCCCAGGCAAGCCTTCAGAGGACAGTAGCTCTGCCCTACACGACTCCAGCCTCGTGCCAGTATCCCTTGGCATAGAATAGATGTCAACATTGCACATACCATAGTTTACTTCCCCCAGTTGCCAGTGAAGGGACACCTAGGGTATTTGGGGGCTTTGACTATTAGGAACAAAACTGTTTCAAGCATTCTCATACGGCTCTTTTTGTGGACACATAAATATTTAGGAAAGGAACTGCTAGGTCACGGGATACGTATACGTTAATTTTGTTTAAAAAAAAAAAAAAAAAAAAGACAGCCAGATCTTTTTCCAAAGCAGGTGTACTATTTAACATTCCCATGAACATTTTATGAGAAGCCAGGTACTCAGACATCCTCACCAATGTTTGGTGAGGTCATATGGGCACGGGGCTCTCTCATGGTATTTGCATTTTGCTCTTGCTTTTTAACTTTTAACGTTCTGCTAGGTGTGAGTTAACACCTGCCGCATGTAAAATGTTATGCAAGGGGTACTAACGCCTCACTACTCAAAGTGTGGTCCTTGGACCAGTAGTATGCACGTTCTCTGGGAATCTGTTAGAAATGCAGAATCGCAGGCCTACCCCAGCCCTGTGGGAATCTGAATCTGCATCTCAACAAGATTCCACGTGGGTTTTATGCAACATTCAAGTTTAAGAAGCACTGTTTGAGGGGATATAAAGATAAATAAGATACGATTATTGTCCTCAATCAATGGAGTAGGATAGAAAAGGTGGCAGGGAGGGTACCCACAGAAGCAACGCTATTATGAAGGATGGAACATAGTGCTTGCACCAACAGACATGAAGACAAAGTCTGGAGGGATCAAAGAGGCCCTCATGGGGAAGGCATCACTTATCTGGTCAGGAGCAATAGATAAGAAGGGAGGAGGAAGATTTGTGCAATCTTAGCTACATTGTAGGATGCTTAACCTGGCAAAAAGCAGGAGTTAGATTAAGAGGGGTGGTAGGAGAGAGAGAGAACCGTTTTTGGACTAGAGCGACAGCCCAAATAAGAGAGAAAGATGGAAACTACAGTGACCTCATGATCCCCAGTCTTGTAACGGCACATCATATGCAAGTAGTCTTTCGTATATATATGTATATACGCACGGAGCGTATATATACGTGGATATATGCAGATAGGTTCATTCATTCAAGTAGCGGTCTTATTTTAGTTTGAGACTTCAGGACATACACAGGACAGATACTGTGTGCCATGATTATTAGCCGTGACAGCAGACGTTCTCTAGTGATGGCAAGGAAACCATAAACACTGAGACACAGCAACAACGCCACAAAATACTGGTAGGGAAATGGAGTACAAATATAGTTTTATGGGGCCTTGGCTGGCTCAATCATAAGAGGTGGTGAGTTTGAGCCCTACCTTGGGCATAGAGATTACTTAAATAAATAAATAATTGCTTAAAACCCACAAATACAGTTTTATGTGTTTACGTACAAACATGTATACCCATACCAAAAAAAAAAAAAAAAAAAAAAAGAACAACTTTGATTCTAGTGTATAGACAGATACCACTCCATATTTTCTGCTTAGTTTGGACATTACGAGTGCTAGAAGCTAAAAGTTGGGGTTTTATGGGTACCTAATCACTGAGATAAACCAAGACGGGAATGAAACACATTCAAACCTAGTTTGCAGATTAACTCTGGGGGGGGGGGGGAGGCAATAAAGAAAGAAAAATTTTTATGTATTTTTTATTTAAAAAATCTTTTTAGGGGCGCCTGGGTGGCTCAGTCGGTTAAGTGGCCGACTTCGGCCCAGGTCATGATCTCGCGGTCCGTGAGTTTGAGCCCCGCGTCGGGCTCTGTGCTGACAGCTCAAAGCCTGGAGCCTGTTTCGGAGCCTGTGTCTCCCTCTCTCTGACCCTCCTCCGTTCATGCTCTGTCTCTGTCTCAAAAATAAATAAACGCTAAAAAAAAAAAAAAAAATTTTTTTTTAAATCTTCTTAAACATTTTTATTTATTTTTAAGAGACACATGGAGACAGAGCATGAGCAGGGGAGGGGCAGAGAGAGAGGGAGACACAGAATCCGAAGCAGGCTCCAGGCTCTGAGCTGTCAGCACAGAGCCCGACATGGGGCTCCAACCCACGAATGGTGAGATTATTTCCTGAGCCAAAGTTAGACACTTAACTGACTGAGCCACCTAAGAGCCCCAAGAGAGAAAAACTTGTAAAAGGCTGAGGATTTTTGTGATCTGCATTCTTAAAAAATGCCATCCCATTTGTTACTGTCTGTCTAACAAGTCTAAGAAGACATTATTTGAATTTAATAATAGTTTCCCCTGGGAAGCGGAGTTATTATAAAGTAGAGAATAGTGAAAAGAATTGGGGCTGGGATTCTAACAGACTTGGGTTTGGGGTCTGGCTTTTCTGCTTACTGTCCGCCTGACCTTGGACAAATTACTTTCTCTGAAATTCAGTTCCCTCAGGTGAAAAATTAAAAACAAACAAACAAACACAATGAATTGCCCTATTGGATTGTCCTGAAGATCCAGTGTTCTTCACAAACTCCTTTCCCCCTCTATTTAAAAATGTAAGATTCATTAAATGAACTGTAAGGAATTTTTAAAGGGGGACTGGGGTACTGAGCCCTAATGTGACACATATAGATACAATATTTTAATTTTTGAAAAGTGTTTATTTAGTTTTGAGAGGGAGAGAGAGAGAAAGACAGAACAGAGCTGGGAAGAGGCAGAGGGAGAAAGAGGGAGACACAGAATCTGAAACAGGCACAAGGCTCTGAGCAGTCAGCACAGAGTCCGACGCGGGGCTCGAACTCCCAGAGCGTGAGATCATGACCTGAGCCAAAGTCTGACGCTCAGCCCACCAAGCCACCCAGGCGCCCCTACCTAACCATTATAAAGAGAAGGCATTAGTACCAAGATAGTTTCAGATTTTCACAAACATTTGAATTTGTCAGAGAGACAGAGACAGAGTATGAACGGGGGAGGGTCAGAGAGAGAGGGAGACACAGAATCTGAAGCAGGGTCCAGGCTCAGAGCTGTCAGCACAGAGCCTGACACGGGGCTGGAACCCACGACTGCGAGATCATGACCTGAGCCTTAGTCCCATGTCTAACCGACTGAGCCACCCAGGTGCCCCCAGATACAATATTTTAAAGATGTTTTGAATAGGAGCCATCTTACCCTCAAATATAAATAATTGGGAAATGGGGTAAAGCCATCAGACCTGGGTATCTGTAAATTGGAACTGTCACCTAGATTTTTAGCCTGCAAGGACATTGGTCCAGACGCGGCAGGGATCCCCGCGGAAGGAGGGGAACAGTGCCCCCTGGTGGACCATGGACGCAGAAAGCACTCAGGCTTCCAAATTCTGAGGGTGATGTTTGAACTGGATCCTTTCCTGCATATTGTGTTCGCCCTGGTAAAAGTATGTTCGTTTTTACTGCATCACCTATAATTCTGGTTGAATTATGGGCATCTCATAATTTCCCTGATTCTATAGACCTACTTTTACAGGGCATAAATTTTAAATTTTTACTAATCACAGCAATTTTTTTTTTTTTTTTTTTTTTGCTGTGAAAGTTCAATGTCAGAGAAAAAGAAGTATCATATGATTTCACTCATATGTGGAATTTGAGAAACTCAAAATATGAACATAGGGGAAGGGAAGGAAAAATAAGATGAAAACAGAGAAGGAGACACAACATAAGAGACTCTTAAATACAGAGAACAAACTGAGGGTTGCTGGAGGGGAAAGGGTGGGTTAAATGGATGATGGGCATTAAGCAGGGCACTTTTCAAGAGATGAGCCCTGGGTGTCATATGTAAGAGATGAATTACTGGGTTCTATTCCTGAAGCCAAGACCACACTGTATATTAACTAACTTGAATATAAATTTAAAAATAAATTAAATTAAATTAAAAAGAAGTCATTGGGTATATGATAAAGAAAAATATCTTTGAATCTTCTAAATCCACAAATAATGTCAGCTAGTATTTGAGTTTACTATTTGACCAATGCTTGGCTGGTCACAGGTAATATGCTTCAATTTCATGTTATATACACTACATAATGTCAAATTTAAAAAAGCAGAATACAAAGATAAAACATAATTCCAATTAAAACTATATATATACACATATATATACATATATATATATACATATATATGTATATGGGTAGAAAAAGAATAAAAGAATGTTAACATAATTATCTTTGGGTAGTGCAATCACAGACGATTTTTATCATCTTTTTTCTGTAGTGAGCGTGAGCTGCATTTGTAATCGGAAAGAAATCTTAGTATTAAAATATTTGTATATTTTTCTCGTGCTTCTTGTGGAAAAACAAGGGCAGTGCAGGGCAGTAGGCTTGGGCAATACTATTTAGACAACGCAAAACTCAGGTATGAAAGGACAGCTTACTTAGGGCAGGTGTCCCCCACCCAGTGGAGTTATAGGAGTCAAGTTGCATTTTCAAAACACACAGCGCTTTCTCCCTCTTTCCTGCATGGCTCAGGTAACAGTGTGCATTATGTTTGTTATGTAGGGAAGTATATAATACGCAGAGGTTACTCAGAAGTTTCCTGAGATAGGTTGCTTTTGGTTTTATAATACAGAAACAAACTTCCCAGATGTCTTTGGAGAAAAAAAAAAAAATCCCTACACACTCATACCCTGAAACCTCTCTAATCATGACATAAAATCGCCAGAGATGAAAATATATACTGGAGGAAGTAACTGGGTGAAACAGCTCAATAGAGTCCCGTTGTCTATGGCGGAAGGAAAGCATGTTCCCTTTGGGCAGAATGATGGCGATGAAAAATACTCAGTCCAGGAACACTCCATTAAGCTACTATATAAGTAATACATATAATACTAAATAAACACTAAGTGAACTAAGTCACTTAGCATTTCTGCACGTTCCTTCGACATTTATGCAGTGTGACTTTATCGTTGTCTGCAGAAGCCTGGCTAAGAGGATGCCCACCTCTCTCGTCCCGCTTTGAGGTCGACTGTGGAGACACCCCAGTCTTTGGGCATCTGTGAGTTAACCTGTGGTCAGTTGCTTTTTCCCTATAGTGGAGGTTCTCGGGAGCTGACAGAGAGCTACTAAAAGGCCAGACAAGGAGGCTTTGGTCACGCTGGAAACAGTAGAGGGAGGAAACCAGACACACTCGGAATAAGGGGGAAGGGCAGGGGACAGCCGGAGGGTATCCTTGAGAGCGGGGTTCTGGGCTCGGATGTGTAGTCCCAGCCTGGGCAGTGCTAGGGCCGGGGAGAGGATGAAACAAGGATTGCCCTGCCTGAGGCATATAGTTTGAGGGCATACAGTTAATCCTGTTCAAAAATGATGTTTTTGGTAGTCGATTTTTTATTTTTTTTTTAATTTTTTTTTTAATTTTTTTTTTCAACGTTTATTTATTTTTGGGACAGAGAGAGACAGAGCATGAACGGGGGAGGGGCAGAGAGAGAGGGAGACACAGAATCGGAAACAGGCTCCAGGCTCCGAGCCATCAGCCCAGAGCCCGACGCGGGGCTCGAACTCGCGGGCCGCGAGATCGTGACCTGGCTGAAGTCGGACGCTTAACCGACTGCGCCTCCCAGGCGCCCCAGTAGTCGATTTTTTAATTAAATTATTTCAATAACTTCTTTTCCCTTCCCATTCATGTTCAATTATTTGAGTGAATAGGATTCCATCTGTCTCCCCCCAACATTTAATGGTCCCTCTTTTCCTATTTTCTTTACGCATGTCCTCTACTAATAAAACATCCTAAATGACCTCACCTGAGACTCCTCCAGGAGGTCTTCCAGATTGCACACTCTAAAATAGACAGCACCAAGGTGGATCAACCAATGTAATGATGAGTCAAGGTGTGGATGACTGTTTACAATTTGGAAAGTGAGAAAGTGCAGTAAACCAGGGGGTTCGTATGCAAGCAAGAGGGATCTATGGTGGGGTTTATGCCAGAGTCAGATTCATGAGGCATGAAACTCAGCAGGTTGGAACCACTAGATGAAGGTTACATGTTGACTGGGAACAATGGTGTTTGGTGGAGAGCCAAGGAGGAGAGAATTCCAGGAGAGGAGCGTATTTACCGTGATGGGAATGACTCAGTGGAACCATCGGAAGTTCTCAGGTGGCTTATACACAGTTTCTTCCCTGTGCCCATAGTGAGATGTGGATGTCATGCTGGGATGTGCCCGTAGACCAAGCTGAGCACCTGTCTCTGTTTTGAAGCTGGCTAGCGTTTAAACGGTTCTGGAATAGAGCTTCCTTTTGTGTTCTGTGTCTGCTCATCCTCAATATCATCCTCTGAGCAAAAAATTCAGATTTCTGAGCCTGGCATTCAAGGCTGCCCAGAGCCTAATCCAGTACTGCTCATTGTCTCTATTTTTTCCATAGTCGGCATACTCCATCCAATCGAATTTACTCTCTACCATTGTGAATTCTCAACTCTGCATCATATCTCAAACCTTTCCCTCTCTTCTCTACTTAACCCGAGTCTCATCTACCACCCAAGATACTTTCCCGGTCCCACACCCCCCAGCCTGGGGTTATCTCACCCTCTTCTGAAATCTTACGGTCCCAAAGATCAACCTCACTCGTTTGTCACTACACAGGATACCTCCCGTTGCCAATTAACTTTTTGTTGTTGTTTTGCTGCAGCATTATGTCTTACGCTCCATCAGATTTTGAACTCTGAAAGCCATAGGTTATATTTTACAGCCCTTTCATAACTTTTGTGGTCTCAGATTTCCTATCTTTGGATGGATCCACAGTGTTTGCTTGTTCCTCCAAAGAAGACAACAGAACTCATACTGTTATCTAAGCAATAAACTCAATAGCAGTAGTAGTAACAGTAGAGACAGACAGGCACTGCAATAAGCTTCTTACCGACAGTGTTTAAGTAAATCCTACTATAACACATACTGTTAAACCTCATTTTACATATGGGGCAATGGAGAATCAGGGAAGACATGAGGTGAGAAGTAGCTCTTCCCTGAAGAGTGGAAAATGAATATTTACCTTTAGCCATTCATTCCTTTGGCTTAGACTTTGCATTTCTTGAAGTGAAAAAATTGCTGAGGGGGTAGGTAATCCAGTGGCTTGTCGAGAGTAGGTGGCTCCTCAGAGGGAAAACGCGGTGGATGAAGGGATGGGTAAGTGAAGAGACGAAGGCAGAAAATCAAGGGGAGATGCTGGCACTGGGGATAAACTTGCCCTTCTTCATATCATTCATTTGTCTTTCCCCTCTCTTTTTTTCCTGCTCGTCTGAGGCCAACCATTTGTGCTGATTTTCCTGAAACCCACCTGCTAACTCAGCTACCTAACTCAGCTACCTCAGGCAAGGGGGTCATGTTTTAAGCCTCAGGTTTAATACATGTCGCAGGGCCCAATCAATCATTCCAGAACCTGTTGTAAGGTATGGCCTCTATACCTCTTCCCATTCTAGGAGCCTATGGTTTGATAATTTTCAGATTGGCTGGAAACAACTAATACTCAACTCAACTGAGTACTCCCAGTGAAAGTCAAATACTTGATCCCTGCAGGAAATTTAGGCCTATAAACTCTCCTCATCCCCTTAACCTCGAAATGTTGGACAGATTCCAAGCCCTTTTCAAACAGACATTTTTGACATAGCCTCCTTTCCCCTCCCCCATCATCTGCAAACCGCTGATAAGAACAACTGTGAGAAGGGAGAGCAAGGCAGAACAATGCTGGAGGTTTGCTCCCTCAGTCTGAAGTACCCTGGCTATGCCCATTTTCTCCGGGAGCCGAGCCATTTCCATGCTTTAAACATCGAACGGTCCAGAGACACTGCCTCCGTTTGGAAATTCATGGCCACTGGGCTTTCAGTGGCCCCAAACATCTCGTCAGGAAGTTGTCAAATCCGAATATAAATGCAGCAAGGTGGAGAACATCATACCCGTCGGGACTCTCTTCAGAGAGAGGACTGGGTATGTTCTGAAGACATTCTTTAAAATTCTGTTTGAGAAGGAAGGTGAAGAGGCCCCTCCCCCAAACCAAACGTGAGTGGAGTTAGTCTGATGAGTAATCTGTGGAAGAAACTGGAAGAACAGATGGCTTCTCTGAGAGTGGAGGAAGGGAGAAGAGAGGGGTAGGGATGGGGGTGGGGCCAGTGAAATGGCGCCACCTCAGGTCACTTACTGCCTGTGACCCCAGAATCTCCATGAGACTTTTGGGTGTGAGTGGATGCTTCTTATAGAAATTGGTGAAAAGATGGCATTTTGCATCTGAATAATACATAGATGGGCAGAGATTCAGAGAAAAGCATGAGGAAGGAATCTATGAAATGGGACATTTTAAGACATATTTCCTCAGGTGCGTAAGTGTTGCAGGATTTTTTTTTTTTTTTTTTACCTCAATACCCAGGATTCTTTGTCTCGACTCTTCGAAGAATAAAGAGGTGGGCACAAAATGAGCAGCAGGCAAAAGTTTATTAGAGTATGAGATTAGAAAGGAAGAATAGTATGAAAGCTTTCTTGACAGAGAGAGCACATTCAGAGGTGAACCCTCGCGACAATAGGCAAGGGTTTTTATTTTATAGGGTTCTGGTCACACCTCCCTTTCCTTTCCCCCTTGTTCCTTCTCAGGTCCTACCCTTATTCACTTGATACCTCTAGGTGCTGGATTGTCCGTTCCTGATTGGCTCATTTCCATTGTATGAGGGGTGGCCTATGGCCGTACCGTTCCTTGTGGGTCATATGTTTTACGGTCTACCTATTTTTAGTCAGATCTTTTGTCAAATTCCTGAGGGAAACCTGAAGGGGTGTAGGTGGGGTCTATTACACTCTTAAGAGGAACTTTACTCCCTAGGGGGTTTGCTGTGGTCAGCCGCTCCCAGCATCGTTCCAAAATATGTGTTTTTCCCTCACCCAGGGACCTCACATCCTAATCTATCCCCCTCTGCCTACTGAGTCCTATCTTTTCCTATCATATAAGGATTGGGGCATTCTTAACCGATTCCTGGGTGTTTTATACCTATCCTGAAAGGTTTCTTTATGTTTGTTTATTTATTTATTTTTGTGAGAGAGGGAGAAAGAGCGGGCTCGAGAGTGAGCAGGGAAGGGGCAGAGAGAGAGAGAGAGAGAGAGAGAGAAAGTCTTGAGCAGTCTCCATGCTATCAGCACAGAGCCCAATGCAAGGCTCGATCTCATGGCCATGAGATCATGAGTTGGATGCGCAACCAACTGAGCCATCCAGACACCCCTACTCTGAAAGCTTTGTAATGATATTGTTGATGGTCACCTAACAGCACTGGTGGTCAGGATGTCGCCAGCACCATGGGCTTACTGTAAATTCTTTTGCCTGGTTTGTTCAACCTGATGCTTGTATTCCAGAGAAGGAGTGCTTTTAACTCTCATGACTTAATGACAGTAACCCAAGAAATTCCACTCCCATTCCATTCCCAGAGCTGGAAATCTAAGGCAGTTGTTAACATGGGACATTTCTTATCCACCGGCTCTAGAAGTGATCCTTAAAATCTTTTGCTCAAGTGCCCATTAAAAGCATGATTAGGAATCCTGTAACCCTTTGTATGTTTTTACACTGACATAATTCTATGGAATCATTCATTATATACTATTTTATGTCTGCCATCTTTCACTCAACATAGTGTCTTTGAGATTCATCCATTTTGTTGTCCGTATCAGTAATTCATTCCTTTGTCATTGCTGAGCAATATTCATTGCATAAGTACACCAGAGTTTGCCCATTATCTTCTTGCGAGAAGTTTCCAGTGTTTTGGATTATGAAGCAAATTTCTCTAAGCATTCTCATACAAGCCTGTTGTGATGATTTTCACATTAATTTTTTTCTGGGATATAGTTCTAAGATTTGCTGGAATTGCTGAGTCATAGGGTACATGTATACATGTACGGTTAATTTTATAATAAACTGCCACACAATTTTACAAATTGGCTGTACCATTTTAGACTCTCACCGTCAGTGTATGAGAGTGATATGTGGCTCCTCCACATCCCCACCACCACTTGGTATTGTTAGTCCTTTTAATTTTAGGTGTTCTAGTGGTATGAAGTGATCTCATTTAACTGCATTTCCCTCGTGGCTACTGCTGCTGATTTCCCTTTAATGACCTTATTTGCCATTCATACGTTACTTTCTGGTGAAACGTCTCTTCAAGTTTTTGCTCATTTTTAAAGATAAAGATTGTAAGATGGTATATTTAGCCTAAATATACCACAATTCCATTAAATGTTTATAGACCAACTACTTAAATTAAAGGCAAAGGTTGTTAGATTGAATAAAAATACAATGATCTGATGCTTATGTATCAGAGCACACAAAAATGGAAAGTAAAAACTTGGGAAAAGATGTCTATAAACACTAACCAAAAAAAGCTGATTTCAGAAAAAGGAAAAAAATATTACTAGAGATAAAGAGTGGCATTTTCTATTGAAGAAACAGTCCATGTACCAAGATGACACAATATTGAATCTGTGTGCACCTAATAACATAGCCTCAAACACAAATAAAACAAAAGCCAAGAGAACCAAAATAAGAATTGAGTCCTTTTGACCTAGATGATCATAAAAATCAAACATAAAATACTGTGGGATACAGAAAAAACTATATTTAGAGGGAAATTAATAGTCTTAAATGCATAATTAGGAAAGAAGAAAAGCTGAACACCAATGATCTAAGTATCCACCACAGCGATCTTGGAGTAAAGAACAGCAAAGTAAAACCAAAGAGAGGAGAAGGAAGAAAATAATAAAGATAGGAGCAGAAATTAGTGACATTGCAAAGAAATGCACAATAGAGACAATTAATAAAGGCAATTGTTTCCTAAAAAGAAAATAATATTGGTAAGTTCTTTTTAAAAATTTTGTTTATTTATTTGGGGGGGGGACGGAAAGGGGGGCGGGAGAGAATCCCAAGCAGGCTCCATGCTGTCAGCACAGAGCCCGACGTGGGGCTCGACCCCATGAACCGTGCGATCATGACCTGAGCCAAAATCAAGAGTCAGACGCTTAACTGACTGAGTCACCCAGGAGCCCCAATATGGGTAAGTTCTTTTTTTTTTTTTTTTTCAACGTTTATTTATTTTTGGGACAGAGAGAGACAGAGCATGAACGGGCGAGGGACAGAGAGAGAGGGAGACACAGAATCGGAAACAGGCTCCAGGCTCTGAGCCATCAGCCCAGAGCCCGACGCGGGGCTCGAACTCACGGACCGCGAGATCATGACCTGGTTGAAGTCGGACGCTTAACTGACTGCGCCACCCAGGCGCCCCATGGGTAAGTTCTTAATGAGACTAATCAATATAAACAGAAAAGACACAAATCACTGATATTGGGTTTGGGGAAAAGGGGTATTGTCTCAGGACATGCAAACATCACACAAACATAACATGAGAACATTATCTTAACTGATTCCTTTGCTATTGTGAAGTGGTTATGCTACACAAATAGAGGTCAGTTTTGGCAATTTTTTGTAGTAAAATAATTAATTGGCATTTTTGTTGCTAATATGATTTTTTTTTTTTTTTTTTAGTTTGGAGTGATCCAGCTCTACAATGTTTGAAAATCCCTTTGCACACTAACCAAGTTGAATCTTTGCACATACAAAGCAGAAGACCAGACACTGGCCCCCAGGTCATTCCAGACAATGAGCAGGTCTCCTGTAGGCCCAGTTGGCTCCTTTCTCTTGCACTTTATTTGGAAATTTCCTTAGTTGTATGTGCATATAAGATCATGTCCTATGTGTATTTATACCTTGCACATACCAGAATGAATAGAATTTTGCCCAGTAGAGGCAGCACACATGCAAAAGTACGGGGACAGGATATAGCATGCAGGGACGAGCAGCCTATCTGGCTGCAGAATAGAACATTTGGGAGAGCTCTAAGGGGAGAAGCTGGCGGGACAGATAGGCTTGCTTCTGATTGTGAAAGATCTTGAGACAGACATCTTCCTGTAGGTGCTTGGGACTCATCAAAGATTTCCAAACATGAGAGTGACATAAACAAACTTGTATTTCAGAAATCATGCGAGCTCATTCTTAGAACCTCTCAAACAAATGAATAAATGTGTCATATTTCCTTTCCTGGGTTGTAAGTAACATGCGGATGAAGCCCTCAAAATATTTTTGACAGATTAATTGATTGATGGGCTCTCTTTTATAAGTAAACAAGCCAACTTGCTCTATACAAAGTGCTGTGAAACACACAGGTATGTTCTTTTCCTGTAGGAGCTTAAATATAATCCGGAGATAATATTTATACACATAGTACAGAAAAAAAAGTGGACCAGGAGTAAAAGGGCATGAATTCTAGGCACATCTCCATTTTAGTTGTTTATAAAATAAATATTTAGTAAACATCAACGATACATCAGATATTTGCTAAATTTTTATATACTGATGGACAAAATAGTCACGGGCTTTGTTCTCATGGAACTTACGTGTCCAGTGAGGGATAAAGATATCAAACAGTCACAAAAATTTATTCAACAGATGATTTGAGTATCTAATATTTGCCAGCCACTTCTCTAAAGGCTTGAGATAATGATGAAGAAGCAGACAGAGATTTGTGACCATACAGGGTGTTTACATGTTAGTGGGAGGAGACAGAAAATAAATTCTAGACATAAAATAAGTAATGTATGCTTCTTGTTAGAAGCTGATAGGTATTATGGAAAAAGAAATTAAAAGTCAAGTAAGGGTTTTTAGCAATGGAGGGGTTACAGAGAGGAGTTGGGATGGGTTGACATTTTAAACAGGACAGCGTGGCTTCATTGGCAAGAGTATGCATACACAAAGACTTAGAAGAGTTTGGGGAATTAACTATGCAGACATCCAGGGGAAATGTATTTCAGGTGGAGCAAACAGCCGATGTAAAGATCCTATGCAGCGATTCTGGAATGTTCCAGGAATAGCAACGAGGCCAGGTCATCTGAAACAGGGTAGGCAAAGGCGGGAAAGGTATAGGAAAGCTGATGCAGATATTCTAGGATCTTGTGGATCACTTTAAGGACTTTGGCTCTTTTACTGAGAGAAATGGGGAGCCATTACCTGAGTTTGAGCCCAGTTGACTTTCATTTCATGGGGGGGGAAATATCTAACAATGATTCCTTGTGAGGGGGAGGGTAGGAGAGGAGGCTTGTGTGATGATGAAAGTAGACTGGAAAACACTGACTTCAGGAGGGAGTAGCTGAGATATCACCATGCTGGAGGTTAGGAAATCGCAACGGAAATCAGCTGTCATTAACTCTCTGTGTGAACTTGGACCACTCACCTCCCCTTTCTAGGTTTCAGGCTTTTTTCCAATCGGAAAATGAACGTTAGACTGAATGAGATTTTAGGTTTCCTCCAGCTCTAATATTATGCGTAGAATTTGGGGGGGGGGGCTCCATTGAGATATAAGTGCCTAATTATAGAACCTATGGTAATTTATCAGGGATTTGGACACACCGAACCTCATGTTTCAATAAGAGAAAGGGCTAACTAACATCAAGATGCTTAAAGTCTGTCTCTAGTCACCTTCCACTCATCTAGTCTCTGAGCCATCCCCAAAGCTAGAGTTCTAGAAATACTGCTCTAGTTTGCTGCAGAAGATTCCTGGATACATTATTGGAGCTAAGGGTACAAGGTAGTTTTGTGAATAAGATGTTCATCAAATTCTACGTCCACAGTTGCACTGCTTCCTAATTTTCACATGATTTCTGGACACTAAAGTCCCTTTACAACCTCTCTGGTTGTCACTTCACAGAGAACCACGTACATGGTGTGATGAAGGGAAATGGGAATTAACAGAATAGAGTACCAGATTAGAAACAAAGAGCCTGTATTTTTATGGCATTTGTAAGTGACTTCAACTAGGCACCCTTGTACATCTAGTTCCTACTGCTTATCCCAGACCTGGGGCAATTGCACTAAGAAAACCTTGGATAGTTTATTCTGTGCCCATTAGGGTCTAGATTTTCTTTCTAGTCTTCCAACTATGTTTAGAAGTGTCTCAACAGCAGAGGGGCGCCTGGGTGGCACAGTCGGTTGGGCGTCCGACTTCAGCTCAGGTCATGATCTCGCAGTTCGTGAGTTCGAGCCCCGCGTCAGCTCTGTGCTGACAGCTCAGAGCCTGGAGCCTGCTTCGGATTCTGTGTCTCCCTCTCTCTGTGCCCCTCCCCCACTCACACTCGGTCTCTCTGTCTCTCAAAAATAAAGATAAAAAAAATTAAAAAAAAAAAGAAGTTTCTCAACAGCAGAGAATGAATCTTCTAACACATAGGACTAGCGCTCATTTCAGTATCCTGTGCATAGCAGAATCTCGGTATAAAAGTTCGTTGACTTTGTTGATGATCATACGGATTTAAGAGGGAAACGTAAAACTCAAAGCCATAAATCTTTGAGTTTTTATTTTTGGGTGGTCTGTACCGATGTAATTATAGGCCAGTGCATTTATCTCCTTTCCCTTCTGCCATTTAATCACCTGGTGGTGTTTCCAGATAAGAAATGCAAATGGAATTTGTCACCTAGCTGGAGCATGTACAGCTTATGCATCACAGGGTACTGATACTCAAGGAATTGTTTTGTGCAATGAATTCAGCCATTAACAGATCAGTGACGACGGTGAAGAAGTGAATTGCAGGGACTTCTTGAATGTTGTCAACATTTGGAGGCAATTAGAAGAGGGAGCCCTGCTTAGCGACCCATGGCTAAATATTTAGAATTTAAGCGTGCACTGGGAAGATAATTCAACCTCCGCTTAATCCAAAGAATCTTGGAGTTACTGGCAGTGAGGAAAACCCCAGACTCTACTTGAAACTATCCTTAGCAGTGAAGGAGTTAACTGAGAGTGTAAGCTTTACCTGGTGCCCAATGGACTCGTCGCTTGCTGATTAAAGCTTCTGGTAAATGATTGTTAGAGACCCGTCATTGGTAGCTGTTGCTAGTTGCCGTGTTTCAAAAGCTTGTTGATTCCTCTGCAAGGTGGTGCCGCATCCTCTAGTCCTTTATTCATTTCTGATCTATTCGGGTCTGCCTGCAAAAGATTTATCAGATCAAGGAACATGAATGGTGAAGATAGCAGCACCATCTATGACACAGTCCAAAAAGAAAGGATGTATGAGGTTCCAGAAATGCCAGAAGAAAACGAAGTGCCTCTTTATGATAACATCCATGAAGGCTTGAGGTCAGAAGATGATGCATATGCCACTGAGCTGGAAAACCATGAATACGACTCTGTATCAGTTGATGTTGCTGAGGGTGAGGAGAACAGCTTGACCTCTTCCCAACCAGAAGCAGGAGACTACCTCCTGCCAGGTGACATATGTCCTGAGTCCCAGGATCTTCAACAGGGTGAGCCACCAGTCTCCAGCGAAGACTGGAACAACTCAATGGAAAAATCACTCTCACCAGCCCAAGACCAGGAAGAATTACACTCACCAGCCCAGGACCGGGAAGAAGTACCCTCACCAGCCCAGGACCGGGAAGAAGTACTCTCACCAGCCCAGGACTGGGAAGAAGTACCCTCACCAGCCCAGGACCGGGAAGAAGTACTCTCACCAGCCCAGGACTGGGAAGAAGTACCCTCACCAGCCCAGGACTGGGAAGAAGTACCCTCACCAGCCCAGGAACCCCAGGAAGATGGAGGCATGATGGAGAAAGGCCTGCCCTCTCCAACCTTCCCCACCCAGCAGAGTAGGGCCTTCTTTGCCAGCAAGGATTCCTCTACCTGCCATTCTGCTGCTGATGGTTTGGAAGAAAGTGAATCAACTTCCACAGACCCTGAGATTATCCTCTTTGTTAAGGTAAGTGCTGTCTCTGGTAGGCACTTCTGCATGTGTAGATGGAGAAAATGGTGTCTTCTTTTTCTGAGTGTCCAGGGAAAGATGCATGATGTAATGGTCCTTGGACCTCCAGACATATTCAAGAGTATAGCTGGTTAAATGAGTCATTCCAGGGGCACGTGGATGGCTCAGGCGGTTAAGCATCTGACTTCGGCTCAGGTCATGATCTCGCCATTTGTGAGTTCAAGCCCCGCGTCGGGTTCTGTGCTGACAGCTGGGAGCCTGGAGCCTGCTTCAAATTCTGTGTCTCCCTCTCTCTCTGCCCCTCCCCTGCTTGAGCCTTATCTCTCTCTCTCTCTCTCTCAAAAATAAATAATAAACATTAAAAAAACAAAAAAGAAAAAGAAAAGATGATTTATAGTTTTATTTGTTTAAGAAAATTAAGTTTCAACAATATATCAAAGGCATTTGTTTTGATATCTGTCAAATACATGGTATAAAAATATGCACACATATATGTGCATATAGTAATGTCACAATGACTGTCAAAATTTAGTTCTAGAATGTTGTTTCTGTTCGTGTAATTTTGAAAATGTGACTGCTGTGTTCCCCCAATCAAAAAGTAAAATCAGGGGCGCCTGGGTGGCTCAGTCGGTTAAGCGTCTTCAGCTCAGGTCATGATCTCACGGTCCGTTGGTTCGAGCCCCGCATCAGGCTCTGTGCTGACAGCTCAGAGCCTAGAGCCTGCTTTGGATTCTGTGTCTTCGTCTCTCTCTGCCGTCCCCTGCTCACCCTCTGTCTCTGTCTCTCTGTCAATAAATAAATAAATATTGAAAAAAATTAAATAAAAAATAAACAAGTCATTCCAGAGTTCACGCGGGACTGCTCAAAAGTATAAGTATTGGAAAGTGCATTTAAATTGTGTGTCTGATCATTGACTTTTATATACCATGGGCAAAGTATTTTTTTAAAAGTTCACTTACAAGTGAGCAGAAAATGCAGTTCAAATCCTTACCTTTGTGACAGACGTTAAGTACATTTTCTCGTCTGGTTAAATTTCCTTTGTCAACTTGATTTTCAAAAACGAAACCAAGGCTGGTGAGAGGAAGTCAAATCAACAGTCAGGTGCTGGGCTTTCCTTCTTAGCATTTCTAAGGTCACAGATACTTCAGATATATGGTCAATAAAGGTAACCTCTGTCACTGAGTTTGCCCTTTTGACACCAATATAACTAAACTATCTGATGAAGTAAAATGATTTCAGTGGTGTAGTAGTAAGACACTAACAGCCAGTGTTAATGTTTAATGCTTATGATATATAAACTGAGAACTTTGGAAATCTTTGTTTTAGACTGATATTATAATAAATAGTCTATTTATTACACACAGACCATTTACAGTAAAGACTACTACGATTTATCAGAACATAAAGAAGCATTCTGGGCTAGACAAATCATCTTTATTAATCAAGAAGGCAGAACATTTTCCCCCAACGTCCACTCCCTGATAATATTCATATTTACACTTTTCTTAGTATGAGGACCACATATTGGCAAATCCTATTTCTGGCTAATAAAATGAACCCACAAAACCCCAGGTCATGCTTATTTCTCCCCTTTGTGGTTTCCAATTACTCCTCCAATAAAATTCATTTTATTTACTAATTTCATATATTATTATTATTTTTTTTTACTTTGTACTTTTCCCTAGTTGTTTTGTGTGCACATTGTATTTCCTTTCTTCTACCATACAGTCTCTAACAAGCACCTAGCAGAGTGTTTGGCTTCTACTTAGGTACCCGTCAAAACTTGCTTGGTGTTATGCTGAGCATTTGGGGGAAAAGGGGAATGAAGACAGGGAGGGGGGACTTGGCTGTCAAGAAATCAGCAACGTGGTGCGGAAGATAGACTTGCACGTGGTTAATTTCAGTGAAATAGATGAGTTAACTGAGTGCTGTGGGTACTGGGGATGGAGTGCTCAAGAGTGCAGGAAGGAGTCAGGAGGGGTCCCACCAAGGAGGTGACATTCAAGCAGGTGCATTCAAGCAGTCTTCCAGTTTCCATATCCACCATTAAGTTTGTTTCAAAACAAGGAAAGGAAAGGAAAGGAAAGGAAAGGAAAGGAAAGGAAAGGAAAAAGGAAAGGAAAGAAAAAAAGAAAAGACCACAAAACCCCACTCCTAGTGAGGACTAGGTATATTTTTCTCAGGACAGAAGCATCCATGCACCTTTATGCAACAGGCAAGGTGGATCGTCATCATCATTACGGGCACATGAAGACACTTGTAAATTTGGCAAAGTGTTGATTTCACTAGAAATTAGCCTGCCACTGGTGTTGAACCAAACAGAAGCAGGAGGAAACAGAACTATTGGAATCTCCAGCTGGCATTAGCAACAGGAAAAACTGTTTGATAGTAACGTGTGGTCTTGTGTTATTTAAGATCTGTAGTTCCCAAAAGCAAATATTGGAGTTAACTCTTTCAGTTTACATTCCTCTTAAAATAATTGTTCACTCAGAGACCTCAGCTCCTATGTGTGAACTTTTTTTTTTTTTTTCACGAAATTCAGCAGTGCTAAGAAGAGTGGCAGTCATCATCCCTGCTTCCCAATTCCCTACCCCTCCCCATGGCAGTTCTTTATTCAATGTTGAGTGGGAATTATAAGTGAAAGTGGGGGGTACAGGGGCTTCTCTGCTTGCACGGAAGAGGAGGGTACAAGGATAACCTGCTTAGGCTCCTTACTCCTCCCAGCTCCGGGGTAAGAGCCACACTCCATTTGACAGCTCTAGGGGAGAATCCTTCCTTGCCCGTTCCAGCCTCTGGTGGCTCCTGGCATCCCCTCTGATGGCTTGTACCTGAATCGTTCCACTCTCCGCTCCATATCACATGGCCTTCTTTCCTGTAACTGCCTCTATTTTTTCCTCCGTTCTCTTGTAAAGACCTGTCAATGGAGTTAGGGCCCTTCCTAATCGAGGATGATCTCGTCTCAGGATCCTTAATTTAATTATATCCACAAAGACCCTTTTTTTCCAAATAAGGTAGCAGGTACAGGTTCTGGTTGGACCCACCTTTGGGGAGGGAGGCACTCTTCAACCCACTACAGCCCCTGCAGGGTGGGAATTGGTGGAGTTGAAGCATGCGAACATGGACAGCCATTCCTGGGATCCGTATTTCCACCAAATGCAAGGGGTTCTGTGAGAAGTCGTGGATGGTTTGTACCTTCCCGTTGGTTCCCAGACGTTTATGAGAGTGCCTGACATGTTCTTAACATCATCCTGAGGCTGGGCAGAAGGCCAGTATGTGAGCGCTTAATTTGATTTGTTGAGCTCTGAAGGAACATTAAATCAAAGGACTTGAGGATTCCCACAGCTGTCAGTGTTAAACATTACAAGGAGCAACCTGTGGCAACCATGTCACCGTAGCTAATGCAATGTGTCCTCCCTCCTGGGCCTGCCGTTGTATTTCTGCAGCTATATAATTGACCTAACACTGTCTTCTCAATAGACGTAGAGGCCAAAACCAAACACGTTAACCAGGAGAAGGTGAGTCGTGTCAACACTGGGGGAGAGAACACCAACTGACCAGGAGGGGGCTACCAATCAGAATACTGGGGGAGGGGCACAGGGTTGGACAAGTGGGTGACAGATCCTTTTATGAGCTCCCATTTTCTGAGGAGTAATTTATCAGACTGTCAGGTCCTTGAGGAAAGGACCACATTTTACTTACCTCTGAAGCACAGTGTCCTGCAGGCTGCTGGGACTGTCATCAGGGCTCCATAAATATTGGTCAGAGTAATGGGAACTGTCAACTATGGTTCAGCCACCTACTGGAGTAAAGACCATCCCTGGGAACAGAATTGTACGTTAGATACTTCTCCGCTTTAAGCCCTGCCCCTTGCCAACAAGATCAAGTCCACCCTTGAGCGTCACCAAGGCCTTGACCTCGCTCCTAACAATCTAACAGCCTCTCTGGTCCCTCCTCCCATCACATTCTGCCTCATTCAGTATGTCCCAGGAATACCGAGCTCCCCACAAATTGGACATGTTCAATCTCACCTGGCTTTGCCCGTGCTGACTCCTCTGTCTATAGCATGTCCTCCCCTCTGTCACCTTGTCACCTTGTCCTCATCTTTCTGGACTCAAATTCCCCATGAAGCCATTTCTAAAACTCCAGGTTGTTCTATGTGATACTGCCTCTGTCCTTGTCTCCATCTTACCATGTGTCCCCTAATATTACAGTCACCTGGGTAAGGCTGTTCGTCACTGGTCTGTAAGCACCATAGGGAAAGCACTCTGGACCACATCGTATTCACCTCTGTATGTCCGCCCACCATTAGCCCAGAGCCTGGCCCGTAGTTGGGGTGGGGGGGGTGGCTCATAAATATTTGTCAAATGGATTAAAACTGAGCTGGTTATGGGAAGGGCAATTAAGTTCTCTTTTTTAAAGGAAAACTTACTAGTGTATTCTGGGAAATTTGGTCAGCATTAAAGCAAAGACCCTAGGTTCCTGTTTCCATTGATGTTTGGCTTTGAGTTGGGGATGGGTGGACGGCAAGTCCTGACGAAAAGCCAGCTGATACAGGGGGAAGAGGTGAAGGGGAAACTCATTTTACTGAACGTGTACTTTGAACTGTGCTAGGTTGCCTGCTCTACTGATATTATTTCTGTAATAAGACTTAGGAGCTAAGCCCCAACTGGATTCTGATACTGACTAGCTGTGCACCTTTGGGGAAGTCACATGCACTTTAGATTTCTCCCCATAAAAAAAAGAAAAAACAAAAAAACAAAAAATAAAAAACAGGTGTATGAGATGAGCTCGAAAGCACCCACTGGTTCTAACCCGCTGTGCATGGAACTTCATTCGACCCTGTAGTAACCTTGTCTCAATCCCACGGGCACCCTCTCTCTTTCACATTGTAAACTTGTTTTATTGTCATGCTCTGAAGTATATATTGAATATACTCTTAGGCAGTCCTGTGATTTTTAAAACAGGGGAAGGAGGAAATGATGAGTAACAAAGAGAGATGTTCACACATAGAACAGGATTCTGACTCAAATCATACTGAATAACGGCAGGTTTTAGAACGCGACGGACTTTTCTCCCCCTTTGAATAGGTTTATTATTTGCATGATTCAAAATTTGAAAGGTACAAAAGATAGAGTCTCTGCTCCATCATACCCCCCTCAGATGCCCCATTTCCTTTTCTGAAGCAATATATTCTAAAAATTTCATGTATAGGCTTCCTGAGATATTTTGTGCACATTCCAGCCTGTATGGGTACATATTTGAAATTCTCTCCTTTCTGCCTTTTATTTAACACTTATGATATTACTGTATACCTTATGGTGCACCTTGCCTCTTTGGAACAAATTTTCTTGGGATATAATTTGCATACATCTAGCAATTTTCAGTGTAAGCTTCAATAAGTTTTGACAAATGTATACAATCGTGTAACAACCACCACGATCATGATGTAAAATATTTCCATCACCCCAAAAAGCTCCCCACTGTTCGTTTGCTGTGAGTCTCCTTCCAGCCGCCCTCTGACTCCTGGAAACAACTGATCCTCTTTCTATCACTATAGTTTTGCCTTTTAAAAACTGTCACACAAGTGGAATTAAACTCTGTGTCACCTTTTGTGTGCGGTTTCTTTCACTTCACATTATGCTTTTGAATTCATCCATGTTAGTATATATATCAGCAGTTCATTCCTTTTTATTACTAAGTAGTATTGCATTGTATGAATATACCACAATTTGTTCATGCATTCAACAGTTGATGGATACTTGGGCTCTTTCTCAGTTTGGGGCTATTATAATAAAGCGACTATAAACATGTACAAAGAAGCTTTTCTATTGATTCTGTTTTCATTTCTCTTGGGCAAATATTTAGGAGTGGAATTATTGTGTCATATGGTCAGTGGATATTTAACCTTATAATAAAACTTGCAAATTATTTTCAAAGTGACTTACTATATTTTGTATGAGACTTCAAGTTGCTTTCTTTCCAGCACTTGGTATTTTCAATCTTTTAAGTTTTAGGTGCACTGGTAAAGTATAATGCTATTTCCTTGCAGCTTTAAAGTACGTTTTTTAAGATTTTAATCCGAATATAGTTAACATAAAATGTTCTATCAGTTTCAGATGTATAAGATAGTGATTCAACAATTCTGTATATCACCCAGTGCTCACTGCGCCAAGGGCACTCCTTAATCCCCATCACCTATTTCACCCATCCCTCCACTTCCTTCCCCTCCTGTATCAGTTTGTTCTCTCTAGTTAAGAGTGTGTTTCTTGGTTTGCCTCTCTCTTTTTTTCTTTGTTCATTTGTTTTGTTTCTTAAATTCCACACGTGAGTGAGGTCAAATGGTACTTGTCTTTCCCTGACCGATTTATTTCACTTAGCATTATACTCTCTAGCCCCATCCATGCTATTGCAAATGGCAAGACCTCATTCTTTTTTGTGACTGAATAATATTCCATTGTGTGTGTATGTGTATGTGTATGTATGTATATGTGCGTGCGTGTGTGTGTGTGTGTGTGTGTGTACATAGACACGGCATCTCTTCATCCATTCATCAACTGACGGACACTTGGTCTTCGTCCACAATTTGGCATGTATCTCTTTGGATTAGCCTTTTTGTATTTTGGGTAATGTGATTACTGGATCATAAAGTAGTTCTATTTTTAACTTTTTTCTCTTATTTTCTTTTTAAAATGTTTATTTTAAGAGAAAGAGCATGTGCATGAGTGAGGGGAGGGGCAGAGAAGGGGGAGAGAATCCCATGTAGGATGTACTCTGTCAGCACAAAGTAGGATGTGGGGCTCCATCCCAAGAAATAAGAGATCACAACCTGAGCCGAAATCAAGAGTCAGATGCTTCACCGAATGAGTCACCTAGGTGCCCCTATTTTTAAGGAATTTTAAGGAATGGTTAAGGACTTTTTGAGGAATCTCCATACTGTTTTCCACAAGGGCTACACCAGTTTGCATTCCCACCAACAGTGCACAAGAGTTCCCTTTTCTTCACATCCTCACCAACACTCGTTGTTTCTTGTATTTTTGGTTTTAGCTATCCTGATGGATGTGAGGTTAATATCTCATTGTAGTTTTAATTTGCATTTCCCCGATGATGAGTGATGTTGAGTTATTATTATTTTAGTATGGTATCTTCTTATAATGAATTTTAAGAGTTCTTTATAGATTCCCAATACAATTTCTTAGATTAGTGTTTTGCAAATAGTTTACAAGTCTGTGGCTTGACTTTTCATTTTCCTAATAGTGTCTTTGGAGCACAGAAGTCTTTGACCTTGAGAAAGTCCATTTTTCCTTTTTTTTTTCTTCTATGGTTTATGCTTTCTCTGTCCTTCCTAAGACATGATTACCTAACCCAAGGTCATGAAGATTTTCTCCTCTATTTTCACATCATCTGTAAAAAAGGATATCTTTATTTCTTCCTTTCCAATCTGTATTCTTTCTTTTATTCCTTCCTTCCCTCTCTCTTTTTTCTTCCCCCCACTCCCCTCCCCCCCAGTAGGATGGGGTCTTACAACACTGGCCAGGACCTCTAGGACATTGTTGAACAAAAGCCGTGAGAGAAGACATCATTGCTTTCTTCCCATTCTTAGAAGGAAAATATTCAATCTTTCATCGTTAAGGATGATATTAGCTGTATGCCTTTCACAGATGTCTTATGTTCCTTTCTATTCCTAGTTTTTTTTTTTTTCTGAGAGTTTTTAAATTACGAATGTGTGCTGAATTTTTCCAGCTATGAGGTTATCATCTGGTTTTCTGTTAATGTGAAATAAATTCATTGATTTTCAGGTGTTAAACGAACCTTACACATCTGGGATCAACTTCACTTAGTCATGATTTATTATTGTTATAGATTGCTAGATTCGATTTATTACAATTTTGTTGAAGTTTTTGCATCTGGTTTCATGAAGAATCTTAGTTTGTAGTATTCTTTTAATTTCTTGGCCTGGTGTTGTTATCAGGGTAATGCAGGCCTCATAGAGTGAGTTGAGAATGTGTTTCCTCTTCCTCTGTTTTCTGAAAGACCTTTTGTAGAATTGTACTATTTCTTCTTTGATAGCTTGGTAGAAGTTGCCAGTGGAGGCATCTTCACTTGACGTTGAAAATTCAGTGTATTTAATAGATATAAGGAAATCCAGGGACATATTTCTTTGTAGATCAATTTGGTAATTCTCACCCCTCAAATTATTTGTTGATTTAATCTAAATGTTGAATTTACTGCCAATTCTCTCCTTATATTCATGTTTTATTTTACCTTCTTAAACATATGGAGTCTATTCTCAATGATAATTTTAATGTCCTTGTATACTTATTTTTTCATCTTATCTATAGATGGGTTTCCTTTTATTGATTGGCTTTTTCTTTAATTATGAGTTATGTTTTTGTAGTTATTTGCATCGTCTGATAATATATTTTGGCTGCCAGACAGTGAATTTTGTGTTGTTTGATACTGGATTTTGTTGTGTTCCTTTAAGTAATGTTGGACCTCATTCTGAAATGCAGTTAAGTTACTTGGAACGAATTTGATCCTTTTGAAGCTTACTTGTACTCTTTGCGAGGGTGGGTCCAGAAAATCCTACCCTAAGAATGGTTTAAAGCCAATTTGGTTCTACTATGGAAGGAATACCCTTTTGAGGACTCCAGCTACTGCATACAAGGAGGTCTTTCCACTCTGACTGCTGGGAACCAAACTATTACCAGTCTTATGTGAGATCCTGGAATTGTTTCTCCTACTCACTTCCAGTTCTTTCCTCACACTTGGTAGTTCCTCTCTCTTGCTGTCTCACTCTAGCTCCATCCACTCTGGTATTTAGATCTGTGAATACTAGCTGCTCTGACCTTTCCAAACCCCAAACTCGGTTATCTCCTCAACTAAGAGAGACCATCAGGCTCTATTTGGGCTCTGTGCTGCCCCTCCCCAATGTCTAAAGACCAACACTTCATATAGTTGGTCTGCTTTACTAGTTGTTTAAAGTAATGTTCTGGTTATTAAGTGTAAATCTGGGTCTTTATACTCCATTCTGGCCAGAGGTGGAGGTTGTCCCGATCGACTTTAAGATTCCCACTTCTTTTGAGTTGCTTCTCCTTTCTTTCCAAACACTGGAAAGGATTCAAGTTCAAATCACAGCCTGGAATGTAGTCAGAAACGTCAACTGGACTAACATCTAATGATAATGACATTAAAGTGATTTTGTGGGAGACAACCATAGCAAATATTTTGGCTTTCAGGCCAAAGGTTGCTCGCTAAACTTCCTTCTTTTCCCTTCTCTTTGAAGAGTATGTTGTCGCTTGCAAAGTCTTTATTTTGTACCTCAATGTTCTCAGCAGTGAAGAGACAGGAAAGCCGATGCCACAGCTAATCATTCACCAACGCAAGCCAGAATGCAGCGCCACATTCTCATCTTTTTACCTCTCACCATTCAGACCTGGTGATTCTATGAGTTCCTTTGGAAAATCCCAGGAGGAGGGAGCTTTACTACTCCCAAGAGAGAATCCTGTTTTCAAGCTACCTTCCAGTACCCAGGCCCCAAGTGTCCAGGATGAATTTGTGTACATAAAAAAATGCATTAACTGGCAGCTCTATTCTCAGATGATACTCCCTCAAAAATATGAGATGACCTCCCCTGTCAGGGGGGCCTGAAACCAAGTGTTTTGTGCAAGACAAAGATCTTGTGAAGACAAAGATTAGAAATCTGGGCTTTAAGCCACGCATCACTTTTATGCTTTATGGCAGAGCGTTCCGCGTCCCTTCACGAGCCTGTGGGCCAACAGAAGTGACAGGCCTGTCACAAGCCATCAGCCTCCCATTTTTACCAGGGCTTCGTGCACAGCAGTAACATGGCAACAGCCAAAATAAATAAGAGAATGCATTGTTTGGGAAACCACTAACGTTCTGCGGTTTCGACGATAGCAACTGCATAGCAAATATGTGGGGTGGTGATGGGTAACTGACATGAGTGCCTCTTGTTGACTGCAATGTAACTGCATGCTTTTTCCTTCCACAGGAATATTCTTGCCCTGTTCTTCTATGGGGCAAGAAAGGAAGGAACTTGGTAGATAGCCTTTTTATATTTATACCGACCCTCTACAAATTGGGTCGGTTAGGGGCGCCTGGGTGGCGCAGTCGGTTAAGCGTCCGACTTCAACCAGGTCACGATCTCGCGGTCCGTGAGTTCGAGCCCCGCGTCGGGCTCTGGGCTGATGGCTCAGAGCCTGGAGCCTGTTTCCGATTCTGTGTCTCCCTCTCTCTCTGCCCCTCGCCCGTTCATGCTCTGTCTCTCTCTGTCCCAAAAATAAATAAACGTTGAAAAAAAAATTTTTTTTTTAAAAATTGGGTCAGTTATTCTGGAGCTGTACTATTTGGAACGATAGTCTTTAGCCCTATGTTGCTGTTTATTTGTTTATTTTTAAAGTTTCTTTATTTTGAGAGAGACAGAGAGAACACAAGTTGGGGAGGGGCAGAGAGAGAGAGAGAGGGAGAGAGAGAATCCCAAGCAGTCTCTGTGTCATCAGTGCAGAGTTCGACATGGGGATCGACCCCACAAAACCATGAGATCATGACCTGAGCTGAAGTCAAGCGCCGGGCACTCATACGTATGTGGCTGTTTAAATTTAAATTAATTTAAATTAAAAAAATACTGAAAATTCAGTTCCTCAGTCATAATAGCCACATTGCACGTGCTCAACAGCTACATGGGGCTAAGTACATGGAAAGTGCAAATATGGAATATTATTGGTGAAGTTTCTATAGGGCAGTGTTATTGTAGGGCGAGATGGGTTAAGATCTGGCATGAAAATCAATCAGCTGTGTGGTCACAGGCCCCTCTCTGAGCCTTTATTCCTTTGTCTGAAAATAAGAGGTTGGGCTTCATAGTGAGACAGAGGAGTGGTCAGGCCCACAAAATAAAGAAATCACCAGTGAAAAGTATTCATATTCATAAGCAGTACCTGTGCTATAAGTTCACAGAAATCAATTGGTTTGAAATGGCAACTGTTTACGCAAAGTTCTTCAACTAATAATCAGCTCGTGTAAATGTCAGTGAAGCTGTCAATATCCATTGGCCATGCCCAGGCTCCCCGCAGGTCTCTCTGTGGCAAGGGTTCTCCACCGAAGCATAACTCTGAGGATCCAAGAGGCTGCCCCTTCAGCCACTAGAGCCAAATGTAGTATTAATCCTGAGACCCACACACACAGACCAGGATCCTTCTCCTTATTCAAAATAACTTGGCAAGTTAAAGGAGGCAAGGTCAGCTGGGCGAAGGGAAGGGTTGTTTACCAAGAAAATGTGAGGGTGAAGGTTGGACAATTCTCTTGTGAACGTGATTCTTATTCTATAATAAAAAATTTAATAGCTGTGAGAATGAGCTCAGGTTAATTGCCCATCCCTTTGTAGGCATCCCTTTCATCCATTTCAAATCGAAGGTCAATTAATCTTTATAGAGCATGTACTCTGTACTTCACGTGCTGATACTGTGAGAGACAGAAAAGCAGTCTCCGATGGGATTATTTCTGTGAGACTGTGACCAGCTGGCTCAGCAAGAAGGATTAGCGTTATAAGGCATTTAGAAATTGATACAAGACAGTTTCTCGAACATATGATGCATAGTACCCAATACGCACGAAAGGCATTCGGAGATGAAGGAGACTGGATTTATCTGGGAAGGCTTCACGTAGGAAGCAGGTCTTAAACTTTGAAGGAAATGTGGGCACTGGGGTGGCAGGGAGGAATCAGGGAGGAGATTCCAGGCCTCAGCAATGCATTGTCCTTTTTAATCCTATGTCATGTTAGGAGGCAGTTCATCAGAGTGTTTTATAGCAGAAACCATGGAACTAGACTATGTGGGTCAAATCCTGGTCCCGACACCTACTGGCGACGCTAACGTAATTCAATTCCATCCAATTCGAATGATGTTTAGTGAGTGTCTCCTCTGTGCCTGTCTTAGGGCCGGATGTCGGGGGTCCAGTGGTGAACGCCTCAGGCACAGTCCCCGCTGTCATGGCGTTAACGAGAGCAGTCTATCACTTCGTTGGTTCTTTTAAGAGAACGATACCCTAGGAAATGCAGAGGAACCTGCAAAGCCTTGCCCGGTCCTTGCCATCTCGGGACACAGCATGTCAGGCCAAAACCAACCCGGATTATGGTTGGCCCGTGCCTTGTAATGATGCTGGGGAGCGCGTTGACCAGGATCTGCTGAAGAGGTGATTCTGGTTTGCTCAAGCTCTCAGTGGTTTCATAGTTTGAGATGAGGACGTAATAGAACTTCCCAGCCTCACTTTCTGGGTGGGTTCCTGTTCATGTCTTCTTGCGATCTCATCAAACACTCCTAAGACTTCCTATGAATTATAAACCCCTGTATAAGCAAGAAGGTCTTCTGCCTGCTTGTTACAGGAACCACGACAATGGCTTTAAAAGCAGGGTTTTATTTTTCATGTGTGGTGAGAGTCCTGGAGCCTGGCTGTTGGGGTGAGGTCAGCCGACTCCACGATGAGGTCGAGAGCAGCCCTCCTCACTTCTCAGTCACATGGGAGGCCACGCTGTAGAACAGGGATTGAGTCCACCTTCTTCAAGGTAAAGAGGGCCCCTGAGCACCTGGAAAAGTAGGATATGTTAAGGAAGTTTGAAGGGAAGTGCTCTTGGGGAGGGAACAAACCGTGCCTGCCATCTCCCCTCAATTGCCTTTCTTTCCCTTGTTGCCGGGACTTCTCGTTCTAATGAGCATCTCATTAGTGTAAGAGGGACGATGATCCTGCTTCACTTCCTCGCTCCCGCTGCAGGCAAAGTGGCAACACGGAAGGAACCGTGGGCTTCTGTGTCCAACCCTGGTGACAGTCCCAACGAGGCCATTTATAAACCAGTTGATCTAGGGCAAACGTCCTAAGTTCTTGGGCCTCATTTTCCATCAATGCCCATCTCACAGACTTGCTCAGAAGATTAAACCATGGTTATCTGACTCAATGCCTGGCATGCGGCAGGAGCTCGCTCAAGTATCCCAGTAAGTTGGATTTATTACCACCCTCTCTGAGAAGGAGCCACATCGCTGCTACTCAATTCCTCAGGCTAATTTCACATTAAGAAGGAGGCAGGATTCCCTCCAATCTGAACTGGCTCTGCTTAGAACAATAATATCATACCATCCGAATTAACTTAAAAATAAACTAAAACCATATGAATAACACAAATATGTATCTGCTTTAAACCCTCACATGGAGCTCAAATTGCTGATCGACGGATCGTGTGGCCTTGTTGGTGAAATAGCTAAGACAGGCTACACGCTTCTGTAATAATCTCTCCAGGATGCGGGGCAGCAAGCCGATCACTGTCGACAGTACTTGTATTGGTAAGCAGGCTTAGTGGCAGACAAGAGAATCCACGCTAAGAGTTTAAGAAGAGAGGGATTTATTACACAGTGTTAGGGAATTCACAGATTTTTCTGGGTTGGCCAGGAGCCAGGGTTAAGTGCTATGCCTCCAGGGACAAAACAGCCTGGAGAAACACCGAACCATATCTTGGGACGGTTCTAGAGGAAAGCCCGCTGTTGCTGCTTTCCGCTGCTGGCCTCTGTGACACTAGGGCTAGGCCTTAAACCTTCCGCCAGACCTGCAACCCGGAAAACCCAATGCCTCTGCCACAGTGCTCGCCATCAGATCTCATATATCGTGCACCCTGCTGCTACATGAGGTTCATTTCTGCCAGTCAGTTCCCACACATAGCGCATTTGCTTGGGGGAAACCAGACATCTAGATTCTTACTGCGAGGGAGTCTAAGAAGCGTAATATTTTTTGGTCGTATAGTAGAGGGCAGTCATGCCGGCCATGGAAAGGTTTGAGTAAGCAATATCTGGCACAGAGCACAAGTTCACCTCCAAGTCCCCTCCCACTCAGACTCAGTGGCTCCCTGCAGATTGTGCCCATGGAACTTCGCACATGTTCCAGATATCGCCCCGATTACGTTTAGTCATCATTATTTGTTCCTACAAAGGTCTTCCTTGTTCAATCGAGTCATGGAGTGGTGGGGAACACATGGAATTTCAAGTTAGAATTGTGTGCAAATATCAGATTTGCTATTTACTAACTCTTTAACTTCGAAGGAAATTGACTGACATCCCTGAACACTAATATCTCTATTTGGAGGATATGGTGTGATCCCCACCACAGAGGCTAGTCACAGAGAGCACAGAGTGAAGTGCCTAACTGAATCACGGATACATGACATGAGCTCAAGAGATGGAAAGATTTTCTACATTTTCTAATCATTAAGAACAGAAATCGTTTTACTTCACTTCAAATTTATGTCTCCAGGTAATTTATATTTGGTATCTGCTATATGCCAGGAGTTCTGTGAGGTACTAAGATTATACCAATGAACAGGAATCTCACAAACACTCAACACAGGTGGGAAGAGGGACACCGTGCAAGGTGACAATGTGTGGTGAAGGAGGGGTTGATCTTTCAGGAGGAGGGAGGAAGCCCAGGAAGATTTCACAACTCGACACGTGAGTTGGATTCTAAAGGTCGTGTGGGAACCCAGGTAGAGCAGGGGAGAGGAAGGCAATCTGATAGCAGTAACAATAATCTGAGGGTATTTGGAATGAGCAAGTGGTTCACAGACTATGTTTCAGGAAGCAGTAGATGACACTGAAAATCAAGGTTAGGGCCCTACTGTGAAAGGTTTTGTGTGCTAAACTAGGGAAGTTGGATTTTACCTTGTAGTGAATGGGGTATCATGAAAAATTAAGCAGAATAATGATGGGTTCCATTTGCACAGCTGCGAACCTCTGATATAATGAGGAGGATGGAAGAAGCAGGTAGACCAGTTAGCCGGCTAAGAGAAACAGTCGATATTATGTTACAGGTGAGAGATGATGATGATGATGATGATGATGATGATGATGATGATGACGATGATGATGAGAGTCTGAACTCATACAGAAAGCAATGACAAACGCGGAGTCAGTGAAAACTATTTAGGAGACAGAACTTCTGAGACTGGGTACCTAGTTGGATGTGGAAGACCATGGGGACTGTGACACTATAGTTTAAGGAAGAGACAATTTGAAGGAAGGGAGCTGTTTTCAACATTTTAATGTGCCCTGGCATATACAGGTTGATGTGCCCAATAAGGCGGCAGACCTATGGGTCTAAAAGTAGAAAGAGGGACAATAGATGTAGAGGTCTTGCTGGCATATGCAAATAACAGCCATAGCAACTGATGTAAAGAAGTTCAAGCCAGAGGAGAGTAGAGACCCCAATAAAGCCAGTTTGTACGTTGTGCACAGCAGTGTGCTGGTAAATCTTAGCAACAGTTTCTCTGGGGAGAAATGTCTTCGTTTTTAGTATTTGCTGGTTTCCATAATGTAAATATTCCCACCAAAGCCAATTTCCAGCGGCCGGTGTGGCATCACTGAACAGGAAGTTGGGAAGAGATGTACATAGTTGTCTCTCATGAGCTGGGACAACCCATTACACACACCACTTCTTGTGCAGGTTACACCTCATGCAGGGGTGCTGGTCTAAGGGAGGCAGGGCTGGCATCCATTCAAGTCTACCCAAGAAACCAGCTGTTGTAGGGATGCTGCTTAGGCAGGGGGCACATTATTCTACTCTGTTTACCCAGACAGTTCATCGTTTTCTAATTCTGAACCCAGAATCTAAGAAAGCTAGGGATAGAGCTTTGAGAAACACCAGAATTTATACAATGGAGAAAGAAGATGCACCAAAATGAAATAAAACAAGAAGAGTGGGCAGAGACGGCTCAAATCTAAGCATGCCCCCTTTCTCGCTGGACAACCTTGGGCAAGTTACTTTACCTCTCTGCGACTCAGTTTCATTATTTAAAAAATTGTGGGAAAATACACCTAGCATAAAATTTAACATCTTAACCCATTTTTTTAAGCATACAGTTCAGTGGCATTAAATACATTCACGTTGTCATGCTACGTCACCACCATATACCCACAGAACTCTTATCCTCTTGCAAAACAGAAACTCTGTACCCATTAAACACTAACTCTCCATTCCCTTTCCCCTGGCCCTTGTCAACCACCATCCTGCTTTTTTGTCTTGATGAGTTGGATTATTCTAGAGACCTCATAAAAGTGGAATTATACAGTTAATGTCATTATTTTAAAAATGAGAATAACAATACCTTCTTTGTAAGGTGACTGTGAAGATTCCAACTAAATGCAGAAAGCATTTCACACATGCCTAGAGAAAGCTCAGATATCATTTTTCACATGTTAAAGATGATGGTTAGATAATTATGGGAGACACACAGATGAGTATCTGCCTTCAAGTACCTGCCTTCAAGGTCCCTGCCTTCAAGGACTTTCAGTTCAGTAGGAAAGATTTCATATTTTCAAGTAACTATTAGTCAGAAAATGAAAACAATTTTAAAGTGCTGACAATGTTCTTTGGGAAGTTGTAAAAGTTAGATATTACTGGCTAAGAAGATCTGTGAAAACTTCCCAGAAAAGGAAGAATTTCTTTGAAGGATTTGGTCCAATGGAAAGTGAAAGGGACACTCTGTGAAGAGGGATTGCACATGCAAGGACACTGTATCAGTCAGCTTGGGCTGCGTAACAAAGTACCACAGACTGGGAGGTTTTAGGACAGACATTTATGTCCTCACGGTTCTGGAGCCTCGAAACCTAAGGTCCAAGTGCCAGCATGGTAGGGCTGGTGACAGCTCTCTTTATGGCTTATGGATGACAGCCTTCTCTCCATGTCCTCATGGGGAGGAGAATGGGCTCTCTGGTGTCTCTTCTTTTGATATAAGGACAATAATCTAATTGGTAATCTAATCTATATGATCTCATTTAACCTTTTCTTTATAGAACCTATCTCTAAATACTACCACACTGGGACTCGGGGCCTCAACATATGAATTTTGAGAGGACACAGTCAGTCCATAATAGGCATGGGAGTGGAAAAATACCTTTATAGGGAACATTCAGTGATATGGTTTGGATGGAGCATATGGGGGTTGAAGGTAGAGGCATGGAGAAACAAAATTATACCTGGGGATCGTGTTGGAGACTGAAGAAGGCCTGGAATGGCAGCTAAGATTTATAAAGTGTATTTGGTCTACAGAAGGGAGTTTCTGAAGGTTTTGAACTAGGAAGTTGCAAGGTCAGAACTGTGCTTTGGGAAGATGATTTTGGCAGTGGGGGATTTTACAGCCGCTCCTGCCTGTATTATCTTGGAGCAGAGAAGGAAGTGTCAGCACTAACAGGTTAAAAAGCTAGCTCAGAATCTCCCGACCAGACCTTTCGAGTTGCTTCCCTGAATGCCAGTCGGTGTCTTGGTTGACTGGTAAGGAAGGAACATGCGTTGGGGGCACAGGCCCTGGGAAGCTCTTGCGAAAAATCAGTAGGAGGGGCATCATCCTTGGACCTCCTTCAACCAACGCTTTCCAAGCATCAGTCAACCCAGAGCAAAACAATCCCCTTTACTTCAGCAAAAAGGTTTTGAATAGCAGCTATGGATCTACCGACCAAAATAACTTAGTTTCTTGCTGACTGCTGAATACACAGCACAGCTACCTGATCTCGCAATGCATGAAGGAAGTATCTAGTTCTCCGAGTTGGAAATCGTCAAATCTCAATTAGAGAGCTCTACAGGGCAAGATTACAGAACGGAATGCCTCCTCCCCCCCTGGGGGAAAGTTCTCGTCAGCCTCTTGAGGCAATAGGTCCCAGCAGCCACCGCGGACAGCGACTAAAAATAGCCACAGTATAAAACCCCAGTCCCGGGACCTCTGGAGGAAACAGTTCGCCCAGAAAAGAAGCACAGGCTGAGATAAAGCGTTGCCTGGTGTTTCATAACACATCATCAGACGTGATGTGTGCCCTGAAACCACTAATGCTGACCTCACCAGTTAAAGTGGATTTACTGGGTGGGAGCGAAGGCCCTTTTCTAACCACGACAGGCTCGGAGATTATCTAGTGGGAGCCCTCAGTTGACAAGTGAGAACAGTGAGGTGGTCCTTGCTCAGCACCACATCCCTCTTCCATCTGAGCACTTTCCTCCTTTCTTCGGCGCAACAAACACTGACTGGTTCAATCCCTCGCTTGATTCAGTGTCCGGTGTTACCTCCTCACCGTCCAAGCTGGCGGCACCTCCTGTTGCCCTGTTCCCTTATCTTCTTGTTTCCTTTCCACCCCTGGCATTGCACTTGACTGTTTTTGCCTGTGCTGCTAGGATGCTGGCCAGCTCCAGGGGCAGGGGCTTTTGCCTATCTGGGGTCTGGCACAGGAGTGGCCGTACGGAGTGTGTGGTGTGTCAGGCAGGGCCCTGCTGTCTGTATTCTCCAAACCTTCCGTAACTCCGATTGGTTGGACATTGTCCCTTCCGGGTTTGGCCTCTGTTTCTTGTTATTTCTCTCATATTATCTGTTTTCCTCTATGTTCTGAAAGATTTTCTTTATTTTGCAGCTCTATTTGATTTTTTATATTTGGCAGGTACGTTTTTAAAAAATTATTTTGTATTTCACTATTTTTGAAAGAGAGAGAGAGAGACAGAGAGAGAGTCGGAAGCAGGCTACAGGCTCTGAGCTGTTAGTACAGAGTCCGATGCGGGGCTCGCACTCACCAACCGCGAGAACACGACCTGAACTCAAGTCGGCCGCTTAACTGACTAAGCCACCCAGGCGCCCCAGCAGGTACATTTTTAATTCCTAATAATTTTGGCCTTATTTTCTAATTGGTCCTTTGTCAAAGGGTCCCATGCCACCTTATGAAGGCAGAGAGACAGAGGAAGTCAAATCAACCAACCTCACTTCAGGGTGAGCAGGAAGGGAGCGGATTTCCAAATGCCAGAGTGAGCAAGGCTTTACCCCGGTGCTGCCATGCCCATACCGTGAAGCTTGAGCTCTCCCCCTGCTCATCAGACGGCTTCCTGAGAAGAACCTTCCATTTAGAGCCTGGAGGTAAAATGTCACCTCCAGCTGGGGGAGGCATTTGGCTGTCATCCACTGTGGTTGTTCCAAGACAGACTTTGAATGAGTCACTCCACTTGAACCCCACATTGCGCTTCCCACCCACTGGCCATGTGCTAGTCTGCTGTTTCTCCAGGGTCCTGGCAGGAAGCATGGTCCCCACCTCCTCTGTAGCCCCCTTGGGCTTTATTCTGGGCAATAGCTTTCTGTGTCCCCTATCACCCGTTGGCATGCTCCTAGCTGCCTTCTCTCCTCCACAAGTTTGTCTACATCCCTTGTCTGTTAGTGACTTTGTCCATTTTCTTTATTCTTGTGAGAATTTGTCTTTTTCATACTTTCATATATTGCTTCTCAGCAGGAGGGTCTCAGGAGGGTCTGTGGGCAGAAATCTGCCAGTAATACTTCATGCACAAAGGGTCCTAAATATAAACATAACATGATTGGTTTGACTGCAAGATTTTCTTTTTTTCAGGGAAATCTCATCATGCTAGTCTTTCATGAAGTACATGGTGGAAAATACTGGATTACTTTCTGGTATCACGTTAGCCCTGGGACCTGGATGTGTGAGACGTTAACCACGTTTACTGAATGCTTGTGCAGAAAGAGGCCGAACATATGGGTCCTAAATACCACCTCACCCCACCCAAAGAATAGACCCACTTCACAGCCCGGATGCCTAAGCTCAGAGAGTGACTATAGTGGAAAGAAAACATAGGCTGAACTCATTGCTAACCGAGTGCTATTAGTCAAATGAATGTACCTGAGTCCCAATTTCCATATCTCTGATGTAAGAATAATATATACTCTTCCTACTTGGTAAGGTAACCGTGGGTATCAAAAGAAAATATAGGAGACAGTATTGTGTAAAATGTAAAACACTAACCAAATACAAGGGATTGCTGTTGTGAGATTCAGCTGACATGTCACAGGAGTTACAGCATGAAAGGGAAAGCCATTCGAGCATTCTCTAAGCATATCATGTGGCTGGTTACCCCATCACCCTACATTTATAGATGTCCGCAGCCACGGGTCACAGGGAGGAGCACTTAGAAAAAAAGGAGAGAAACCCCAACCCAATAATTCGTCCCCAATCATACTGATATAATGGTAGAGGCAGAGCTAGCAAGCAGGTCTGAAATAACTCAGTCCCACAAACACCGACTGAGCCTCCAGCATGGGTTTGCCATGCCGTCAAGGGGTTGGAGCATGGTTTCAACGCGGAAGAAGCTCGCAAGTGCTCAGAGGAGAGAGTAACAGCCATCACTAGCGCAGAGGTGACAATTACTGAATAGGTTGTTCAGTGAAGTGCTCTAGGAGTTCAGAGAAAGAGCCTTTGTTGATAGCTGAGACAGAAACGTTTTGGGTAGTTGGTGTCTGCCATTTTCAGAAATTCTGCCTCTTCATCTCAAAGACGCCTCAATGAGATTATGTATATTACACACACACACACACACACACACACACACACACACTTTTACATACAGATACAAAATACAGTAAAACCTCGGAATGCGAGTAACTTGCTCTGCGAGTGTTTCGCAAGACGAGCAAACGTTTCTAATAAATTTTAACTCCATAAACGAGAGACGTCTTACAATGCGAGTAGTATGCGACGTCACAGAATCACAACTGAGCCGATGGTTCTTGAAATTCACTTTGATATACAAGTGCTTTGGATTACAAGCACGTTTCTGGAGCGAATTATGCTAGCCAACCAAGGTTTTACTGTATATACTTCTGATTTTTATACACATATATAATATGTATGATTTAGGGAGGCTGTCACTCTTTTCTTACTTCTTCTTTTTGGTTATTTTTAGAATAATTTGGGATCTATATACAGATGCAAGTGGAAGAATCTGCTGCAAATGTCAAAGACAGGTTTTGACCTTAAGAGCTTTAAGAGAAAGGGGGACCTACTAGGAGAGGGCATTCTGCCTGAAATATATTGGCTGCCACCTAAGCCAAAGTGCCTCAGAGCCCGTACATTCCTTTCATGGCAAGGAAGTAGAAAACACCCATCTTCTTGGCAACAATATTTACTTACTATTGAAATATTATCCTTGTGTTTGGAAGGTTGATGCATCTATCAGTATTTTCATTTCTAAAATTTATAGAGCAGTAAATTGGTCTGGCCTCTGTTAGTAACTCTGCCCTCAGATGGAATGATTCAATCTTGGCAATTAGCGGGCACTGTCTCCCATTAGCAGGAGTAATGACATGATGTGGTTGAATATCTCAGGATGCCAAGTTTATTTGGTGTTTGGACCGATGGCATACTCTCTTGGCTTCCATCTCTTAGAAGATCTTTTTTTAAAACATCTCCCCATTTTATTTATGTTAGAAAATTCTATTTAACCAAAGAACTAGGGCCAGAGCACAGAGCATTCAACAGCACAAGGGCCAGTTAGACCACTCTGCAGTAGTCCACAATGTGAGGACAGTTATCTTCAGTTGAGTAGATGAGCTTTGGTGGCTCTGCATAGGGATATGGTCCCAAGGACTCACAGGGACCCAGAGGGATGTAGACAGGGATCAAGGGGCAACTAAAAAACCAGCCTGCTGACATCCATGTGGCTCAAAAGTGGTTTGCTGTTGAGGATACATACAGTCAATAGCCATGGTGCGGTCTCCTAAGACTGGTGATTATTTCCAAAAGCATACCCCACAGAACACTGTTTCCTTGACACAGTCCACAAAAAAATGGATCCTATGGCTAAAGAACTTTGAGAAAAATTACCCACGATTTCCTCCTCTTACAGATTCTCAGCACACATTGGCCTCTGAAAGGAGCAAAGAAATCAGTCAAGAAAACTTGAACTTGTAGAAACCAGCATGTCTCAACATTTTGGAAAGAGTAACTATAACCTTCCATACGGTGGAATCCATGTGTCCTAAACTTTCTGACTGAGGCTATTAACATAGTACATCAAAAACTAATTTGATGACAGGGGCACCTGGGGGGCTCAGTTGGTTGAGCATCCAACTTTGGCTCAGGTCATGATCTTGCGGTTTGTGAGTTTGAGCCCCGCACTGGGCTCTCTGCTGTCAGCACAGAGCCCACTTAGGATCCTCTGTCCCCCTCTCTCCGTGCCCCTCCCCCATTTGCACGCTCTCACTCTCTCTCTCTCAAAAATAAATAAATCTTAAAAAAATTACTTTTATGACAAAGAAGAGACAATTTGAGTCTGTATGAAATCTATAGTTTTGCCCCTGAGATGATTTAGCCAACCCAATGCTTTGCCACTTGTTGAAATTTCTTCCCGTTCCTAGAACCAGCTTGATGGCTTTTGCCTGGACCTGAAGGTTCTATTGAAACTAGGACTCATACCTGTGTCTGTTGGCCTCCAAAGCCCAGATTTTTTTAAATTTTTTTTTAACATTTATTTATTTTTGAGACAGAGAGAGACAGAGCATGAACAGGGGAGGGTCAGAGAGAGGGAGACACAGAATCTGAAACAGGCTCCAGGCTCTGAGCTGTCAGCACAGAGCCTGACGCGGGGCTCGAACTCACGGACTGCGAAATCATGACCTGAGCTGAAGTCGGCCGCTTAACCGACTGAGCCACCCAGGTGCCCCCAAAGCCCAGATTTTTAACTGTGTGTTGTTCTACTTGATATATGAGTGCACTTAAACTCCTTCTCTCTGAAGATAATTCAATAGTTGGGGGAATCTCATTGTCTTCTGTTACCCAACGTCCCCTGCCTGCTAGAAATGAAAAAAGAAATGAGAGAGAAGGAAGAAGGGAGGGAAAGAGGGAGGCAGGGAAGGAGGGAGGAGTAAGTTCTTGTAGAAGCATAGGTAAGATTTAGCCACAGGAATACTTTTGGGCATTTGTAACATTTGTTTGCTTATCATTGTCACAACTCCCAGGGAGATGTTATGCTTGGCCATACGTTTAAGACATCATTGTTTGAAAGATGACAAACGTGTATCTCCCCAGGATGGGGAAAGGGTGGCAAGATGACTGTGAGTGAGATGGCCCAGGTTTAGCCTCCAAAGATTCTCCGGTGGAGCAGCCTCTAAGCCTCTAAGCCTTCTCAGCCTGCATTTGCAAAGCAAAACAGCAAGAGTGTAGCTGGCTAACCTGTACCAAACCTACCTTTCCCTAGGGGTTGCAGGGTTATTGATACAGGAGGCCTTTAGGAAAGTGCTTTTGAACAGCAGCCTTCTTTGTTTTCCTCCCTTGTCCCTGCCCACTCTGAGTTTTAAATTCGCAAATTTGAATTCTCAGATTATGTATGCCCTCTACCAGGTGAGGAGAGCTCATTTTCCCTGCTGTTGTGATGGTCTAGAGCGTGAATTCCTATGGCTAAGCCACCATGGTGTGACCGACTGAGCATTTCAGGCTCTCTGCCCGTTCTTCCCCCGAGAGGCATAGAGCACCTGATCAAGGAATAGGTTAGACTCTTCCAAGCTGTCCCCACTGCCAGCCTGAACTCCTTTTCCAAGCAAGGAGGGGGGGAGGAGGGGAGGTGGGGGGGGGAAGGTTCTGTCCTGCGCTTAGGTTCCAGGAATTGAACTGGAAAAACAGAGCTGAGGGTGAGCAGAGCTGAGTGGGGGACAGCAGGTAGCAGCGAAGATGGAATTTGGAATAAGGAGGCAAAGAGTCTGGGAAGGAGATGTAAGCCGGATGGGAGGCCAAGGAGCCCACAGAGAGGCCATTTGAACTTGGGAGGGTGGAGAAGAGGCAGAGGACAAAAATATGCTCGTGGCAAGGGTTAGGTGAGGGGCAGGGGCAGATCTAGGTTTCCCGGGGCCTGAAGCTGGGGCAATCAAGGAGCCTTCCTAACAAACGGTTATACAATTATGAATATAAAATTAGACACGGAAGCGAATATTCATTTACAGTGAGAAAACGAATCAAATTACCAACTTAAAAAAGCTGTCAAGGGGGCGCCTGGGTGGCTCAGTCGGTTGAGCGTCTGACTTTGGCTCAGGTCATGATCTCACGGTCCGTGAGTTCGAGCCCCGCGTCGGGCTCTGTGCTGACAGCTCAGAGCCTGGAGCCTGTTTCAGATTCTGTGTCTCCCTCTCTCTCTGACCCTCCCCCATTCATGCTCTCTCTCTGTCTCAAAAATAAATAAACATTAAAAAAACTTTTTTTAAAAAAGCTGTCAAATACCACAAATATCAGAAATCCAGAAAAGTGACTTACTGTTTTATTAAGTACCCACCACCCTTCTCCAATACTTTCTCCCCCTGCGTTTTTTGAACTACATACACTTTGATCATTTCTCCATTTTACAACAATCTTGTAATATACTTTTTGATAAGACAGGAGAAAGATAATTTCTCCACTAATGCAATTATCACTGTTTGATTTTTAGAATCGGGAGTTACAAAAATGTAATTACTTATAGAACTACAACAAGTTGATAAACTATAAATATATAAAGTGTATTTGGGGTACTTCCCCTTAAAAACGTACAGTGCCTTTGTTACTGTATATGCTGCATGACTGAGTATACTTCTGATAGGAGAGAACTTCTGTTTTGAATAAGCATTGGTAAGAACCAAACCCTCTGCTTGCAGTTTTCCATATCTGGTAACTGGGAGAATTCTCCACAGACTAGCTTCTGGTTACCTATATTTCAAACCTTGACTCTCCTCTTTGATACACATACGTCTAGTGCCTAGTGCCGTGGGACACATTTATATTGCACTAGACCCCTGACCTTGCTCCTTTAGGTCAGCACAATGGATAGCAAGATTATTACCAGAAATCAGTCCTTCATGAGGACATCTAACAACAACGTCATTATTACCAGAAACGACTTAGAACCACACAAATATATCCCACTAAACCCAAACTAAATATATTCTTCAACTGAACTTTCCATTTTGTGAAGTCCCCAAAATGCCCAAGGCCACTCCAATATAATCTTTTTAAAATATGTATGTATGTATGTATGTATTTATTTATTTATTTATTTATGAGAGAGAGTGAGAGAAATTGAGAGAAAGAAAGAGAGAGAGCAGGAAGGGGCAGAGGGAGAGGGAGGGAGAGAATCTTAAGCAGACTCCATGCAACTCGGATCCCAACATGGGGCTCAATCTCATGACCGTGAAGTTATGACCTGAGCTGAAATCAAGAGTCAAGCACTTAACCAACTGAGCCATCCAGGCACTCCCAATATAATCTTACACTAAAGAAAATATGATGGAGGTGAGGTTGCAATGGAAGGAGACACTAGTCCTAACTAATTGCTGCTTGAATATCTCTTGATTGCAAGTTTGACAAAAACAAATGATTATGTGAACTCTATCATAGGTCCTTTTCTAAACCTTGGAAGGAACCAGTGCAAGGGAGGGGATCAAGGATCTTGAGGTTTATTAATGTCATAATCAATCCTGCTTGGGCTAGGTCAGAGGGTTGGTTCTAAGCAACTTCCTATACCAATTGGGTATTTAGACACAGATTGGTCAGTCCTGACCTTTCAACAGTCTTACCCATGAAGGCTGAGCCATCCCGGACTCCACACTTCCTCTGGGCATGCGGTAAGGAAGGGCACCAGGCTCTGTGATATCTGTCAGGAACACCCACCTCCTGTGTGTTAGACTTCACTGCCACATGCTTCCATTTAAGGAAGCCACTGATAACAGAAGGACACTGCCACTACTCTAAATGGACTGTGTTTCAAAGCACCTTTATAAAAAATCAGCATGGGGTATACACCCAACTGGAAGGGAAAAATCAGTGTTGAGGTAAGAAATGAGGTCTCTGGGGACCACACTGATGACCACGCAGGCTCAAGTAGAGGGTCTGCTTCCAGGACAGGAACACCAGGTGATCAGACATTAAAGAGACTTTTGACCTTCGCTACCTTCTTAGCGCCATTCGTGAGCAGTCAGGTTGTTTGGGAGCAAACGTGCTAAACCTTCATCATGTTTCTTTTGTTTCCATTGAGGTAGAGTTGATGAGCTGCTCTCGCTGATAAGTTTACTTTAACTAGGGAGATCTTCAGGTGAGGCAGACAAGATAGCAACGGAGGATATCGGAGGAGAAAGTAACCTTAGAGATTATTTTCATTGCACAGTGGAGGGAATTAAAGTCCCAATGGGCAAAATGACATATCAGAGTTAAGGAAATTGGTACACACAGGTAAAGGAACCCAGTTTCATCCATGGAAGCCAAGTCCACTTTGTTTCTTTACCTCTAAAGCAAACTGTGGTTTTCTTGAAATCCTAGTGGAGAAGATGGTTCAGGAAACTAAGGAATAATTCTGGCACCCTCCCCTCGGCTCCCACCCTAACCCCCACTCCCACCTACCTCCCCCAAAGTGTCTACACCTGCCTGCACACAGTTAGAGTGATTGTTGAAGCTTGTATTTGTAAAGCAATAATAGCAAATATGTATATCCATTGGGCATCATTTATCCAGGGCTTCTAAGGACCAGGGCATGTGCGAAATTTTGTGGATACTGTGTATCAGGAGAGAAGAATTAGATGTGGAAGACTGCAGTACCTTGATGAATACCAACTGGTAATAGAGTATAATTTCAATTTTGTAAGATATGAAAGATAAAAACCTGGGTAGAGCACAGGGAGGAGACATACCAAACTCTTAATAAGGGGCTATGTTTGCATAGTCATCTTACAAGTGTTTGTCACTGTTTTCTTCTTTAAGTATGTCTAACTGTTTAATACTAGTTTCAATGCATCAATACAAAAAATTAGATACAGGTTTTATAAAGAAAATAAAATAACCTTGGATGTGTGTGTGTGTGTGTGTGTGTGTGCGTGTGTGTGTGTTTCAAGTAGTCTCCACGGTCAAAGTGGGGCTTGAACTCATGACCCTGAGGTCAAGAGTCACATGTTCTACCAACTGAGCCAGCCAGGTGCCCCTACCTTGGATTTGAATAGTAATTAAATACATTTTTATCTGGCTTAGTGCTTTAGTTCAGGTGCCTAGTTGTAGAAACAGTGAACAGACCCACTGACATTAAGCAAATCTCCACAAAAGATCCTGAAATCGAGAAATGGTTGCCCAGAAGGCCAATGTTTTCTTGGTTCCCAGCACTGTGGAGGATGAGCCCCCCAAGTCCCCGACTCTGTGAGTATTTCGTGAAGTCATACTTCCTCTGAGTCAGTCCAGTGTGACTCATGCTTCCCACATCTGCAGCGGAAGGAAGGGAAGGAAGCAAGAAAAATAATAATAACTTGGTTGTTATTGTATCCAATAAAGTAAATTTCACTGTGTTGGGCCAGATGGTAAAATTATAGAAACCAATCTTTGCAAAAATGTGAAATGCAGTACGCTGCTGGATCAAGTGTTTCATTTTCTTAATTTTTCAAACACTGTCATTAAAAAAAAAAAAGGTTTATTTTCTGACCTCTTGCCTATTAAAAGGGGGCAGCTAATTCTTCTGGCAAACTTTGTGGAAACTTGACACACAGTCTTGGGAGTTGCATTAAAAATGCAAGAGGGCATTTTACTCTCAGAGGAGAGCAGGGGTGGAGGGGCTGCGTGCTCACGGCTCCAGGTCAGCAAATGAAGAATTATTTATTTATGGAAAGTGGGGCTAGGTGTCAGCAGGGTTCTGGGGAAGCAGCGTGCCCAAGAATGGAGCACTCAAACGCAGCCGATAAATTCCTTCAAACCTGATGACTTATGAGAGAGTTTTGAATGTGGTTTTCATCGTCAGTGATTTTTCAAGTTGTATTGTGGATTCAAGCTGCTGATTTCCTACTTTCTTTGACTTCAGTAGGATCAAATTTAGATGGTAGCTTTCATTAATTGTGCTGTAATCCTAGGAATCCCTGGAGCTGCATTTTTACACCTTGAATAACTTTATGGCCCCCAGAGACAAACCACGTGAGAGAAATAGATGACTGTTCAATGAAAGAATCAAGTTCCCCAAAGCATTCTCAGCCAGCCTCCCTTGAAGAAATCTAGACCCCTAGCATTGGCAAATAGGTCTGTTCTCCGTATGTGAGGCAAAACATGACCAAGTTTCCATTTACATTTTACCTGTGCCGTGAAAGTTCATGATGATAACGAAAGCAAAAGAATTCAGAGCCGCAGCATAAAATTTCCAAACGTATGTAAATTCCTGGAGAGGCTTACTCTAAAAAAAATTTTTTTTTAATGTCTACTTATTTAGGGGGGTGGGGGGAGCATGAGTGGGGAGGGACAGAGAGAGGGAGACACAGAATCAGAAGCAGGCTCCAGGCTCTGAGATGCCAGCACAGAGCCCATTGCGGGGCTCGAACTCACGAACTGCGAGATCGTGACCTGAGCCTAAGTTGCCGCTTAATAGACTGAGCCACCCAGGCGCCTCTGGGAGGCTTACTCTTGAACACAGTGATGATGCAGGTAAAATCTGCATTCCCTGTACTGCCTCCTGTCTCTCCTCCCTTGCCTTCTCTTTGCACACCTTTTTTTTTATTATTTAAAAAAATTTTTTTAACATTTATTTATTTTTGAGAGACAGAGCACGAGTGGG